>NC_136809.1:29589367-29671867 GCF_951216825.1 Electrona antarctica | reverse complement strand
GAGACGTCCTATTTACTGCAGCTATCCACAGGGAAATAGAAAGTGGTCCACAATATAGCCTATAGTATACCTGACATGACAGAGGTAAATTACCTGGTCTTCTCCAATGAACCTGTAGCCCTCAGCAGACCGTGTGCACACCAGAATTAGTTTTAAAAATCCAGTACAAAATAAAATGTAAATAGGCTAAAGTAAACAGCACAAACGCCAAACTTCATTCACGTGCTACGTATACTGCAATCCTATGTTTGTCTTTTCCAGAAACGTACATGTAAGGACACATCGTTCTGCTATGATGTTGATCCAACGGTTTCAAGCCCATCTAATCCCCTTCTCTGTTTCATTTAGAAGGATTCTTTTTTTATTTAATCCTGTGCCAAAAGCCTCATTTGGTACAGCAGATAAATAGACCCATTGACTTATCCAGATGCAATCCCAACTCATGCGATTAATTGGATGAGACAATAAAAGAGTCAAAATGCATTTTGGTTATAGCTTCCTGACTGGTAACGTGGAATACTTGAATCATATATAGAACCACTGAAGTGGGTGAAATACCAATGCAAACAGTCTAAGGTTAACATGTTTGCATTAGTAAAGTGATGGCAAAGGGTCTAATGGACTTGATGGGCTACTGTTCACAGCAGATGGACAGGGTCACACGTTCTGAGATATCATAGGTGCTTAGTAGGGGTCATGAGCCCTTCCAATACAATTACTTAATGGCCTCTACAATTACACACATTGTATAGTGGTCGCGCCTATAAATGTCAGTCAGTGGAAAGGAAGTGGGTTGTGGTGTGTTGGAGCGCGAGTATAAAAGCCTCATCTGGTCAAAGATGTTCAGTAAGGACGACACAGCTGACGAAAAGTCCAAACAGCACTTCATGTACAAATCTATCAAGAGCCATTTTATCAGTATGCAAATGAGAATTTCAGTCGCACCGATGCAGGATTCCATCAGCAGTCACAGTTCAATAACTCTTCACTCTTCAAGTGTCTGGATAATGGTGACTGCACAGCATGCAATTCAAAACCTCAACCATCCTTCACTGGACAATGCTAGCCAACTAACACAATGCATGAGGGATTATATGCCCCCCCTCCACACACACACACACACACACACACACACACACACACACACACACACACACACACACACACACACACACACACACACACACACACACACACACACACACACACACACACACACACACACACACACACACACACACACACACACACACACACACACACGCCATCATTGGACCCCTATTTCATTGTCAGTGATGATAACTAAGTGAGTGATGGACAGGAGAGAATGAATTCACAGCACACTATCCATTTGCATACATTTTCATACTGATACTGTACTACTGTATGTCAGCTGAAGACAACGCAAATGCTTACGCACTGCCGTGGGCAAGCAAGAAGGGTGTTATGCCAACCGGCTGCGTCACAACATCATAGGTGTGACTGTCCTACACATACCAGTGCCAAGGAGTCCCTGCTACTTCCCGTCTGCCGGCCACCCGCTTGCCTGCCTCACTATGACAGATTGCAAGAAACTGGAATGCATGCTAGCACATAGTTCTCAACAGGCCTGAAAAACACAGGAAAAACATAGCTCCTGTTCTGCTAAAGTTAGAGCCCTATTAAACAAGTATACCCGGATGCCTGAGCATTTGGATACCTATCAGAGTATCACGACCAGTGGACCAGATAGATACACTTTAGCAGTTCTTACAGATGGACATGGACGATGAAGATGATGGAAACAATGATGGTGATGAACAAAGGAAACCAAAATAAATACAAGGGAAGGCAACTTAAAGGAGCATTCCGTGATTTGGGTGATTTGGAAAACTCCCCGGTCTGCCCCGGTAACAAGATGTACACATGCACGCACTACAACTTGTAGTCTACAAGTGGGGTGAGACGCGACCGGCCAACAGCACACACACCAAGGCCCGCCCCCGCTCGATCATGATTGGTGGAAGGCCCCTCTCTATCCTGATTGGATGAAGGCTTTGCCACCTAGCCAAAAATGAAACCTAAGGTTTTTTGACCCTCAGGGGTTAACTGAGGACAGGGAGGAACTCCTTATATGGTCAGCACACTCTATAGTAGGGAGGATTATCACAACAAAACAAAAAAAGAAGTGATATTTGAATTAAGTGAAATCACTGAATATACCTTTAACTAACAACCAACCAACTAACAACACACAGATGATAAACAGTACTTACTCAAATATGCATCAAGATCACATTGAACTGATGAACATACAGGGGACCAGCAAACCAAACACGGATAGCTGCATCTCTAACACATGCTGAAGTGGGTGTCTTTTAAAGGCCTTCTGTAACCCGGTCAGGTGTGTTCCAATCACTCTTCTCAGTAAACTCAGTGCAGGGGTGTTACAAATTAGGCAAGTGCCGAGTCTGGCTCCTCCTACCCAAGGCTAGGCAGGAGGGCATTTTCTACAGATGTTTATGTAATAATGGTTGCTGTGGAAGATTTGCGGTCAAAACCAAAACACAGAACGCAAACGGTATCCTTTGATGGTTCACAGTTCAGAGTTGGTGCATACAGGTGAGGCTGGCAGCCAACACTATCAGTATGCTTTCACTCAACTCCCTCCCCATGCATGAGATCGGGAAATTCCAGCAGGACTACCATTTCAAAGAACAAAGACGAGCCGAGTGCTGCTGAGAATTCACAGGGTGATGACTCCAGTCAAGGTGGTGATGAGGTGCTCACAAAGTTAAAACAGGTTTATAAAGAATATAGAGGTCCCATTGAGACCAGCTTCAAGCACACTCGGACAAGGTTACATTTAAAAATCACAATTGTGTGAAGTGAGGGCACCCAATACATCATAGTAAAAAGTCCATAGATGTGGCTGCCACATGGCGTCACGGGGAGCATGCATAAAGGCAAACATAAAGATCCATAGACTTGGCTGCCACTGTGCCACATGAGAATGGAATCGGTCAAGAACTGAAGCTCACAGTCATTCGTCAAAGGACCTCTGACCTTTAGATCTCCAAATGAATTAATTACCGGTATATGATCTGCTCTATCGACTCTTGACGTCAAAAAAGCGACGTCAAAGATGTTCGTATTGCCTGGTTAACCACTCCCCCTTGAAATCGCATTTCCATGTGTGAAGTCCGGACACTCATGCTAATGCATAGTTGGTTGAGGAATAGACATATATAAAGGCTAGATGGCTCAAGGCGGAGTCTCTGACGTAGTTCACCTGGCAGCCATCTTGCTGAGGGACTACAGTATGTTCAATGGCAGCTCAAACAAAAATAGTCATAACTCCCTCAACTCTTGACAGATTTACAAACGGGTTGGTTTATTACAAACGTTGTCAACGTGGCTATGATACAGGACGCTTCTGCTTAATTTTGTTTTTTATATGAACGTCGTATAAAAGCATATAAGTATGCGGACGTCTCTGACAGAGCGCGGGTGAGCCATCTAGCTTTCTTATATATATCTATGGGTTGCGGGAGTACAGCGTTGACAGACAACCCCTGACGTCATCTCCAGTCTCCAATCAGTGAACGATACAAGCCCGGAACACGGACCCTGATTGGGTCCAAAAACTGGACCCTGCAAATGCATGGTTGATTTGTGGGCGTAACAAAAAAACAACCTAATTTGGAAGGCGGGTGCATGGTGGCTCAGACCATTAGTGCACATGCAGACCTCCCTTGTGAGTTCGAAGACCTGTCTCGAATATCCTCTGACCTTGCTTTCCTGCCTCTCTGAGTCTACACTGACCTATATGAAATAAAGCATAACAAAATGCTAAAAGAAAATATTATTTTAAAAATAAATAAAAAATGTTATGGTTAACAACTTTGGTGCCAGGCATTTGTCAGTGCCCTCCTTATCCAACATTAGACACAGCTCTCACCATTGGCTCAGGCTAATTTATTATCAGTTGGACAATTTTGTGCAACGATAATGCCCCAATCTGTGTCCTTAATTCATTCATTCCAGCAGTTCTCAACCTGGGGCTCACTCCCCACATGATTTTGTGGGTCACCAGATGACAATAAAGTGACAATTTAAGGACTTTTAAGACCTTTTTAATAGGCTACCTAAAACAATTATACTGCGTCAATAGTAATCAACAAACTGTACTATAAAAACATGGTCAAACATTGGCCAATTTGTCAAATAATAAACAAAAAATAAACATAGCGAGGCGTTGTGAAAACTAAATGTAATGCCTCAACTTCTACAATTCCAAAGTACTTGTCAGGGTGTGTGTGTGTGGGGGGGGGGGGGGGGGGGGGGAAACCAAAGAACACCTGGGGAAGGACAGTGATGATGGATGGAGCTGATGAAGGGGATGTGACTCTCCTGGGACAAAGTACAGTCCAAAGCATGAGACAGGGTTCAGTTGGCACTGTATGATTCAGAACAAAGTGTCACCTATAAAATAAAGGGTAGGCATCTATATACAACTCTATGGTAGGCCTATACAAGGCTGAGCCATTATGCTCTGCTTGCTTACTATATATAACGCCCCCTGTATAGGCTGACATTTGCCTACATTCTACATGTACAATTCACTTCATTTGTTTTGGTCAATGCAAATAGATTGTCTCAAGGTAGCATATTACCAAGTTATATGGTAGTTATATGTTTACTATATCATGTTTGGTTTCTATGGCACATAACATTTCAAGTGGATTTATAATTGTATCATGAATGATTTAACAGTCTTTTCTCCAAAAGTTAGTAGTTAAAAAATATAATTTGTTCTTCTACCCAGTGATTTTAATCTCAATAGGTCTATGGTTCATGAGAAATAGTAGAAATACCCCCCCCCCCCCCCCCCCCGCACACACACACGCACACGCACACACACACACACACACACACACACACACACACACACACAGTCACACACACACACACACACACACACACACACACACACACACACACAAAATTCTAAATGGACGAAAAACTTGACTCTGAATTAAAAATGAATGTGGGAGGTAGAGGAGTTCTTGACTTTCTCTACCTTTCGCTACGTTTTTAATTTACCAAAATGTGATGTTTGAATAAGCCGTGAGGAGCTTCAATGTGTTTGAGTCAAATGCCTATTGTGAGTCATCGGGACCGGGCTATGAAATGAGAAATGAGCTGAAGATAAAAAGAAAGGAGCAGTCGCTCGTTGGTTCAAGAAAACAATGACTTTTTATTCATAAACCTTTTTTCCTCTCATAAAAATAACAACATCAATATTCATTTAAGATAATGTAGAAACTGTTATGTACAAAAACTCTTTAAATAGTTAATATAACTTAATGCGAGTTCAGTCACTTTATTGGCAATACCCTGTTAGTGACAATTTCACCAAATTCTCACCATTTAGTTTTTTGCTAAGTGAAACATCACAATATATCTCCAGGGAAATAATACCCAGAGCCCCAACCACCCAAGGTAAAAAAAACCACAGCACAAACTCTCAGCAATGTGAGCTACTTGATTACTTCAAAGCAATGTTTGTATCCTCTAGTTCAGCTAGTTATCTCCAGCTTGATTATACATTACTTAATATACATAATATAAAGTAAAACCACATCATGAAGAAAACTAATAACACCAACTGTAGTCTATAAGTGTACTTTGTGTGTGGTCCCTTTCAGGTAGATAGTAGTTCAATGAAATAAGAATTTATCATATCAACAGAGAAGTGAACAGATATATATTTAATATATCAATTTCGTAATATTTAAAATACTCTGTTGTGCTGAACAGTAGCACCCATATTAGTAAGAATGCAATTTGTCCCTTTAAAAATGGAGTTCAAAAGTGTTTGATGTAAAATATACAGTTAGCTATAAAAATACAAAGAAGTACATTCCTACAAATATATTTATTTCCCATTTATGATAGGCTATATTTTTCAACAACTGTAATAATTCATACAATTGGAACACAACACAGGGGACTAAATGACGAAAAATATCAATGACAGCCAAATAATAAAAAGTTAAACAAACACCAAATCTTGGCAAAAGATTGACAGCTTATGGTCAAAGCCAATAAAATGTTCTCCTACAATCATGTCATAAACGTTGTCAGTCATACCGGCCTGTACGCCATTGAAAGAAAGAAGGAACATTGACATAAACATGCATTTTACAAACCATTTTTTCCAAATCATTGCTCTAAAAGTTCTAAAAGCACAAAATAAAATAATCTTATGTGGAAACGCAATAATATATATTTGTTTAGTGTTAAGTGCAATCCATCCTCTGTTTAACAAGGCGGATGGTAAAGGTTCTCTTGCTGAGGCTGGAGCTGTCCAGCTAAAGCGGTGCTGAACAGTATAGCCATGCAATGCCGCACGGCACGGGGGTTTGCTTTCTGTTCGCTGGAACAGCAACAAGTCACTGTTGATGTGCTGCTATTAACCCACTTTTTTAACAGTTTATGCATATTGCATAGAGTCAGCAGCATCAACAGCAGATCACAATAAAGACTGGACAGCAATGCCTTTACCCTCACTCTAACCCTCTCGCAAAACCTTCGCAAACGTGTCACACCACAAACGCTGAGACACTGACAAAGTGTTAGTGATTCAGCTCGCATTATCTTCCAAGACGGAAAGATTCTAATGTGGACACACATAGGGCTATTGTAGCCTACTGAGTGGACGTCATTAGGTTCCTCAGATTCCCTCGGGAAGAGTGAACGGCCACGTGTTGATCACTTGTGGCTTTAGTTCCATTTTCTCCTTCTGTTTCAGATGCACGCGCCCGTGTCGTTTCCTCTCGTCGCTCCTCGCGAACCGTTTACCACAAACATCGCAGGAAAACGGCTTCTCGCCCGTGTGAGTCCTGGTGTGGGTGGTCAGGTGGTCGCTCCGACTGAAGCTACGCAAACAGATGCGGCACTGAAAGGGTTTGTGGCCCGTGTGGATGCGGATGTGCCGGTTGAGCTCATCCGAGCGAGAGAAGCGCCGGTCGCAGTTCTCCATGGGGCAGGTGAACGGTTTCTCTTTGGCTTGGCCATTACCGGCGGCTGGGGCTTTTCTGGCGCGAGGGGCTTTCGGCACACGGGTGTAACTTTGGGCAAAGGAGTCTGGCAATAAGGAAGAATACAGGATGGAGTCTATGGTGCTTGGTACAGCAGATGGTGTGTATGAGGAATCACATTGATTATTGGGAAGTTGACGTTCAGTGGGGAACGGTTTCAGGTTAGATGACAGGCCCATTGGTGCTGGGTAGTTAGTGTATATAGGACTGGAGTAGCTCTGAGAACAAGTTTCAGAGAAACACGGCTCCTGTTTGATAACCCCTTCCACATTAAACTGCATCTCTGGGTTGGGGCAAATAGGAGAAAATGTGTCTAAGAGTTCCTTTACATCCATTTGCTGCTCGGGGGGGAAGTCACTCGACATCGGGAAAGACTCGGTTTGGAAGCCCGTTTCCATATACTCAGATTTGGGGAAAGTACCCCATTCGTAACAGCTGCTCTCAAACTCGTTCTTGACCACCACGGGGAAAGAAGCGGCTTCTGACTTCGGCTCCACAGTCTTGTGGTCTGGAAGCTGAGAGGCGCAAAAGTTCAGCTGTGAGCAGGCCGTATCTGGAGCCTCGTGGCCTGCGGTCTGCTCTGGGGAGTACACCACGGGAGGAGCGGTGGAGTTGAAGGACTGGTGCCTCTTGGCATCGGGGTCCCCAAAATCGTCATGACCGTTTTCACCTGGCGATGGTGATGGATACGTTCCACGGCTGCTGACAATATGCTGCAGACCCACTTCGGTGATTGGCACCGTAGATATGCCGACAATCTCTGTAATCATGTTGAGCAGCGTTTCTGTGCAGCACGACGCCCCTTGAGAAGCTTCCACATAGAAACTGCCGGAGTAGGCGACAGAAGAGGAGGGGGTGCTGTAGCTGTCTTTTGGGTTCTCGCAGGAGTTAAAAGCGAATTCTGAGTTGGATGCTTCGGTTTTGAGGGTGACGGGGGCTCCCTCTGTAGAATAAAGAAGGCAACTTTGTCATCATCATCATCATCATCATCATCACTAATGTTTTATTCTGATAACAATCAATCAGTGCGGCAGTGCATATATGAAACGAAAAAGGGTGCATGCACCGTTACATAAACATGCACGCGTGTGATCGCCTTATCACCCTTATTACAGCTGCCAAGTGAAGTAACAATTAAAGTGCTATGGCTGGTATTGAAATCCCCACACCTGACACAGTTTGATTTGATTCACTGCATGCATGCATGCACGCACGCACATTTTACATGCACTGCTTGTGCGCTGTTATTGCAGTATAATGCGAACTCACCATGGCCAAACTGAGCCGGTACCCCCCGCTCTGCATCCACGTAGACCTCCTTGCTATCTTTCCGCACGTTATTTTCCATTCCCATGGACGAACTGTTGCAACTGTCAAACTGT
The DNA here is from genome assembly GCF_951216825.1 of Electrona antarctica. NCBI lineage: Eukaryota > Metazoa > Chordata > Actinopteri > Myctophiformes > Myctophidae > Electrona > Electrona antarctica. The sequence goes on along the minus strand of NC_136809.1, from coordinate 29,663,400 downwards.
GGGTAGAAAGAATCCTTGGCATTCAAATCCATGTTGTTCAACATAATTGCGAGGTTAGAAGTCCGTATCTCCAATGTGGGTAAGTGTTAGAAAACTAAATAAAAAAAAAGCTAAATTCTTTCACAACGGATGCAATTTATCCAAGGAGTGTAGGCTAATATGTCAAAAGGTGTAAAAAACAACAACAACCACCCAAAACAATTCCTTGTCGTCCAGTTAATTTTGCTGGTTCTTCGATATCTGTTGCTGTGAATGTCAGATCAGCGACTACCGTTGTCTCTCCTTATATACACCTTGGCTGTTCTCTCGGCCCTCCTCCCCATTCATCACCTCCAGTGAGAGGATTCCCCGCTGCGTGTAAACTTCATGCCCATACATGGACAGAGGATGTGACAGGCTTCCCCCCGAAAAGGAGCGATGGTTTGCTTTGGCTGCTGCATGCTGCAACAAGTGGCCGCCTGGCCGGTGCAGGTAGAGCCGAGGGAAGAAGAGTGTTTATGTCTGAGCATCAGCGATTGAACAGTAACCATTTGTGATGTAAACAACATCACACATGCCATGCTGGCTTATGGTGCACATTTTGGTCAAAATTATATTTTTGCCATGGACATAATATTCAAAATGAGTAGGACAAACACAAGAGCTTTAATGACCTGCACTTGCAGGTCTAACTCTGAGTGTGCACAAATGGGTACACTGTGTACAATTGTTATGGGGTCCTTGGAAATAAAATGTTTGAGAACCACTAGTGGACTCACGCACGCACGCACGCACGCGCGCGCGCGCGCACGCACGCACGCACAGACAGACAGACAGACAGACAGACGTAATCATGTAATGGTTTGAAGAATCTCATAATGCCCTGCTGCAGTATACTGCCCATAACAAACCTGGGACTGGGGGGAACGGACAAATCAGACACATCTTCGTTGTCACATAACAATGCTTGCCAACGGGAACGCAAGGATTGAATAATGTATTGACTGAAAGACAGAGGAAGAGGGGATAGCCAGTGGCAAAAGTGCAGATTATATCAACATAACATGCTGCCATGCTGTGCCTGTGCATGATACCGTGGAACTTCACAAAATAGTAGGGCTATAGGATCCACTTAATTGAACCAACAATTTGTATATACATACACTTTGAAGACATGTTCTATATTTCAGGACTCAGGCAATTACGCTTTGGATGTAGGCGTCTTTTCGGCTATACAATTCGTATTACAATTTCTAGCCTATGCAACGGCTCTGTTTTTGTCACCCACTCAATATCGCTACCAGGTGCAGGGTCACTGCAGAACGTGATTGCTCACATTGCGGGCGAACCCCCTTTGTATTTCAGGAGTCTGTCGATAACCCCTGAGGTGTTCAATGGTTGACATTTGGGCCCAGGCAGAATCGTTTTTTATTTCATGTGCAGTTTCACACCTGTTTCCGGATGCACGCTGAAAGTGGTCGTATTTTGTGTAGTTCTGTGTGACAAGTTGCTCTTTCAGCACCACGGAGAGCGCCAGTGTGGTTGCGAGTGTGACTTGGGTTGTTGTGGGTGCATAAACCAAAGGAAGGTGTGTGTGTGTGTGTGTGTGTGTGTGTGTGTGTGTGTGTGTGTGTGTGTGTGTGTGTGTGTGTGTGTATGGCCTATAAATGGCCTACTAGTGCGCAAGCAGAGCGCGCAAGTACTGTCGACCGCTATACAAACTGTCAAATCTCAGCTTCTCTTTGAAAGAACGATTGAAATATTGAATTATTAGGTATATCTCGATCAGTGTCGGGTGGATTAAAGGAAATGCCTCTATGTATATGTATATGTAATTTGTAAGTTGATTAGCGGTATAATGTGGTTGCTTTTGATGCTTATGCACTGTCCCAGCATATGACGTCAGGGTATAACTGGTATAGCTAGCTCTCAATGATGACTAGCTCTCAATGATGACATAATAAAGATGTGGATTAAAGGACCCAATGCCTTCGATGGTGACGTATATCTCGATCAATGTCGGGTGGTTTACAGGAAATGCCTCTATGTATATGTATATGTAATTTGTAAGTTGATTAGTGGTATACTGTGGTTACTTTTGACGCGTATGCACCGTCCCAGCATATGACGTCAGGGTATAACTGGCGTCATATGCTAGCTCTCAATGATGACTAGCTCTCAATGATGACGTAATAAAGATGTGGATTAAAGGTCCCAATGCCAGAGTGTAATTGGTTTTCGATGGTGACGTAATGACGATATGTTTTAGTGTCGGGAGGATTAGAGGTAATGCTCCTACATGTATGTAGTCTGGCACCACTGCCGTATCAGGCACAAGTAGTCATTACGTCATTTGCTGGGACGGTGCATACGCATCGTCCTGGGCGAAACTAGTACTTGCCGCGCTCTGCTTGCGCAAGTAATTAGTCTTGTGGTTCTCAAACCTTTTCATTTCAAGGACACCCCCATAACTCTGAGTGTAGCTACAAATGGAACCAAATGGGATGCATTCAAGGAACTCTGAGGGTCCCTGCATGGACCCTTGAGAACCACCAGTCTACATCATTGTGCTGGTCTATAAGATCTATACAGTAGGCCTACAGTAATACTCAGCTCTAAATGAGCACCATTGAGTCATCTTTTTGAAGTTACCACCGTGTGATAATAGCATATACGCTCTTTCATTTACAGCGTTGACATTCTCCGGGAACAAATTGTTTTCACCTCTGATGTGCCCTCTAATTCTAGGGCCCCGAGATGTTTAGTCTGACGGAACTGCCTTTAAAGTAATTCAGCTCTATCAAAAACCAGCTGGATCACCGGGAGTTCACGTCACGAGACGCTATTATGATGACCGTGGCGCTGCAGCTTTCACCTCTCTTTCCTCCCATAAATGCCAGAGCACAGGACCAAAGTAAAAGCATTTATGTAATGTTACCACTTACTGACATTATAGCGCAAGGGCAACGGCATAGCACCTGTAAAAGTAAAAAGAATGCCTTTATTGTTTGTAATTTTATGTAAATTGCGCGAGTGGGGGGAGGGCAGGGGGGGGCGAGGAGGCACTTTAGTTTCTGGCACTTGAGATCTTGAGACAGTGAAACTAATGACTTACTCAGGCTACTTCCATGATAAGAACGTTGACTTCAAAAGTGTTGGCCATGGGAGGACGATGAAACATATATTGCCTAATGAAAGAAGGACTCATTTTGAATGGATAATTTAACAAACAAGTGAGACATACAGTATAGGCTATTGATATGATGGACTCAAGTAGGCTACTTACCGGTATTAATAAGCCAAAACCAATAGGCTATTCCTTTGAGCTCATAGAAGCCAATCATCTCTAAATGGTACAGTAATATGTGCAACAATGTAAGCCAGCAGTTATTATAGGCAAGGATTTCATTCTGTAATGGTGAATTAGTAATATCATATATTACATAAGTAATAAGTCTTATTCTACATAATCTCATGGTTATTATACCCCATCTATGTGGTGAAAAGCAATACAATTCAGTATGGATTAACAATACAGATGGCAGTACAAACTGTCATCTTACAAATGGTCTCTTAATGAATGTGCTTCTTGTTACTGTGTTAAACCTACTTAGTTCATTGATTGAGGAAATGCATTGGATTAGTATGTCAATTCCAATGCCAATGTCCAATACGAATAGATAATAGTAGCAGTTGCATTTGATGTAAATAATATAATTTTAGCTATATAATTCAGTACATCACATTTTTGAACAACCTTTTTGGTTGATCTTAACTGCGCATAATAATATCAGATGCCAATGCATAAAGAGAATAACAATATTCTACATAGATATGGGAACACACATTTACGACTTAAATGCTTTGCTGAACATTCCATATGGTAATGACATTCATTTCATATGCATATTAATTTAAATTCATCGTCAAGAGCTCGGGTATTCTCTTTCCATTATTGCTATTCCAACTTTCCAAGATACATGGCAGATTATTTTTTAGCAATCCTACGATAAAGCAAAGGGTGGTTGGTATAAGATAGGGAGAAATGTGTACCCTACCCCCTCCCAAAATTACAATGTGACAACATGTCACATCTTAAGCCCCCTCCCTCCCCAGGCAATAGATGAGGGAAACAGCTGCATTTTAAAGCCTGGACACAATGCAGCTGGTTAAGAAACCGCAAAAAAAGGGATTGAGAGTGCTAAGAGCAGAGAAACCTCTGCCGGAAACACAACTTGCTATAAATATAAGATACTCGCTTCAGCTGCCAAGATGCTCTCTCTCTCTCTCGCTCTCTCCCTCTCTCTCATTCTCTTTCATGTTGGGTAATGCAATGTTACAAATATATCATTTAAATGCTGGACAATCAAGAAATGCAGGAAGAAAGAGAGACAGAAAGAGAGAGAGAGAGTGCATGGAGCATACTTCTTTCTCTCTTTTGAAGAAACCATGCAGCATCTCTCGCATTCTCCCTTATCGCTCAATGTGGGAGTGCATGGGTTAGGGAAGCCCGGTACCTGGCCCCCTATTGGATCACTGTTGGCAGTGGCAGGTTTCCCATTGCGTTCCAAAAATACTTACCCACATCGCCCACCTCGGTCCCCAGCCGCCTGTACGCTCTGCTTCTCCAGCAGGGATAGGTTAGAATCATATATTCCGCTCTCCACTAATCGTGACTGCGGTTGAGGGCATCAGTGATTCTTCAGCCATGCCCCCAGACTCCCCCACACAGAGCACTGTTCTAACATGGCTCCCCCACCTTGGCCCTCTTCTCTGCAGGATCCATACAAATTCTGTAGGCATTTTTGACAGAGCTGTTCTTGGGCCTGAGCGACCTGCTGTTATCTGTTTTGAAATTATTAATAGATAAAAAGTGACATTTAAATCATAATCTCATGTCAGGTATTAAATGCCATAGGAAATATGTTGTTTAAAATACAAACTGTCCTGTCATACGTGTGCTTCAATGGTCAAGATGCAACACTCATGTTTCCTCTAGCTGAGAAATATAACCAATATTCAGTCTTTCAGTATATCTCTTTACTGCACTTCTCATCTTGTTTAGTAAAGCATTTTGTTTTGTGGCATGCTTTCATTCCACTTCAATTGAATAGGGAGTAGCACGTATGTGACAAAAATGCGAAGACTGTATTTTCAAGTAATAACATTTATAGGCCATTAAAATTCCAACATGGGACCAATCAAAGACACATTTTGCTAATTGTATTGCCATGATTTGTTTATTAGGATGCAACACTGCCAACTATTATATCACACATCATCCTCTTTCTCATTATGCAATGTGACTCTATATTTGTAAAAAAAAACAAAAAATGAATAAACAGAACATTAAAGGTATATTCAGTGATTTTACTTAATTCAAATATCACTTATTTTTTCTTTTTTTCTGGATAATCCTCCCTACTATAGAGTGTGCTGACCATATAAGGAGTTCCTCCCTGTCCCCAGTGAGCCCCTGGGGTCAAAAAACCCTAGTTTCAGTTTTGGTGGCGGGTGGCAAAGCCTTCATCCAATCAGGATGAGAGGGGCCTTCCTCCAATCATGATCGACTGGGGGCGGGCCTTGGTGCACATGCTGTTGGCCTGTTGCACTTCCCCCCACTGTAGAGCGTGCATGTGCACATTTTGTTACCGGGGCGGACTGGGTGGTTTTCCAAATCACCCAAATCACTGAATGCTCCTTTAAAAAAAAAGTAAAGAAAAAAACAATGTGACAAAATGTCAAGAAATACACAGTGAACACCGGGTCCTGAAAAGGTCCTGAAATACAGTGAACACCGGGTCCTGAAAAGGTCCTGAAATACACAGTGAACACCGGGTCCTGAAAAGGTCCTGAAATACACAGTGAACACCGGGTCCTGAAAAGGTCCTGAAATACACAGTGAACACCGGGTCCTGAAAAGGTCCTGAAATACACAGTGAACACCGGGTCCTGAAAAGGTCATGGAAAACCCAATGTTTCCTAGCTTAGCGTTTATTCATGACCCCCTGGAGGGAGACATAATAACAACCAATTTCAACATCTTAAAACAAACCAGGAAAGCCAGGAAACAGTTGAGGTGAGAAATTAAAGTAAAGACCAACATAAGGTGTCTTTGTAAGGTTTTGGGCCCACCACAAGCTGTGTTCAATAGGGTTACGATCTGGTCACTGCGAAGTCCATAGCATATGGCCTTCGGCATTATGCCATCTAATAAATCAATCAAATGGTAAATGGTGCATTTATATAGCGCCTTTATCCAAGGCGCTTTACATAGCTTGTGCATCAATTCACCCATTCACACACACATTCATACACCAATGGCGGCGGAAACCATGCAAGGCACTAGCCAGCACATCAGGAGCAATTTGGGGTTCAGTGTCTTGCTCAAGGACACTTCGACACTAACTCTGGGGGAGCCCAGGTTCGAACAGGCAACCTTGCAGTTACCATCCAGCCACTCTACCCCTGAGCCACCGCCATCGTGATTCACATAATTTTGATTATCATGAAACAATTCAGTGACGCCTCGTACCCTGTTGATGCCGGCAATTATATCCGGGATCCAATCAGGATGGAAGTGTTTCATCATGGCCCTTCCCTCTAGGGGACAGGTGAATCAAACCGAACACCCTCACTGAAGAGTAAATGAGTAAATGGTGCATATATATAGCACCTTTATCCAAGGCGCTTTACATAGATTGTGCATTACATTCACCCATTCATACATGGCGGCGGAAACCATGCAAGGCACCAACCTTACACCACACATGCACTCACCACTTGTGGAGAATATGGTGAAGGGTAACTAATCTGACCGTATCACATATTTCATTGAATGCAAACCCTATTTACTGATGTTTGTCCTATAGATGATTCAGATGCATGTAAATCACTACATGGTCCCATTGAAACACTATAGCCAGTTGAGTCTGTGACTAAACCTCCTGCCATCAATGCCCAGATTTATTTGGCAAATGCAAAGTCCTTGAGCCAAGCAATTGCCTCCTGGTCTGCAGTATGCAAAGGCGAGCTTCAATGCTCCATTGTTTTCTCCTCTCCACAAGCACACATTGCGCTTGGGCTACTGCCCCATTTATGACGGCTGGCCAAGCAGGGGCCATGTCTGGTCCTGAATCTATTCAGGGTAGACCACTGTCTCATTGCGAGGTTGATGCCAGGGACCTACTGGGTGGGGTCTGACACCAGGTGCTTGTTTAGGACATCCTTGGACACCCATTCCATTTCCCAAGCTGATTGGATGGGGACGTCAGCTGGTGGGGTATTCTTCCCAATTGGTCTTCTAGATGGAATGCGAGCAGTGTGTGGGTTGAGGATATCTGCATGGATTGGTTTTGTTGTTGCTGCTTTCGTCTTGTGGACTGTGACTAGGAATCTTTGACTTGGCTCTCAGGCATCATCTCTTAGACTTTAGTCTGCTGGAAGGATCATTTGCTTCCCTAGGTGAACCTGGATACTGACAGAGGACGCGACTTAAGTCTCGGTTCGCGTCCTGGCTGGCTGGACCATTTGATGCATGTCACTCCCCTACTCTCTCTCTCTCCATGTTTCCCGTCTCTACAATACCTATCAAGTAATCACTCCTGTATGTGTCACACAGACACACACACACACACACACACGCACACACGCACACGCACACGCACACGCACAGAAGTAAGACATAATGAACGAATGTTAGTGAGTGAATGTGAGTGAGTGTGTGAGAGAGTGCAGGGAGCTTGCAGCTAACAAAAGTAACTATGGTAACGGGCAGCTCTACATTGCACTAGCTTCCACAGCTCTGGCCAGAAATAAAAAATGTTGGTGCTAAGAGCGAATCAGGTAAAGACAAAAGATCCAGGGTGAGACTATTTATAGTGATCTTTACGTAACACACACAAGCACGCGCACACATGCATGCACGCAGGCGCACACACGCAGGCACGCACGTGCACGCACGCGCACACACACACACACACACACACACACACACACACACACACACACACACACACACACACACACACACACACACACACACACACACACACACACACACACACACACACACACACAGTAGTAAAGACAGAAGACACAGTAGTAAAGACAGAAGAGGAAGCAGGTTACATTGAGAACAAACAACAAGAATTGTGTGTCATTCATTTTGTGTCCATAATATTCAAGAACACAAGGACACAACTGTGCATGCTTCTACAGCCTGAAACCCTAGAGGAGAATGTACTTCCGGGGTCAGCGGGGGCTGAGCAACTTTTATTGAAATGAATGGGCGGGGATTTTCGGAGCTCTATGGGTGGAGGTAGCCATTTATTGTAACATGATGCAACATGATCATCATCATAATGAAACCATGGTAAATGGTTTGTCCATTTGTAAATGACCTCTGGTAGAGGCGTAGATCTACACAAGCCTAAACTGTGCTCACATGTTTGATAATGTCCACTTTTGTTTTGTTTCACAAATGAATGTAATGGATATTTTAAATGTTTTTTTTTGTGGCTTTCGCCTTTATTTTATATTTTTCATGGAGGGACAGACAGTAGGCTGACAGGAAATGGGGAGAGAGATGGGGGGAAGACATGCAGTAAAGGCCGTCGGGATCGGGAGTCGAACCCGCGGCACACTGCCAGACTGGATTACCAGCCAAGGTGCCTGGACCGCTGAGCCACGGCCCAGATGGATATGATTTTGATGTAAATATTACTAGTATATATTCCTTTTTCTCATACGTTTTTAGACTAAAGTGTTATCGTAATTTTTGAAAAGTCTCCTGTGGACAGAGAGAACTAGCACTCGTGCTAGTACTATAAGCAATGCATCTACAAATTGTACAATTATGTGTCAAATAAATAAACATACAATTTACAATTTAGGCATTTAGCAGATGCTCTTAATCCAGAGCGGTTTACAGTAAGCAAGAACAAAAAACATGGTAATACATCATATACATAAAAATAGTCATCATGAATCATACATAAGCTAAGAACCTAACAGTGGAATATCTATAAAATGAAACTATGCATATACTATAGTGCTATGTCTACATAAAATGCTATAATGCTATATACGGTAAGTTAGATAAGTTGAGCCTTTAATTGCATACACCTGTAAGGTCGTCAAGGCTAGGGCAAGTGCTACGGCAAGTGCTATGGGCTACAATGGAGTCTGACGAGGTGGGTTTTCAGCCTACGGCGGAAGATTGGGAGTGAGAATGCAGTTCTGATTGCAATGGGAAGTGCATTCCATAGTTTTGGAGCCAGAAGGGAGAGTTTGGGACGCGTGGAGCATTGTCCCAGCGTTTTTAGTGAAGGTACTCCCAGCTTCCCTGCGTTGGCTGATCTGAGCGTGCGGGAGGGTTTGTAGGGTTCGATCTGACTTGCAAGATATGGGGGTGCCATACCTTTGGTTGCTTTGAATGCCAGCATCAGAGTTTTGTACTCTGTGCGGGCAGCGACTGGGAGACAATGGAGGGAGCGGAAAAGGGGGATACGGATACATGTGAGAATTTTGGCTGGTTGAAGACCAAGCGAGCTGTGGCATTTTGGATTAATTGGAGAGGCTTAAGTGCGCATGCCGGTAGGCCAGTAAGGAGGGAGTTACAATAGTCAAGTTTTGACATGACTGATGTCTGGATAAGGAGTTGGGCTGACTCCTGGGTGAGGAAGGCTCTAATTCGCCGGATGTTATAGAGTGTAAACCTACAGGATTGAGTGACGGCTGTAATGTGTGCTTTGAACGAGAGCTGACTGTTCAGGATAACACCAAGGTTCCTGGCTCTTGGGCAGAGGTTACCAAGGCGTTGTCTATGGAAATAGTTAGCTCCCGCATGGGGCAGGACTTAGCTGGGAAGAAGAGAATCTCAGTCTTGTCTGGGTTCAGCTTGAGGTGGTTAGAAGACATCCAATGTGAGATGTCAGCCAGGCATGCAGTGATGCGCTCTTCCACCTGAGTAGCAGAGGGGGGGGGGGGGGGGGGGGGGGGGGGTTGAGTGTTGTGTAGATACATACATGTATCTATGTAAAGCGGTGCTATATAAATGCACCATTTACCATTTCGGGGGGATGACAGCGAACCTTTCCAAGAAACCTGTTAGGTCCAGTCGGTTAGGTAGGAGGAGAACCACTTTAGTGACTGCCGTCCCTGCCGTCCCGCCTCCTGGTGGCACTATAATAGGCCAATGTGAAATGGGTGCCGTTTCTTCTTACGCCTTGGATGGCAATTGGATGATTTGAGGCATTTTGTTCCAAAAATGTGTTATGCAAAAACCACCTGTTGGTGGTGCTATAACAGGCCAATGTGAAAAGGGTGGGATATATTCCTCTAAATTGCACGCTGCGTTCATTATTTGAGGCTTTTTGTTCAAAACGGGCCAATCCTGCCAACTTTGAAAGCCCATGTTAGCCAATTAGGATGGACAGATCCGGCTTGAACACATGACTATAGAGATAGTGTGTAACGATTTGTGGATTTTGGATTTTTGGACAGAATCTGGAGGAGTAATACCAAAAAATGTGTTTTTCAAAAGTAGGCCTTCTGGCCGTTCTGGAACATTTGGGGCAGAGGTTCATCGTTGGCATCCAGGGAGTGTGTATGCAAAATTTGGCATCGACCGGGTTAACGGTGCTGGAGATTAGCTGTACACAGACGGACAGACACACACACACACACACACACACACACACACACACACACACACACACACACACACACACACACACACAGACAGACACACGGACGGAGTGCAAAACACATACTCTCTCCCCATGCGTTCGGCCTGGTGGAGACAATGAAGTAGAACCAGAGGACAGTTTGCACGCACGCGCACATGCATGCATGCACACACACACACAACACACACACACACATGTACATACACAGAACCTGCGTGAGGAATGTGTAGAGATCATCCATGAACAGCAATTTCCTACAAATACAGCCTGCCATCATATCTTAAACTCCAAATGGAACTATTAACAAAATGATCCACTTACACCTCTGCAATGCTATGCAGCTCTCTATTGTCAGTGAAATGATAGCTGAGCTGTATTCAAATAAGGGCCCTATCAACCTTTCAAATGCCTTATTAATTAGCTCCCTCTAGCATAAGTTCTCAGTAATTACATGATAAAGTGTAGCCAGTGCTGAAGGACTCTTAATCCACTATTAAGGCAACTTCATGAACTGAAATGTCTTTTCTTTCTTTTTTCCCCCTATTTTTTAACCATATATATAACTCTTCAGGGCAATATTCTACAGCTGTATGTGTTGTATGTACAAGCCTGTTAGTTGTTACAGGGAAGTCGCAAAATAGCCAACATATTCCTCTAAGGAAAAGCTCTGATAGGATGAGATGATATGCAAATTGGAACCTCTCCCTGACTCATCTGTTTATTATGCAGTCACATTAGTTAGATCTGATGCCGCCTGGCTATTATCCCATCGCACCATGGAAAAAAGGGGTCTTGGGTGAGGGGGTTGGATTGTGGAGAGTGCTTTAGTCACACAGAACAGCCATACTCTTCAAAGGAATAAATGCATTTTTCCCTCTGACAGTGGTTTGCTTTGAGGGGATGCAGCATCCATTTCCTCAGAGAGAAACAGTAAAAAAGTCAGATGATATGGCTCACCAGCGCTCAAATCCCATGATGATGTGTTTTGTGTTAACAGGTCAAAGGTTGAACGATGGGCTGTGGGTCTCTGGGAGGTATTGATCGCACAGTCTTCTGATGGTAAACAACTTGTGAAGGCTCTGCTATCTTTCTGAAACCAAGTAGGCTATTTTGTTTAGGTTTTCTTTCTTTCTTTTACTATTTATATGCCATTGTTGTACGACAAATTGGGTATACTATTTAGTGACTACTACATTGGGTATAGTGACTACGTATTTAGTGACTGCAAAAAAAAAGGTACATGACATTTTCTTGGTCACATTGGTTCAGGAACTACTACAAAAAAAGTCTCACATCCATTGCAACTATGAAATGTGCAGGGCAACATTGGATAAACAATTTCAGCTATTTAACATTTTGATGGACAAAATAATGTCTGCGGATAGAGCTTGTTATATAAGCTACTGAGATTTTGTTTGCCAATCTGTGCCTTCACGATCACTACCAGAATGTAGTTAGTCGAGCACTATATTTAGCCCTGCTGCAGCATGCTGGACCTTAAACTAAGCTACTACATCTACTGTATCCTATTGAAAGGATTCATAAAAGACGGTGGAACTCAGTGGTCAACCAAAGCGCGCACGCGCACACGCGCACACACACACACACACACACACACACACACCTTTCTTTCTCTCTGAGAGCCAACATGCACCGCCACGAGACACTGGTTATGTCATGTCAAAGTATTAATAAGAAACCTGGCTACTTGTATGGCTCAGTGTGAGAATGTATGTCAACATGTCAGCGAGTGAAAAGAAAATGCCATCCCTCCGTGTTCCCTCCGTGTCTTTTGATGCAATCGAAGTGCTCACAACAATGATGTGCCATGGAAACCGTGCGGGTAAAAACAAATCACTTGCAGCAGATTGACGTCAACTAGTGACCTTCGGTTTGTGGCTCTGACAAAAGGAGAAAGAGCCAAGCTGCAGCGTTTAAGGTCACAGACAGTATGCTCAGGATGTTGATACGTCTTCCTCCTGGATGGTGGAAGACTTTCTGCAGAACACTAAGTTAAATAAGGGATCTTGTACCCATATATTGCTGCATGAGAGCCCTGCTATATAACAGGAATATGTAAACAACAATGAAAGTGTGCAAAACATAATCTTGGCCACACACACGGACAGGGTGTAAAACAGTCTCGTCGGCCATGCCTTTCGGCAGCCAGTTATAACCCAGTTATAACCCGACATTGAAACATATCTTAATTACGTCACCATCACCATCATATACCTCCGAGCATACGCACATTCGTACCAGCACGACCACAATACTTGCGCGCTCTGCTTGCGCTCTGCACTCTTGCGCTCTGCTTGCGCAAGTAATTAAGGTGCTTTGAATTGCAAGTATCATGGAAAGTCAATTACTGTGCAGTTAAATAAAAAAAATCCCACTCTTGTGAAGTGAGGGGCGCCCACTGTGACTGCCACATGCCTAATGTATTTATTTAATGTATTTATTTAGTCAATGCTCTGTCTGAATGTGCCTATTCTCAAACCTTTTTTGCTGGTTCAAGTGGGGAGGGAAGTCCTGGAAGGTCACTTTCCCAGGGCACCACTCCACTGGTGGGGTCCAGGATTTCTTTGTCAGGGGAGCTTGCAGGGCCTGGGGCCCCGCCTCTCATCTTGGCCACATCAGTTCCTCAATATCCTTCATTGCAGTTTCACTGCCACTATATACGTTACGAGACATGAATGCAGTGTTATTGTGTAAAACGAAATCAGTCACAAGTCGTCTCACATCGTCAATGGCTTGGCTGACTTGGCATAACGTAATTTCAAAGGCCAGGCATTGGAGGGGCTAGCGCCCCTCAAAAACAAGGATTATAACATTGGACTGTAGACTATGTGCTGGTATCCACTATCCAGTGCTGCACACATCACTTATTGCTATTTGCACTTGTTAAGTACAATGCTGATACTGTATGTATCCTCTCCTATATTAAAATTGGCTTAAGGGAGGACAAGCCGGCCAGAACTTTTGTATGGACATGAGAGCAATGCAGCAAGCCAAATTCTTGATATATAAACAAACATGATAGTACATTACTTGGACAATAAACAGATTCTCATTTTAAAATTTGCTGCACCAAGACTCACTGATTATTTCTCATTTTATTCTATGCTCAGTGAAGAAAAAAATCTGATTAAACAATTAATTAGATAATTTATTGTTTAACAAAACAATCCGTCAATGATATTTCATATTATTCCTTGGCACTCAACACACAAGTTGTGTCACACCAATTTCCTGGTGCTTCTCGAGACAATTCAGTCAAAGCTAACCAACACTGTACAGCAGTGGTTCTCAAAGTGGGGTCCAGGCACCCTCAGGGCTCCTTGATTGGGTTCCATTTGTACACTCTGAGTTATGGGCGTCCTTGGATTTAAAAACATTTGAGAACGGCTGCTGCACAGAACTGACAAACGGTAATATATAATACAAACGGTTTTCATTCCAAGATCATCAATCGGGAATGTATAGTTCAGACAGCATAAATACCAAAATTCACTAATTTGTCAAATAAGTTCATGGTCTGATCTGATGTCGAGTGTACTAGTCTTTCTGCACAGCTGTATGTAAATTGTATATCGTTGCTGTCGGGAGGAAACCTCTTAACAGTGCTAATGAACATCATGTTACACATTATGTTACCTTTATCCTTTCCTATTAAACAAAATGGCCATTTAAAAATGTATCACAATCCATATCATACACACTATTCAGAAATACCAGACTTTTCAAAACAAACATCTGCAAACAAAAACTGGTTGTCTACAATCATCGTTTAAATAAAAACAATATTTAATAAGATGCCTGCATGGAACCTGAGGGTCTCATTAGAGGTTAATACCAAATGAACAATGCTCTTGACAACATGATTCAGATGAGTCTGACTTTGGGGTTTGCTTTCATATCAAAGTGGTAGGAACATTTGACCAATGAGATACATTGTCTTAATCATAAACACTTTAATTTATGACAAATGAGAACCAATATTCTTTTATTGAGGTGAGATCTGAACGTATCAGTACTGTTCAGCCATCATTAAAACTGTCAGGGCTGACCAGCCTGTGAAAGGGTGGCTTCCTTGGCCTCTGCCAGTGCCATCATTGTATTGTTCCCAGATATACCCTGTCTCAGCATATTGTCTGTAAACATTGTTGATAATATTTGTCCTGAGTTCCTGATAAAGGACAGCTGCCTTCTCCTGATAGGGGCCTTCTTGGTTGCTGTAGTGGTGCAGGGCTCTCACGGTCAGGTAGTTGATGTTGATCCATATGGGGCCCCTCCAGTAAGGGGCGTCATGTTCTGTATTTCTCTTCATGTACATGGGGTCCGCCCTGGAGAGTGAGCGGAGGCCATAGGGAGTCCACAGCTTGTCAGAGTCCCTCATATCTCTCAGGATGTGTTCTAGCTGGGGCGAGTTTGGCTCGAGGATGTGCAGCAGGAAAGGGAACAAGCTAACATAACCAAAAGCGTTTACATATTGCGGTTTGGGGGCACGGCGGACAGAGCGCACTAGCCGCGCCACAGGGAACTGGTGCCGTGGCTGCCCAGGAGGCACGTATATCTTCTCCTGCTGTAAGGACACTGCCTGGGTGTGGTTGCCATAGTCACTGAAGGCACGGAGCTGCTCGGACCAGTAGTACTCATCGAGTAGGCTGTTGTCGCTCAGCACTCGGTGGGTGCGCTCAAATTCCTGGTGCGGTTCGCCCAGGAGCTGTGCAATGCTAGCCATGATACCCGATGCCAATGCCATCCAGCAGTGTAGATCCACATGCCGCTCGTCTGCCGAGGGATGGGAGGCTCGTGGATAATCATCGAGCCCAGAGGTCAGCGTCTTGGGGTTGAGGAAGAGATTAGTATCCTTGTCACGTCCGCGCCAGCGGTACGAGTTGGGCAGGAGCCCAGATTGTGTGGTATTGTACCACTCAAACCAAGTTTTGAGCCTTGGGTACAGCCTTTGGAGAAACGGAAAGGTCTGCTGAGATGACACAGCATCTGGGTTTGAAGAGAACTGCTCAATGAGCTCCTGAAGAACCAGGAAGAGGGTGGGTGGGTTGGCATTCTCATTTCGCTGGACCACAAACTCAGCAGGGACCTTACTTCGAGCCTCATCTCCGAGGATTTGCTCACGGGGGATCCAGCCCTCAATGTTAATAAGGTCCAGCCAATGAGAGATGGATTCACGGGATACCTGGGGGTCCCACTTGCTCAGCAACAGCTGGTGGAAACCCTCATCCCACAGAAACCCTCTTGGGAAGAATGAGCGGGAAGGTACAGCAGTGAACAATGAACCATCAGGGTAGAGAAGAGGGTATTCATTGTAGTGTGACTGGACCACCGACTGACCATAGAAATAGCCCATCCCACCAAGCATATTACTGAGGGCTGCCTTGCTGAATTTAACTTGAGCCTGACTGAAGTCTTTGCTCTCGAGGCCAAACGTCTTCTCAAACTTGGCATTAAAGGCATCTTTCCTGTTTTCCAGCTCATCTGTCATGGTGGCACCCACCAGCTGGTTAGGCCGGTTGTGAAAGCTTTCAGACTCAAACAGGACTTCAAATTGGAATGGAGTCTGGATGGTCACCTGGTGAACCACAAAGTCACTCTCCTTCCGGGTGTCAGTAGGTTTCTGTTGGTGCTGGTGGTGGGGCGGCTTATAGGAGTCCAGGCCAATGTAATGCCTCTTCTCACCAGAGGGGGGATTGTAGATAAACCTGCGGTTTAGACTGTTCTTCACAATGTCGGTCAGCTTCTCCAAACCAGGAGAGACCGTCTGAAGGTAGTTGTAACTGCAAAGAGAAAACAACAGTACACACTGTCACTTTCCTTGGACATTAATCATCTGTTTTCGCAGTATAATTCAGTATGCTTGCACAATGGACATGAAAGGAAAACAATACATAATGCTATATTTTTCAGTGACGCCAGCCCATCCTATTTGAGGGTTTGTGTAAACACAAACATTGTCTTAACACAAACTAATCAACAAATTGAATGTCATTGACATTGACAAAAGTGAGGACGCAAATTGTGATTGGCCGGAATGAGATTATGTATGATGATAAGAGCGCCCCTCACTTGTGTGAACATACAGTAGTTGTGTTTAGGCATTACATTGTAGAACATTACATTACAAATATAAGGTTGAACATATTTGTTTGGGGCATCCTGGTGGCATGGGGTAAAAATACCTGCCCACCACTGTGGAGACGGGTTCAATTCCACCATGGTGCCTCCGGCTTGGCCGGGTGCTTCAATGTAGACAATTGGCAGTTTTTCACAGGTGGGAAGCAAGTATGGGAGGGTGCTCTCTGTCGCAGCACTAGTAAGTGACTCTTATCAGGTTGGTCAGTGAGCCTGTTCAATAACAGGGAGCAGAACTGGAAGGGATAGCAGGTATCTCTGTATGCATTATGCCCTCCCGGTGAAACTCCTCACATTCAGGTAAAAAGAAGCAGTTGGCGACTCCATGTTTATCAGAGGAGACATGTGGTTGTCGACTCTACTCTCCACTCTCCACGGACCAAGAGTAGACTCCATGTTTATCAGAGGAGACATGTGGTTGTCGACTCTACTCTACACTCTCCACGGACCAAGAGTAGGGGAGGGAAATGACAGGACTATACAGTATAGAAAACTAGAGGTTCGAGCCACTACACCAGGGGTGGGCAACTGGCGGCCCGGGGGCCACATGCGGCCCCCACCTTCACTTAATGTGGCCCTCAGGTTAATGTCAGAATACTGAGATAATATTGGTTTCAGCTGTTTACAATTCCACAACATGCAAACATGACCCGCTTTAATTACTTACAGTCTAAATTAGTAGCTCAATGCTCAACACAAGTATAATTAAAGGCAGTATACATAAAAATGTTAATTTTCAGGATTCCAATTCAAAAATAGCAAAAATTCAGGATTTCAATTCGAATATAGCAAAAATAGCCGATCTACAAGTTCAAAACGCGTCGCAGCGCGACGCGTTTTGAACTTGTAGATCGGCTATTTTTGCTACGATAGTAATATATGGCCCTAGGGAGTGAGTGTGGAAATATAGTGGCCCTCTCCATCGTCAAAGTTGCCCACCCCTGCACTACACGGTCCTCACATCTAGAGTTTGAGCCCCAAGCACCGCAGAGTCTATACATACATTTATGGAAGGATGATTGTTATTGCTTAAAGATGTAATGTTTTGTGGGACATTATGTGCTAGTTATTAAAAACCACACCTGTGTGAAATGAGGGGCGCCCTTGTCATCGTACATCAATTTGTTAGCGGACATTTTACATTGCTACATAAAGGTGGTCCCTTATTGGCCAAGCACTCCCACCAACAAGTGATTGGTTAGCCGATTTGCTCGTTTACATAGATATGACGTAAGTATTCCCTCAATATCAATGGCGTTTAATGTTTTGATGTTTAATTTAAGTCATATTTAGCGGAATTCTGACCTAATATCTCCGTTCATTGTCAATAGCAAACATTGAGACTTGTGGGGACAAGATTTAGCGGACATTTGACCTGAATTCCCCTTTCATTGTCAATGGCAAATCTTGAGACGTGTGGGGACAAAAGCTGTTTATAGAAGGGGCTAGTGCCCCTTAAAAATCACACATGTGTGAAGTGAGGGCGCTCTTATCATTATACACATACATCTCATGAACAACTGAATTTATGTGATTGGTTAGCCGATTTGCTTGTGTACATACGACTTAAATTTTCCCATCATTGACAATGGCATTTAATGTTTGTGTTGCCACAAATTTACGTCATATTTGAGGCACATATGACCTAATTTCTCCTTTCATTGTCAATGGCAACTATGAGACGTGTGGGGACAAAGGCTGTATATAGGAGGGGCTAGCACCCCTCAAAGATCACACAAAGTGAAGGGTGCTCTTATCATACATCATCACATTGCGGCCAATCACTTTTGGCGATCTCCCTTTTCTGCCCTTTACTTTTTAAGCCCTCAGCCAATCAAATCATCGCTATGGGGTACACACACACAGACACACAAAGCTGGGCATATGATGGGGTAGCGCTCCTCAAAAGCTTACATAGTGCTGTTTCAGGGAGGGAGGTTAAGTTAGCCAGCAGTTAGCCAATGAGATTGCATGACCTCAAACTTGAGCAATTAGACTAGAGAGGTTGTAGAAATTGAGAACCAGCTCAATTCAATAGAAAAATAGAGGGGCGCTAATATATTAACGTCTAACTCATGTTGGTGATGTAATGGTGATGTAATACAAATGGTGAACACAAACATTAAACGCCATTAGCAATAAAGAGACAATATGACTTTTCCCTTCATTGTCAATGCGTTTACAAAACAAACATTGAACTAAAGACAAACATTATACCTGTGTATGAGGGGCTAGCGCCCCTCAAAAAAATCACACCTGTGTGAAGTGAGGGGCGCTCTTATCATCTTACATCAATTACAACAATGTTTGTTTAAGCAACGGGTGCTTTATTTATCTTTATTGTACGTAAGATTGACGTAAATTCTCCATTCATTGTCAATGGCATTTAATGTTTGTGTTAGGACAAATGTACCGATTTGCTCAGACACATATGACGTAAATTCTCCATTCATTGTCAATGGCAATTTAACAAAAATACTGATTTGCTCGTCTACATGTTGATGTAAAATAAATTCTCCATTCATTGTCAATGGTATTTAATGTTTGTTAGGACAAAAATACCAATTTGCTTAGAAACATATGACGTAAATTTAAGTCAATGGCATTTAAGTTAAATTAGGACAATAATCTACGTACACTATAGCTGAATATAGGAAAAATAACTATCAATGAATAAGGGAGATATGATTCAAATTGTGCCAGCCTGTTTCTGTTGAGAGCAAAGTCCCTCAAAGCTTACAGCAGGGTTCCCCAATTGGCGGCCCGCGGGCCATTTGCGGCCCGCCCCCTTGTGGTCCCTGGAAGAATTTCGAAAAAAATAAATAAAATAAAATAAAAATGTTTTTTGTTTTGTTTTGGGGGGTGTCCCAGATATACATGGCATTAAATGGGGGTCAGTAGCCTATGCATGTCAAACTGGGCACACCCTCAAGGACCACTGGTGGTCCCCGGACCACTGTTCGAGAACTATTTTTAATTAATTAATTGAAAAAATAAAAAACCCAATTTTTTGCACGTGCTGACTCGGCCCCCAGCCAGGTTCCCTAGTCAAAATATGGCCCTTGAGGAAACTTAATTGGGGAACCCTGGCTTACAGTATGTGTTAACTTTACTGCTATCAAACAAGTAGCTAATCTACTAGATGTATATTGATCCTTGATGTGCCTTGAGGCTAAAACCTGGCTCATGGTCTCATAACACGAAGTAGTACAGTTTTCACCAGCTATATCATGGCGGATAGCAAATATATTGCTAGTCCCTCTCCATTTCTTGCCAACGGTTGCATACTGTGCCTTTTCTCTTTGCAAGTCTGCTTTAGTCATGTCTTCCTCCACTTTGTATTCAGTCAAAGATATGATTCCATTTTCTTACTGTTAAATATTGGATGATCTCATATACCAATTTAAATGTTATCGTTCTAGAACAGGACCTATATGCAACATACACGTTTATTATTTGCATGTTCCTTTACCATCCTATTTTTGGATAAGCAGTTCAGGCAACATGCGATACACATTGTTTTTGTGCAAGGAACTTGCACTCATTACAATTTGACAGGCCATCTGTACTACACATACTTGAAAATGTCCTCTGTACTGCCTGTCATGCTGCTTCCACACATTGCCTTCCTGCTGTCGCTTCATTGCTTTTTATTAAAGCCCACAATTTTACACAATTCTGGTGAACACTCCTATTTCACATTACCCAATATCTTAACAGTTTTATTGCTCATTTGCTTTCATTTTGAATCTTTACAAGTTCTGTTTTATATATACAGTATATACACATTTCGAGTAGCCAATTATTTTTCCCCTTTTCCTTCCAATTTAGTCGTTATGCCAATTCCCCACACACTTGTATGTGTGGCCTTGTCACTGCTTTTTTCCACCTACTGGTTCAGCTGCCAGTGAGGAGCTTCACCAAGAGGACGTTAGCGTGAGCGGGTGAACACCCTATTCCTCACAGTTCAACATCCCCTGCTGACAGGCTCCCTGCCTAACCTGTAGGAGGAACTGGTGCAGCGACACATTTTCCTCCCCGTCCGGCTTCCCTCCCGCGAGCATGGCCAATTGTGCTCGTATGGGCGCCCAGAAGGCGCCGTGGCGGATTTAAACCCACAGTCTCTGGTGGTAGACAGGAACTTTACCCCTGTGCCTTTGACATTGACAAATAATATGTATTCAATTCCTGCCATTATAGCCATATCTATTTCCACAATCATTTTCTTTAGACGGATGCTCTATATTATTCAGTTATTCACTGTATGGCTTTGCCATTTTCTCAAATATGTATCCATATATATCAGAAGGAATATTATCTCATTAATTTTGCCTAATTGTTGACAAAATACACCTGGGAGGCAGGCGTGATTGCACGTCAATTTCAAGTCAATATAGCGTAGAGGAGATACTTTTACAACTACAAACTAGGTAACATTACAGTTGATTACTGATTGCTCTGAACAAAATTGATACGTTAGCTAAACAGAGAAGTTAGGCTATTGTTTGGCATTTCAAAAACAATAACCAGTTGTTAGAATCAAAATTCTATAATTTGTATTCATTCTAGACGGGCAAGGTTGTCACTTCTTTGTTTTCTTTTTATTTTAATGTCTCTTCTATTTGCAATCTGTGAAGCACATTGGGTTGCACTTGCTGTATGAAATGTGCTATACACATTTTGATTGATTGATTGACTTATTACCCACAACTACAGATCCCATAGCCCGCAAGGACAGTTCACAAAGGGCGGGTACCGTCCTAAAGTCGGCTCTTCGGTGCTACTGAAAATGTCTGACGACATCGGCACTACAGCGGTAAAATAGGAGTATGAATCGGCCCTAACGCTTTACAGTTCATATGATAATAGTTAATGCCCATGTAAAGATCAGATGAATTGCTCAACCCACTGAGGAAAAAAATGCGGATCAGCCAGAATGACGGACAGAGGTTTTCATTTTATATCAGCATACAGGATTATTATTATACCTGGCATATTTGACACTGGAGGACTCCCCGGTGACAGGCTTGCGGAAGGTAATCTTGTAGTTACCAAGTTCCTCAGAGAACCCAGTGATGGAACTCAGGCGACTTTTCTCTATGTGGGTCTCCAGGGAACCCTGTGTGTCTGCTGCTGCATAGAACATCAGAGAGATGACTGGCGCCTGAGGGGCAGAACTCTGATGGAGAAAAGGTCAAAGGAAACCTGTGATTATCATTTGTTTGAGAGGAAGCTCTGAATACCATCACAAAAAGCAATGAGTTTGGTCAATTTATAATAATAATGGATGTTATTTATAATGCACTTTACATTCCATGGAATCTCAAGGTGCTACAATAGAAATGCATGAACGAAGAAACATCACACGATTAAAAACATCACGCGATTGAGTGTTGAGCAGAGCTTTGAGATGTTAGTGAGGTGGAAAAAGGACGTTTTGCAAAGATGTCTGATGTGGGGCTCGAAATTTAGGGTCAATTTTTACTCCCAGGTTGGTGACAACCGGTGAGAGTGGGAGGTCCTGTCCGGAGAAAGTGATGCTGGTTATGGGGGAGTTTTGAATCTGGTGTGGGGTGCCTATTTGAATGATTATAGACACTTTATAGTGACACAAAACACACACACACACACACACGAAGTGAAGGGCACAGCCATGCATTGGAGGGGCTAGTGCCCCTAAAAAAAGCTAGTGTGAAAAATTACGTTCATACAGAAGAATAAAGATAATTTCCCATTCATGTTCTTACTCAATTATGCTCATTCGTGGACTGCATTCCTTTTCCACTTTCACACATTCTGTGTACAAACACTCGCCTCTGCCTGTACTGTACTTGCTGTCTAACTGGACAGTGTGATTGACAAGTAAATCTCAAAAGTCAACACATGCTTTGAACCTACTGTAAATTTGCAAAAACAGATTATTATCCTCCTGAATCCTCACATGCTGGTTGGCAGTGATCCTCCAGGTCCAGTCCCCACCATGGTCCCCGCCGGCCCTCTTTACAAATTCTGTGGTCAGGGTAAAGTCAATGTCTCGGATCTCCTGGACGCCGAAGCTGAGGCCATCGTGCATCAGCCAGCCATAGCCTGGTAGACGGTCTCCCTGTTCACAGGTGTGCCTCAGGTTCACATCCATGTCTGAGAACTGACGCATCCACATCAGACCTGGGAAGACAGATAAGTCTATGTAACTTTGGCATGGGATTTCAGATTAGCTATAGGGCTCTCTCTTGTGTAGCATTGTTTTCTATGCACACTCAACCTTTTAAGATAAAGTAATATAATTGGGTTCTCGGCATATATTGGCTGAAAGCTAAAATTTGAGTTTGTGTTGGGTTATTTGAATGTAAACAGGAAGCATTGTGCCCCAGTGAGAGACAGAGACAGAGACAGAGACAGAGACAGAGACAGAGACAGAGACAGACAGACAGACAGACAGACAGACAGACAGACAGACAGACAGACAGACACACACACACACACGTGCAAAAATGTACAGTGACAAATGCACCAAAAAACATATCCTGGTAGAAAGACACACCCAGACATCTGTCATAAAGGAAGAACACCAACAAAGAAGAGGCAAGCTACCTGTGACAGTAGACCTGGGACTTCTGGTTTTCATGCCAAAGTATACCTGAGGTCTATATGATCCCCAGAATCTTTCAGGGGAGACCTCAGCACTGGTGCTATTGGCATCAAGGACACGGGGTGAAGGGTGAAGGGTCACCACTCGTTTGGCCAGGGTCGATCTCATGTATAGAGCATAGAAGAACCAAATGAGGCTGAAGATGCAAAGGCCAATGGAGATGTTGATGAATACTTTGCCGATGTCAACCTTCTTCTTCTTTTCCTTGCGGTGCAACACAGTGGGCTTCTCATCTTTCCACGGTAGGGGAGCAGATTCGCCAGCCCCCACCCTCTTCCTCTGCTTGCCCATCCGGCCCTACTGGAGCTGAGAAAAAGGACAGATTTCAACTTGAATTAGTTCAGTTCCGATATGTCTGTGTGGACGCCAGTAAAAGATGATAAATAATATAATAATAATAATAATAATGATAATACTTTATTATTGCGTTACTGCCCTTCATATTTCAGTTCGGAATTGGGTTACATTTTTATAATGATGAATGTTGTGTCTATTACTGTACATTTGTTTGATTGTTTTCACGGGCATTTCTGTTACACAACCATGATGGGCTTTAAGGGGAAATCAGAACAGCCCCTCTGTTGATAATGTTAAAGATGGAGTGCCACGATTTTTTTCCACCCTAAAACATGATCATCAGGTATTATATTTATAATATAAGGAGGAAGAACTTTTTCCAAAAAGTTTACAGTATTTGTTAAAATCATGCTTTTATGTGGACACACCCACCAGTTCATTAAGTATTCCTGGTTTGCCTGGTGGGTGGTGATCCACCTGAACTGAAGCCGCACCCACAGCTGTAGTTGTATGATAAAGGGGGAAGGGTTAGGGGAGAGGCCGATAGTGTGGTGTCACTATATTACCGTTTATTTCATTGGCCCGGCCCGTTTGACTGTCAAGGGTTCAGCCTCCTAACCTAGCCTCCAGGAAGAAACCCAAAATACAAAGTTACACCATTGCACATCAAAATTACTCCAGGGTGTCTAATGAAGTATTGTCACCTCAGACACATGAAAAACTGGAAAAATGCAAAAATTGTGGCACTCTATCTTTAAATGTAAAGTCTGCTGGCTGCAAAAAAGTGCAAATAAACCCGTTTCCTGAGCTGTATTCGGATTCAGAAGAGCTTCCTCTGCCCAGTTATGTTTTGTATTTTCTATGAATTTGATTTGATAAAATATGATGGTGTTAACTATCCCTTGAGAAAGGCACCGCTTTAGTATCGGTATATAATGTTGTATACAGGCTATTCATGCAGAATAACGAAAATAATGTCTCTGGAATATCAAACCTTAGCGGCAGAGCGGGGCAGCGTTATGTGATTGGTCAGGTCAGCTAACCATCTGAGCGTTGTCTGGTACTCATTGTTGACACAGTAAGATATATTATAATGAATGAAATTTCAATCTGGAAGGATTTGGCCCGTAAACCGTGCTCATTGAAAAGACGCGCGGTACCAACTGGCGCCACGGTGACAAGCAGCCGTGACTGAGCCCTTACAAGTAGTAGCACGATGCATGCAACGTTTTCAGTGTCTTAAGTTTAATGAGGTCTGGTTTACGACTGACACGGCAGGTTAAGACATTATAGTGACGGAACGTTCACAGTTCATACAAATGTTGTTAGTTACTCACCTGTCCAATGTAATAGAATCTCAACTGCTCATTATAACCGTTGCTAGCAATGCACTATAGTTGCTACTTCCTGGTTGTAGTGTTGCCCCGCCTCCACTTCACCACCACTGACGTGTACTAGTCCCATGTGTTGTCTGCTGGCTGAGTGCGTTGGTTGGACGGTCATGATTCTAAACTACGTCCGTCTATAGACAAAGACCCGCCCAGAACTGATCAGCGGCATTTAATATTAACCACATATAAATCATCTATACACAGTCAACCAATGGTTCTCAAAGTGGGGTCCGGCGGGGAGGGGACACACAGGGTCATTGAGAGGGAGTCCCCAACCCCAACTAAATGATAGAAGCCACATGGACCCTTGGGTCTGTAAACTCAAAATTATCATTATCTTACAATATTAATTGGGGTCCCAGAGATAGAAATGCAATTAAATTGGGGCCCGTAGAAGATTATTAAATACATGTCAAACTGGGGGTTCTTAAAATGAAGATTCAGATGAAGGTTTGAGAACCACCGACTGCAGTAGACCTGCCCTAAACCTCACCTGGGTTTGGCACGCACGCACTACACAATACACACGATACACACGCACTACACAATACACATACACAATACACACGCACTACACAATACACACGGACTACACAATACACACGCACAATACACACGCACTACACAATACACACGCCCATATCAGAGCACGGGTGATGACAAGATAAAGACAGACAAGACGATACAAAATCACACAAATGTCATAAGTGGGGCGAATAAGTTGTTTTATTGAAATACAACTTCGAAATGAGCTTATGCGAGACAAAACGGGGAACAATCTGCTTAAATCGTGTGAAGGTTCTGTCAATAAAAAGATGTCTCTGTGTGTATGTACAGAAATGTACACCAAAAAAATGCCTCATATGACTTAAAAAATCGACAGCTGCGTGCATGAGGGTGTGGGTAGCTCTGGATATTTCTGAAACATTGTTACAAATCTACACATTTAGAAAGGATTTTCCCCCTAAATCAATTATTTACATTTGGTGGCATTACAGCTGTGCAATAACAGACATTGCCAGATATCCTATATGTTTTAACTTTTAAAGTCAATGAATGTACCATAAATGGGTTCAGGGTGTGTTCTTTAGAGGTCAAATCTAACAGTGAAACTATCACTATCAACTGTCACCATCACATCTTGTTATACCCACATTAACCATATCTGACATTGATACTGGGGGTAGAGTAAAGCAATACAGGTGCAGAACAACAAAAAAAGTCAGTAAATGTCGCAAATAAAATGCCTCACTGAATGAGGGGACTACTGAAACAGGGTTCTATTAAGATGTGGTGTGTATTTTCCTGGCATGGCTTACTTCATTTCCTGCATGCTTTACTTTGAGTCCTAGAATCCGTAAAGACTGAAAAACTGGTGACTGACGAGTGACCGAGGAGGCCACTCCAGTGACCACTCTCAACGCCTGGATTGACAGTGCCCATCACTGTCAATCTGAGGGAAAAAATAAAAACACCAATCCATCCATTCTCAACTGCCTCACTGTGACCCATTAAAACCAGGAAAGCATCTGTGTAATTTTTGCTATAGCAACATTTTTCTTAAAATCATTAAGAATATTGGTTCTCAAAAGTAGCAGATATATAAGGTCACTTTGTGACGCACTGCAAGCTTGTAGATGTGCTATTTTTGAAACATTTTGATAATGTTGAATAATTTGGATTCTTTTTTTAACACTAATTTTCTCTTCTGGGGGTCCCTGGCACAAGAAATCTTCAGATAGGGGTCTGCGGCTAAATACATATAATTTTGGGGGTTTGAGAACTACCGATTTAGAAGGCATTTGTAGAATCGGCCTCGGGTATTAATGGGTTAAAAAAAATGAAAGGTCGCTCTTAAAGTAAGGTAAATGCCAAAACCATTACTACATACACAACCATTATAAGAGGCTAAGTAGACCTAAACCATGGCAGGAATTCACATCAGTTTAGCAGAGGTTATAACCCACACCCAAATGTCAGCATTTGCTACTGTGTCACTAAGGAATTTGAAGAAAATGAATTTAAAAAAAAATGCAGTTTTCCCATGTTGTGTCTGCAAAACAAACAAAAACTAAAGCTCGATAGTCTCAGCTCTTAGAAACAGTTGGGCAATTCCGTACGGCCCTGAAGCCTGCTTAATTTGAGAACCTCTCAAAGACTTTTGCTTTGACTGCTGCACTTTACATGAATTAGGCTGAGAAGCTGAGGTGGCAAGAACAAAAACAAAGGAAATCAGCGCCAGAAAGAACACAAAGAACATTATCTTTGAATGAAATTTAAAAAAGAAAATCTGAGGCAGAAAATAAATTGCCATGGTCCTCGTTACTGATACATAACCAAGTGCTTGCTGAGAAACGGCAGAATGGTGTAATTTTCCACCTCATTTAAGTGTCATACTGTAGCTTAAGAGCTTATACATGCAAAAACTAAAAAAAACTGAGAGAAACGTGGTAAAAATGTGCAGCAGAAGCACAACCAAAGCAACCTTCATCCCCAGTGCCAAATATCAACCACATTCAACTCCCATTGAACCCTGTGAACCCCGACCCACTTCCTCTCAAGCTTCCACATGAATCACCTGTGACTGACAGGTACAAAGACAGAGGAAAGAGGCAGGTGGGGCTCAGAAATAAAGATTTACAAACCTTTCAATAAAACAAAAGAAAAACAGAGAGATGGGGAAACGTGAAGGCAACTTAGCACCCTGGTCTCTCTTAGGGCTGCTTTAAACTATGTGTGGCTTTGTGTTTACTGATGACACAAATCAGAACAGGGTGAAATTAGAGAGCCAGTTTGCTGAACTTCAGGAAGGCTGGCACCCTTTCGATATTCACGTCCTCATCTTCATTAGTCTTTAATCCTGCCGCCATCTCCCTCACTGACAAAGCGCTTCCGCCCTCTAGTGGAAAAATGAAAAAACTGTTAAGTGGCTGACAGAGACATTTCTGAGCATTAAATTGCAAAATAAAGGCCCAATCAGTGAAAAAAAACAAAAAACATAATGGATAGCCCCACAACCAAAACAGATTTGCTGTATTTTGGGCCTGTAATAGGTTTGTTTAGGTCGTTTGTAAACATTGACAGACCTTTAATCTTTTCTTTTAATGCAATAATAGACCAACATTGAACATATAAATGTTTCAATCAACCGATCAATCTGTTGCAGAATGTAAATATAGCCCTATGTTCAAAACAGTCATGGGATGGACCTTTAAAAAGTTCATGTTTATAATAGGTACATTTTCATATATTCACCATGTCCTTGACCTACAGTATACTATATACAAGTATATAGTAATAGTATATCTTGTAATATGTGTCCATCTGTGTCTTCGAGCAGTCATCATATCAGCAATATTGTATATACTTTGATGAAGGCTCCAACCTTGAGGGACAGGTATCTCTCAGCTGTTTGGTGATAACAGACTCCTGGTAGCAGAGGTCCACAAACGTCTCCATGATGGAGTGAGCGTGAGGTACATCTACGTTGATCTCTGGGAGTTCATCATACACACGCTGGAAGCCCTGGAGCACAAACAATGGGTTCATCAGATATATGCATGTAAGACATACAGTATGAATATGAACAGGGAAATATAATGTATATTTATAGATTGTAGACGTGGATACATTCTTATGTACGTTTAATTTGAATACTAATTGTATTGTCAAATGATATTTATTTATCAATCTACTTTCTGTTGGCGTTTTATTTAATTGACTAGACCGACACCGGCCTATTCGGAAATCATGCAATTTGGGAAAGATGCAAATAGGAAATGCATACCCCATCCTGTTATGCAATAACCATTATACCTGCAAGTACTCGCTGTAACCGTCTGTCTGTGACCCTTTTATGCCCATATGATATGGAGATCTCTGTATCTGTCTGTCTGCCAAAACTAAAACAGACGCCGACTATGTCGACGCCGACTATGTCCCTTCCCGTCCTCGTCCCTTCCCATTGCGGACGCCGACTCGGCGTCCAGAATGGGAAGGGACGAGGACAGGAAGGGACGAGGTCGGTGCAGGGCATCAGTAATCAGCAGAGACAAAAGCGTTAGCGCTCTCATGCCACATGTCCAGGGGATCTCCTCCAGGGTAAAAACAAAACAAAAAAAACAGCTAGTCGGGTGGAAACCTTGTGTCGCATTTTGAGCTTGTATATCTGCTACTTTTACTTGTACATACAGTATGTAGTATGATCAAGTAGGGTATTCATTTACAGAAAAATACAAAAAGTAAGAATATGGCAGCAACAATAAATTAATAATTTAAATTAAAATCCAATAAGCGTTCAAGAACAATTTAACACGCATCTCTTTATTTTAGAGCTGAGCCAAGGACAGGGAAAAAATTTAGAAAAGAAAGGGCTCACAACTTGCTTGTAATCTTCCAAACTTTATTGTGACACAATGTTTTGTCTTCTTCAGGTTAAGAGGCCTGGGCCGTAGCTCAGCGGTCCAGGCACCTTGGCCAGTAGCCCGAGTCTGGCAGTGTGCCGTGGGTTCGACTCCCAATCCCGACGGCCTTTACTGCATCTCACTGCCCCATTTCCTGTCAGCCTACTGTCTGTCTCTCTATAAAAAATATAAAATAAGGCGAAAGCCGCAAAAAAAAAACATTTAGAAAAAAAAAAGAAAAAAAAAAAAGTGAAAAGATAGTGAAGGTTGAATTGTTGTCACAATAAAGCCTGATTAAGACTTTGTCATAAGACAATTAAATATCACACATCTAAAATAGCAGACATACCACATGCTATTTTCCCATTTGATAGTCATGTGACAGAAAATACATTTGGCTTAAAGGACAACTTTAGTTTTTTTCAACCAAGGTTCATGTTTTAGGTTGTTATTAGAGAAAGTAAAAGGTGAGTGTAATTTTTTTTCATTTGCTGCTTTCTTTCGTTTTAGGGATTTTAGCTGTTTTTGACAGGGGGCGGGGGCATTCAAACATGGGGCTAAATATTCATTTCTTTACAAAATGTCATAGCGATTTCCTTTTTTATTATTTACTATAGTCCTACTAGACCCCAAGAAATTACATCTGGCCACAAAAGATCACGGGATCTACTGAATGTGTCAAACTGACATATTGAGCCTATGACAAACAGTGTGGCTTCCCCCCAGTAGGCTACCTTCACATTCAGTGAAAAAAAATACATATTTAGCCCCATGATCGAATGCCCCCGCCCCCCTGTCAAAAACAGCTAAAATCCCTAAAACGAAAGAAAGCAGCAAACGAAAAAAAATTAACACTCATCTTTTACTTTCTCTAATAACCTAAAACATGAACCTTGGTTGAAAAAAACTAAAGTTGTCCTTTAACCACTTTCAACCTGGCTATTTTGGTTATGTCATCATTGTCAAGATCTTTCACAATTTCTCAAACACCTTTCAAATTTTTGAATTTGTGAGCTTGCAGATCAGCTATTTTAGTTTATTTCTGTTAGTTTTTTAAGACATTTTGCCATTTGGAGATGGTTGGAATTGAACAGGTTGGGAACCCCTGCATTAACTGGTTGAGCCACCAAGCACAGAATGTTCTAGAGCGGCACTGACCCGGTTCATCTGGTCCACAGTGATGATGCCACTCTTTCCGAAGGTCTGAAGCAGCTTTACCATCATATGGACGGCAGTGTCTCCTTGAGACTCCAGGACCATCACCACAGCCTGTCAAATAAACACATCCACAACTTTACTTTAGTTTTTTCCACAATAGGGCATTATGCAATTCTGATTTTATAGAGGGTATGCGCATGACATCATCATCAAACCCTGAAGTTATGCAGGAACGCCTACTGAGTGGCAAAAAACTACTTTCTGGCCTTGACAGCCCATTCATCCAAACAGAAAAGTTGTATTTGATTGCATTAAACGACCTCGATTTGCCCTTCACTTTATGCATGTGCATACCCTCTATTCTCGAGTTTCATAAATGTGTCTTGACTTGACCCATGGTGCTATGTGCAACTCTGATGTCTTTCTTTTCAAATTCAATAAAAAAAAAGGTAGAGTTGATACTCGGGCCGATACCACCCTCAAGTACTCATACTCCGGCACGATACTTTGACCCGAGTATCAAAACATCCAATTAGCGAGTACTAAAAATTAAGTACTTGTACTCTTACTCAGGATTTTTAAAAAAATGGTATCGGGACAACTCTAGAACTGAGTGGTGCAACTCCCCTCTCCCCCTGCCCCCCTTCCCCCCTCTCTTTCTCTCTCTCTCTCATTAGCAGGCAACAGTGCAGCACTCTCTCTCTCATTAGCAGGCAACAGTGCAGCACTATCTCTCTCGCTCTGTTTCTGGCACAACAGCGCCACTTTTGCCCCTACTGCTACTCATAGACACATAGGTTAACACGGACATTGCTGTTCCTTGGAGTGGTTGCACCACTCAAAAAAAGGTCAACACAAGTGATCATAACACTAAAGTGTAAATATTTAATCAACTTAATTTTACTGTTTTACCATAAGGTGGCAGTGCTGCATCTTGGTTTGTTATAGAGCGTCGCAGTCCCACCCCTTTCAGAACGAGGGCACCAGAAAATAATTTCCCATTCATTTTTCCATTAGATGTTTCAAAATTTAAAGACCTGTAAGCCTCAGACAAAGCCAACAGCTGAGTTAACAAATCATGACAATAAACACTTTTTTTAGGCTGAACAAATAATAGAAAGAGGAGAAACTAAAAAATAAATAGTGTTGTACCCTGCCCTTCTAATTATTTGTTCGGCCCCCAAAAAAATGTTTATGGTTATGATTTGTCAACTCGGCTGTTGTCTGAGGCTTACAGGTCTTTAAATAAATCAGTTTTGAAAAGTCTATGGAAAAATGAATGGGATATTATCTTCCGGTGCCCTCGCAGGCACTGCGACACAGAGTTATGCGCGCTCTGTGCATAACTGTGGTCCAGAGTTTCAGAAGATGGCATACAAACACTTGTGTTGGTTCATTTTCCTATAGCTTAGTTCGGAAAGACATTATGAAGATGTCATATATGTCTTGCTTGTTCAAATCTGCTGCTGAGCCAAACAAACAAATCTATGAGAAAATTAACCGAAATGGGAAACATGTATCTTACGTTCTGTAAACCCGGGACTACATAATGCACACAGCATATTGTGCAAGTCCCAAGAAAGGTAATGAAAAATGGCCCCAAAGAGTTGGAAAGAATCTTTGGTTGAGCAAAATACCTTCCACTGATCTGAATAAGTTATGGAGGTCCAAGTCATTAACCAGTATGTCAGGCATACATTGAGGGCCAGTTGGATACAATATATACAGGACTAAACAAATAACATAAGTTCAAAATAATTGTACAGGAGGAAGACTGGGGTCATACCTCATACACCAACTCATGGTGAAAGTGTGGCACCTCCAAGTCACGTAGACAACGTTCTGCTTCCGACAGAACGCCTGATATCAGGTACTCCTTCAGCAGGAGATTCATCTGAAACACAGAATACAAACAAATATATACACAAAAGTGTGTTAAAGTTGAGTTAAAGTGCCAAAAATAGTAATAATACCAGTAAGACGCCTTGAGGGCGAGAAGTGACCTCGCCCTTTGACGATGTTGCGTGCACGCCTGGGTGACGGCAGACTTATCCATCTATAAATGCACCATGTCATGCACTGTCTGTACGTACGGCAGTAATGCACGTACATCTGTAATCCACGTAATTTGAGAACAGTTAGCCCGGTGTCGAGACGGTCAGATACACGGTTGTCCAGAACCACCACAAAAGGCTCTGGTCAGGCTTTGCCAGGGGACCTAATAAGCCTAAATCCCCTCACCTGTAGATTCCATGATGTCACATTGAGAATAGGCAACACACTTCATATTGGGCATGCCTGACACAGAACCCCATATATAGGAATAAAGGGACACAGAGAGACAGAGACAGAAATATCCATATATGGGCATATAAGGGACACAGACAGGTACGCCGGGTGGGGCATGGATCTCCAACTTCCATAGTTACCGACTCGGTGCTCTACAGCCGGACACCAGTCTAGTAACTTGAAAGTTATAAATTGTAAAATGTATGAATGCAGCAGTTTGCTTTGATAGTGAAGTTTATGGCGGAAGGGGAGGAGTCTGAACCAACAGGGTCTGTCAAGAGTCTCATCATGACCAGACAGTCACACACACACACACACACAGGCGTGCGTGCACAACGCATTGGGTGGCAGCAGCAACGTTCATACTGTGTGCCCTTTCAACATTTTCAAAATAGTGACCCAGGGTGCCCAAAGTTATTTGACATTTTATTTTTTATTAAAAAAAAAAGAAAAATACGTCCTGGGCACCGCATAGCGGTAATTACCAGGACGTCTGTGGACGTCTTTGGTACACAAATTGTTAAGTTCCTGTGTGCAGTGCCTGCACTCAAACGTTAATGTTCATCATGCATGACATGATGAAAGCATTTGTTTTCACATTGGTAGGTCAGGAAATTAGTCTTCATTAGAGTTATTAAAAACAACATTCAAATGGCAAATTGTATTCCACTTCCGAATTTTGTTCTTACACAACTTTTTCTCTCAACATGTTTGAGGCATGAAGTCTGTGCACCAAACTCTGGATAGTTTGCAGCAACAATGTTAAACAAACCGGGAACACATTGTGCTACTGTAGTTGAACTGAACAAATTTCCTGTTCATAAAAACATTTTATCCACTGTGTTTTACACAATGGAATTTTTTAACAGACCAGAGCATTTCAGTAAAGGAAATCAGCCTATAAAGTCCGTCGAGTGCAATCTCCTATGGAATTTTCTTGGAGCACTGTACTGAATGGCAACTTGGCAAGAGGTGCAAATGTGCACACAGATGCACACGCCTCAGCTGGGAGGAGCCACAACATAGCCCACCTCAATATCCAACCCTGTCCCAACCACACCATAACGTCAAGAAATTGTCTGTTCTCCAAGTCTAGTTTTCCAAAAGCCACTTACACAGATAAATGCACAATGTTTTAAGTGTGATTGTGATTTGTGATTAAAAATCACACCTGTGTGAAGTGAGGGGTGCTCTTATCATCTTAGTGATGTAATGATGATGTAAAATAAACGGTGACAAAACAAACATAACATTTCCCGTCATTGTCAATGACGGGAAAACAAACATTAAACAAACATTAAACCTGTATATAAAAACTATTTTTTTTGCTAAATCAGATGGGCACCCCACGTCACTATTTTGAAAGAATGAAAGGGCACATAATGTGTTAATATATTAGCGCCCTTCACTTCACACGGGTGTGATTTTTCTTCTTCTTGGGTGTGGTAATGAACTAAAGAAGAAGACCTGAAAAAACACAGCTAAGCCATAATTGGGATGGCTTTAATGTTACTGCCCTTTTTTAAGCAGAGCCACAGTATAATTTCAAGCCACTCAATGGGACCTTCAAACAGGCTATAACCCAAGCTTTCCCTTTTCATAATTTGAAAAAGGAGAGTGGGCAGTCTACTCACCAGCTAATTTGTACCTTTTCTTTAAATGAGAACAGCAGAGAAACAGTATGGGAAGCCAGGAGAGGGCCCGGAAAGAATTAGACCCTGTGCTAGCATGGGTGTATTGTATACATGCGAGTGCAGAAGGGGGGGCTCAAGTATCACTACTCAACGCTTGGGTGGTGCAGGGGAAATATTACCTGCCCACCACCAGAGTTTGAATTCACTGCATCCGGCCTGCCGAGCCTCTAAAAACGAACACAACTGGCCTTGTTCATGAGAAAGAAGAAAGAAGTCTTCCATTTTTTCTTCTTTTTGGTAATGTAAATACACCAACAGTTCTTAGAACACGGTAGGACTCTCCAAGCCCGAAAAATAGTTAAATATTCAACTCTTAGCTGTGCTTCAAGCATGATTTTCAATAGTCGCTTAGCAACGAGAGCTGTGGCCAGTACTTCCCACGGGCATCTGTTAGTGCTGTTGGCTAAAATCAAACTAACTTGTGAGGCTAAGGGATGCTGTGGGTCCTGCTCTGGTTTTCAACTCAGCTCAATTTAACAGAATATAGGAGGAAAATAATAGAAAACCTGACAGATTAGCAGGACAAAGATGTCACATACAGTGAAACATTAACCGTTTTTAAAGTTAAATTAACACTCCAGATCTGTGCATAGGATACAGAATGGGTGAGATCAAAGAGAGCAGTGAAGAATAACCATGCTCACTACAGCCCAATGCAAGCCCACTCTGCTCTGCCTAGAGGGCGGTTACATACAGCCAAGCAGGAAATCAAAACTGGACCGTGGTACGAGTTCTTCAGAGGGCTTATGTAACATTATAGATTAGCAGGGTGAGATCACACTTCCTTTCCTAAACAGTGTACACAAACGCATGCTATAATGCATGTACAACACACACAGCTACAGAAATGTACACAAACAAAGCATTATCTTTACAGCACGTACATATTACATTAACATGCGAAACCCAACTGTCTCTTCCAGGGAACAGCAATCCCACACAAAGTCATGCTAAGAGAGATCACGTCTCATCGGGGGTGTGGGGGCGTGTCATGAACATGAGTGTGGTTTGGCATTTGTTTGCACAATGGTAAAAACACAGAAGCACACTGATAAATAAGTTGTCATTACAATATGCAACTTTCTGATGCTAACATTTTATATGGATGTCCAACGTCTCCCTGCACAACAACCAGTAAGACGCCCTGAGTGCGAGAAGCGTGCACACATCCGCCTGGGTGACGGCAGACATTGGTTGATCTGACATGGGGGGTCAGATACTGGCCATATATGAAGTGTACAGGGTTTGATGAGGTCTGGCCATATATGGAGTGTGTCTTGAGTGTACAGGGTTTGTACAGGGTCTGTCTTGTCAGAACAGGTCAGCTCCATATATGGAGATCTAAGGGTGGCAGCAGGGCAGTGTCTTGAGTGTACAGGGTTTGATGAGGGCCCAGGTAGCGCCGGCCTTAATTTCCGGGCTTGTTGAGCCGGCAGCACTAATAACTTGGTGCGGGTCCGTCTCGAGTTTGAAAGGACAGGTATCAGTCAAATGGAGACATCGAAGAGGAAGGACGGGTGGAGGAAGTTCAACATATGGAATGTCGGAACAGGTCAGCTCCAAATATGGAGATCTAAGGGTTTGAGGTCAGATGTAGAGTTCCTAGCCAGCTCCATATATGCAGATCTAGGTGATGATCCAGTCTACTCCATGTATGGCTTCTCCATGTAGGGTTTGATGAGGTCAGTGTCGTCGTGATCTTCATATATGGAGACGGCCATATATGGAGTGTGTCACGAAGCATGACGGACTGATGACCATAAATGGTGGCGTGACGTGTCACAAGGCATGATGACTGACAACTATATATGGACGGATCGACTGACGGACGGACGGACTGACAGGTTTTCATAGTAATCTGCGACCTATGGTCACAATCAAATCAAAGCAAGAATTAAACCCCCAGCAAGTTGCAAGACCAGCTGCACAGTGCACACATTAGGTCATGACCGGACTTCCGTACCGACAGATATCGGTCCCTTCTTTTTCAAATACAAATTCTCAGAGGGGAAGGTTGCTCTGCCAACACAGCAAGCAAGTACAGGGCTGGCCTGTGGCTCTTTACCCAGTGTTCAGCCGTCTGTTTATGTTATGTAAGAGCAGAGAAAGGCTGGTTTGCAGGTAGTACTACATGGTGATCTTTATCTGAACATTGGCCCATCACCATCACACATTCTTCCATCCTTTTACAATATGGAAGCACATGGATTGCATATTGTACTGTGCATTGCAATTATTCAATAGCAATATGATTTTTTTAAATTGACGTTCTATAAATGGACTGCATTTATATAGCACTTCTTTCCAAAGCGCTTTACATTGCAAATTTGCAATGTACTTCCCATTCACACACCGATGGCACAAACCTGCTCATCGGGAGCAGTTAGGGGTTCAGTGTCTTGCTCAAGGACACTTTGACAGTTTGCCACGAGTTGAGAATCAAACCTGGAACCTTCGGATTTCCAAGACGGCCACTCTACCGCCTGAGCCACTGCCGCCCTATACTATATACTTACTTGAGCAGGTAGGGATTAAGTGTCTATTACAGAGGGAACTTTTATTGTCTCCACCAGGCCAAGTATGTTTTGCACTCCGTGTGTGTGTGTGTGTGTGTGTGTGTGTGTGTGTGTGTGTCCGTCCGTCCGTCCGTCCGTCCGTCCGTCCGTCCGTGTGTGTGTGTGTGTGTGTGTGTGTGTGTACAGCTAATCTCCGGCACAGTTAACCCGGTCGATGCCAAATTTTGCACACACACTCCCTGGATGCCAACGATGAATTTTCCAGAACGGCCGACTTTTGAAAGCTCGCAAATCGTTACACACTATCTCTATAGTCATGTGTTCAAGCCGGATCTTTCCGATATTTCATATTCCATCCTAATTGGCTTTCAAAGTTTGCAGGATTGGCCCGTTTAACAAAAAGCCTCAAATCATGAACGCAGCATGCAATTTACGTGAAATATTTCACAGACTTTCCTACTAGGCTGAGGAGTATATCCCACCCTTTTCACATTGGCCTGTTATAGCGCCACCAACAGGTGGATTTTTGGATCAAAATGCCTCAAATCATGCAAACGCAGCGTGCAATTTACGTGAAATCTTTCACGGACTTTCCTACTAGGCTGAGGAATATATCACACCCTTTTCAAATTTGGCCTGTTATAGCGCCACCAACATGTGGATTTTTGCAAAACACGTTTTTGGAACAAAATGCCTCAAATCATCCAATTGCCATCCAAGGCATAAGAAGAAATGGCACCCTTTTCACATTGGCCTATTATATCGCCACAAGGAGGCCACAACCTGACCTGCCCTGGTGGAGACCTGTCCCCCGAGGGGCACTTTATCTAGTTTGTTTATAAATCTCTACATGGGCCCCTCATACTTATCTGACCTCTTGGATGATTATACTCCAGCGAGTCCAGCCAGACCCTGAGGTCTGCCGGCCAGCTGCTTTTGACTGTTCCTCCATCCAAATTTAAGATCTAGAGGTGGCAGTCGAGACTGACCACTGAGCCACACTATATAGCTTTGTTTACATTTTTTGATCTATATAATAGTGTTATGCCCAATGTGGTTGGAGCTTACCTCTTTGACAAGGTGTTTGACAGGTCTGAGTCCGCCCCCCACGCCCCACACGTTGTCTAGCCTGACTATCTCCTTCTTCATGGAGAGGAGCACAGCGGCACGGTCCAGCGCCGCTCTGCAGTGAGAGAACAATGAGAGAGAGAACATACACCATGGACAATTGTTTTTGTAAACATTGATGAAGGCATGGTGAACCTAAAGGATTGGTTCTTACTTGCATGGGAGGCAGAGTGAATTCATCATCATTTTGGGGGTTTAAACTCAGGATGTTCTAATACTTTTGATTGCAAAACTCCAAATTTTGTAATCTGCATTTGCAAGATTGTGAATGACCAAACAGTTTCTATAAATCTTTTAACTTCATTGTTCAGTTCAACATGGCCCGCCATTAAATTACAATCTTAGGGAAGTTTGCAAAACAACTGCATTTAAGTCTCAAATTTGCATCAATCTACTTGTGCTCACCTAGCGTAGTCACAGTCCACTTTGCCCTTGTAGCGGTCCAAGAATGACATGGGGAGGGCATGGTCTGCTATAGCTCTGGCAATAAACTGACCCAACATCTGAGGATGACAGAAGGGTTGTTGTGTCACACAACAATTTCCTCATCTAAATGTAATATGGTGGTATGGACATGGAGCAGCATAACACGACTAAAAAAATCTAAATTATTTTTGTTGGATATTGTGATTAAATACTTTAACTAAATGAGTAATACATAATAGCACATCTTCATTTTCTTTATTTAGCCAATATTGTATGCTTACATAATGATCACCAACTAGCATGGCAAACTACTTTATGGGGAAAAGATCTTGGATGGAACAAGTATTTGACCTGTGTGGGTGCTTGCTTGGAGCTACCTGTAATTTAGGATTCCACATGGACAGAGAGAGAGCCAGTTAGTCAGGCCTACCTGTGGAGCTTCTGGTGTGTCAAGAATGAGGTCTGGTAGGTCTCGGATTATCTTGTCAAAGGCTCGGGCCATGTCTGACTCGGACATCACTTTGCCGGACAGGTCAGAAAGCAGGCGGGAGGTAAGCTCTCTGTGGCTGGCCTTCCCCTCAAGGGACAGGGAGACAGCCAGCGAGGAGAACTCATACTTATTGGAGCCCAGGTTCAGTTCCTTCAGCAACATCTAAACAAAGGCAACATTGTTGTACAAATGTCAATTAATGTGGGAAGGTCATGAGTAAAACAGTGATGCCCTTAATAGCAACGCCTAGCTTTCCAAAAATGGATAAAAAAGGAAAAGATGGATCATGGATGTGGGGTATTATTTACAGTTGGGATCTCCTGTTTTTTTACAGACCGCTATGATGATCAAAACGTTAATATACATAAGCGCTAAACTACATATCTGAAATGTAAAAATGCAAGTTGTCCTGGATAACCACACAAGCGAAAAGATTAAAATGTGAAAAGTCTTAACTGACCTGAGAAGATAGTATATTTTCTATAAATTTTGCAATAATGGTAGGTTATTAAATGTGAAATTAAGCTGTAAAATACATGCAGAACCATCAAATATAATTGCTATAGCAAATATTCTCAGTTAATTCAATGCACACAAGATATTTTCCTAAAGAAGAGAGATGGGTGTGGGGCTACCAGTGCATCTCAGATTTTGTTGTCTCACTTACCTGGACTTCTTTTGTGTCTCCGTGTTCAAAGAATTCCTTTACAATCGGGTTGACCGTTTTCTCAAGCTCCTTTTCATTCAAGTCCAACTCTGGCTTCACTGTGGCATAAACTGTGTCCCCCTGTCAAAGGACAAACAATTTCACATCATCTGAAATAGAAACAGCACTGCTAGGATTTGAACTTACAGTATGGCTTACACACACTCTGAATGTACTGCTACAATTGACCATATTTCCACAGTGGCCATGTACCCTAAATAGTCCTCCTGTATTAATAGTTCTTGTTTGGTTGCAATACACCTAACGTAAAGGAATATTCATATGTACCTCATACTTGACAATTCTCATTCTGAAAAGGAACGACACAGCAAGAACACTTGCATGTCACTTGCATCAGAGGTTGTTATTTTTACCTTGCCATTTAACTTCTATCAAATGCTCAAGTCAATATCCAACATTCATTACTTAAATACCATAGCTTGGACAAATACTATCTGGAACATAATTATGCATTATTTATATGTAAATTGAAACTTCAATTCCTGTGTACATTTGTTGCCAAGAGTACCAGAGAGTGCTTGAGCGCTTTTCAGGTGTGAGGAGAAACATAGTAGGCTTAGAGAACAATTGTCAACTTTCAGTTGTCTTGACACCAACTAGAAGGGAGAAAAAGTCATCTTTCTCTAGTTTGTTTCAGCAAGTAAGAATAGTAAGTTCTATTGTTCTGAAAGTCTCCCTCTCTCTCGGGGGGTTTTTCTTTTTACTGAAGGGAGTCAAAACAAGACCTTTCAGAACACATGCATGGTATACAGTACGTCCTTCAAATTCATTCAAACAACTTATTTGGTCACCTGTTGCCCTTGCCCATGTCTCCTCAGTAAACAGTTGATAAATCAAAAGGGCATCACATACCATTTGACTAAAGATATGGTAGCCATATGACAAAGGCATTCAGAAACTATACAGATCTTCTGACCATACCACACCAGGGCCAAAAGACATGACTGGGGTCTGTTTAAGCTCTTCAGAGTCTATTATCAAGTGCCAAGTGGGCCATTCTCCTTGACAGATGCTCCATTCCCACTACGTCGGTCCCATGTTAGACTGACCAGAAAACAAATACAACAGGCCTTGAGCATCGTGTTGAACGTTTTCTTGATAACGGGGTTAAAGATTGACAATACAGTGTGATTGGGGTGGGCTGGGGACAGAGCAATACGTGTTCAATGATAGTCATGAGTAGTCTAGTTTTTATGTATATGGAGATCTAAGGGTTTGAGGTCAGATGTAGAGCTGCTGGTCGGCTCCATATATGCAGATCTAGGTGAAGATCCAGTCTTCTCCATGTGTGGTTATCCAGGGTTAGATGAGGTCAGTGTCGCGATCTTCATATATGGTGATGGCCATATATGGTGGCGTGACGCGTCACGAGGCACAATATATGGAGATCTAAGGGTCTTCATGATGTCACGTGATGTCACGAGGCATGACCATATATGGAGATGTGATGTCACGAGGCGTGACCATATATGGAGACGTGATGTCACGAGGCATGCCCATATATGGAGGCACGGATGGGAGATGCACGTTTTCATAGTAAATGCGACCTATGGTCGCAAAATATTCTTACGGACTTTGGCCTTTAACTGCAAAAAAAAATCTAGCATGAAGGAAGCGCAGATCATATGATACCACAGCTAATGCCATTTGTTGTCATGGACATACAACATGAATTAAACTGTCAGTGCCATTCACAGCAGCAACAACAGAGGGCATTAATCATGTCATCCCACACTGTGCCATCGTTTTCACCGACACATTGTGGGATTTATTAGAGTCTAATGAATCCCACAAGCATATGCACACCTGTCCGTCTAATCAGATTAGACGGACAGGTGTGCATATGCTTGTTGTCTGTATGTGGACAATTACTGTCTTGTGTGAGGACACTTTTATTCACCAGTGTGTCGTTTCCCCACTAGGGATGTATACCGGTTCTCGGTGCCAATACGTTGACTGCCAAGTTATTTGTGTCCAAAGTGGCCACTGATACTCAAAACTATATAGTGCGACTGGACTTAATGGCATTGACTCTTTTTTTCATGGAAAAGTATCGGTTCTGGTACCGGTACCATTTTTTTTAAAGTATTGGCTTAGCACCGGTATCGAATAAAACCTTATGGTACTCATAACTATTCCCCAGCAGCAGCCCTTCATTTTGTTCGGAAAGCCCCATGAAAGGTGTGATCTAAACACACATCAGCTTTGTGATGAGTGGGCTGTTTGGGAACAAAAGACACACACACACACACACACACACACACACACAGCACTCAGCACACTTTTCTGGTGTTTTTTTTATTCACTGGCAACTGGGGAAAACAAATGTTGCACCATCATTCTGTATAAAGGGTGGGGACACGGAGCTGGCAGCGGAGGTCACAGTGCCAAATGAACATCTGTGTAAAAAAAATCTTATCATCATACATCGTGCTCAGCCAATCAAATAATCACATTCTGTG
Source organism: Electrona antarctica (assembly GCF_951216825.1). Taxonomy (NCBI): domain Eukaryota; kingdom Metazoa; phylum Chordata; class Actinopteri; order Myctophiformes; family Myctophidae; genus Electrona; species Electrona antarctica. The sequence goes on along the minus strand of NC_136809.1, from coordinate 29,620,944 downwards.
GTACAAACACACAAAGCTGTGCATAGAAGGGGGTAGCATACCTCAAAAACCCAGTGCCCACCCAGAGCATCCTAGTGTTGCCAACAACCACTGCCAACCACATGCCACCCTAAACCCCAGACAGTGGGGGGCAGTTAGTAGCAGTATGCCACTTGGACACAGCGTGTGGTCTGATAAGCCTTGGCCGGGTCCCCTGGAGGAGGGTATCTGTTGCAAGACCCAAAACACCCAGTGACTCCAGGAAACAACACTGATGAGGTGTCCACGTTTTTGCATCAGTAGATGTTTTGTTAACATTTACTTAATGAAAAAAGTATAAATCCAGAGATGACACGGACATTGCTCGTCTTTCGGTGCCTGGGCTGAAAAGCCTGATCGCACCAGGTGTTAAGGTGAATTTTAGGAACTACTAAGAGGGCCTTATCTGAAGCTCAAGGCTAAGGTTCATATGGGACCAGCATTTCTAAAATGTAACTAGGATCCTGTTTAGGCGATAGTTGTAAATGTATTAAAAATCTACGGATAACAGCTGCCAAACAGCACAGTTTAACAGCATCTAAATGACGGAGCGGTTGCGCAAAGACCCGCCCGGCAGCACTGTTTAATGCAATTTATTTGTGCAAGTATTTTTTGTTGAATTATTCATGACAAAGTTGTATAATATGTATATCCATAACAAACAAGCAGCACGCTCGCAAACAATTCACTAGTTTTGTTTCAATAATTTTATTATTATTTTTCACAATTATATTACCTGATCATCTTCTTCTAAAATACACTAGTTTGAAACTATACCGTCATGCATACATCTGTCACGCGAATTATCAAAACATTAGTTTGAAACTATACCGTCATGCATACATCTGTCGTGCAAATTATCAAAACATTAGAAAGTAGGCTAGCCGGCGTTGTATCAGATTGTGAAAATATAATAAAATGATTGAAAGAAAGAACTAGTGTATTGTCTGCGCGTGCTGCTTGCTTATTTTATGGATATACATACTGTGACTTTTACAACTTTGTCATGAGTAATTCAACAAAAAATACTTGTACAAATAAATTGCATTAAACAGTGCTGCCGGGTGGATCTTTGCACAACCGCATGTATGCTCCTTTTACTTACAATAACATTATCCATATGATGTAACCGTCACTGCTCACATACAGTACTTCCATGTGTCCTTTATGTTGATTTAAAGCAATACTTCCACTAGGGGGCAGTTCAGAGTCAAAACCTTCTCTTCTGACAACTAGTCAGAAACAACTTTTACTTGTTACAGAGCTCTCAATGGTCTCCCACCTTCCTACATACACGACTGCCAGTGCTTGCCTAGATATGTCCCAAACAGCCCCCTCAGGTCTTCCACTGCTGGCCTAAGTCACACCTGTGTGAACTGAGTGGTGCAACTCCCCTCTACATTATATATTATTATTAACTAATAGCAATGGCTACCAATTAGCCCTCAAGTGAGGGCAAGATTCAACGTCGGTGCCATATAGAGTAAAGTAACGAAAAGAAGGGACTTGAGTCACGGCGGCTACACACGCACTCACCTCTGCGTGTTACAGGCGAAAGTCAACAAATAGGAAACAAATGGTGTTACATTGTGTAACCCAACGGCCCAGAGAACTGACACATGTGGAGTTACAGCCGGAAGTCAACAAAATTCAATAGGAACAGAAGTCAACAAAAATCAATAGGAAACTAATAATGGTATAACGCAATGGCGAAAACTGTGCTCATTAAAGGCTGATAAACAGTGTATACTTTGATGAAAAAGGGCTTCGTTAAGACCTCCATAAAGGTAATGGTCAATGCCTGTGTGCAAATTGGCCATTTGTACAGCGACATGTGCCTCAGACAGAATTCCTTTGTACAGACATACAGACTTGTTTATAGGTAGACTACCATCCACATTGGTTGATATACGTATGAGCAGTTGAGATGAATAACAGTCTAAGTCCACACTAAATATCCATAATGTATAAATGATGGATACGGGTCAGGACAGATAGGCCTTTTCGGGTTCAGAATTATGGACTTAGACCGTTATTCGTCTCAACTGCATTATAACAAGAGCCACAAACATGCGCCCCCATTAGGCCCATACCTGTTTAGCTTCATCGTAGTTTGGGTCTCGTGCGTCGGGTTCCTCAACTTCATAAACCTGTCCTGCTGCCCCCCACACTCCTTTACCACCAGCACCACCTGACCAACAAATACCACTGTTAGCATAGCACGAGTCATAGTCAGAGCTAGCATAAGCCTTGATCGGGTGCCATAATTAATTTACCCGTAGGTTTTTTCATATTTAGTTCTACCTTGACCACATTACCCCTGGCATTTCTTTAAAAATGTAAAAAAAAACAGATCTACAAGCTCACATCAGTTGCAATGTGACACTAGCCTGGGTTCCAGCCTGATTGGCTGCGTTCTGTGGATTTGTATTGTCACTCGCTACTCAGTCTGGCCAGCAGGAAGCAGACTCGCATTTCATAACGTCACCCATTACGTAGCCTCGATACCCAGGCTTTCATTTCGTCTGCGCGAAAAATGAAAGCCTGGATTTACGCATGGGCTGCACTGGCCTAAACGTGGGAGTCAACCCTTCCGCGTAGGCGTCACTTCAAATGATGGGGAGAGACCGGGGCTGAAGGAAAGATCGGTGAACCAATCAGGGTGTGCGCAAATCTGAGCCACGGCCCTCCCATCTAGGCCAGAAATGTCTAGCGTTAGCTCAGGCTACCCATTACGTAGCCACGTTGTTGCTAATACGTCAGCCTGTGCCACTCAATCCATGCTTCTCACTGTTGAAAGAAATAGCTCCAGTTTGAGACTAAACCTACAGTAAAAAATAATTTGATTCAGTAGTCCACAGATGTAATAGTACAAAAACAGCTGTGTCGAGTGAGTTTAGTGAATGATAAGTTCACCCAACCCGCACCACAGACCAATCAGAAGCCACGGGTCCATTTCACCCTTTTACATGTCCCGACCCTTTCCAGACTGAGTGACAAAACAAATCCACGGAACGCAGCGAATCAGGCTGGAACCAGGGCTAATGTGACAAACTAAGAGCTTGTTGATCGACTATTTTAGTTATGTTATATGATTGTTGCCGATATGTAATGTATTGTATGTCTTGCGAAGGAATTGAGTACAATAACTCACAATGGAAACAAGTCCCCCGGGATTATTGTGTCATGCTTTAAACTGATCTTTATCAATAAAGTCTAATAAAGTAATCAATCAATTAGTGGACAGATTCACGATGAAGAAACGAGGAGCCCTTACCTTTCTTAGGCAGGCCCCGGCCTTTGCCGGTGCGTGACTTGCGGTCATTGGTGTTGGCTTTGCCTTTAGGGCTGTTGGGGTCGCTACCCGCCAAGTCACCCGACTCAGAGAACGACTCACTGTTTGAGTTTCGGGACGAGGACTTGCGCAGACGACGTTTAGCTTTGGCCTTGAGCCGGGCCTCGTGGAGAGCCTTCTCCTGGGGCGTCCAGTTACCATTGACCTCCACTTCATTCAGCCCATCGTCTTCATCGCCATTTGCTAGATCACCTTCCATGGAGAATACTCCTGTGTACAGCCAGAGGGGAAATGGTGGCCAGAGTCAGTAAAGCTTGATTTATATCCATTCGTGCAACAGAGTATAAAATTTGTCTTTCTACTTTGACAGGATGTGCAGATAACCTTGGAGGTGTTATACTGCAATAGCTACAGTAGTACTGTCAACAATGGATACCACAGATCCAGTTGAGTTTGAACCTTAATAGTCTTGACTCTCACACGCACGTGCACACAAGAATGGGGACATACGTTTTAATGACTGTAACTTAGCTTATCGGTTATCTATGTGCATGTTGACTTCAGAATGATACAATGTTTACAACCTCTGGCACTATATTATAAATAATATGTGTTAAAAAAAAAAAGAAGATACACAGAGACATGGCTATACTTATAACAGTTGTTACAGTTAAGTACTCACAGTACTATTGTGCACCCATTGCTACAATATTTTTTCCATAGGCTGATGTACTGGAGTAAAGCCAATGGCTTAGTGAATTGCCCTTACAAAGCCTCTCTCTCTCTCTCTCTCTCTCTCTCTGAGTGGGTTATCAGACAAAGAAAAAAAAATACTGTGCAAACACAACAGCTGTTGGATATGGTCTGTTTAGTGCCACCTCTCTCCATGCAAGAAATGCAGTCTAGTGAGAAGTCTAAAAACAATGATCCTGTTCAACCTATACCGTCTCATGTCTGTGTCGCTTGTGTTTTGAAGCTTGAAAATAAGTTATTTCAGATGAGCAACACTGCAATGAGAGTCTGCGACAGTATAAATTTAGTGTGTGTGCCCTCTGAAAGCATGCAGAACATGCCGTTTCACAGAATGGCGCCAGAAACTGGTGAGACTCTAATGAGACACTTGCAGCTGTTGGGATGCTTGGTTAAAGGGGAATTTCACCAATATAATACATCTGAACTGCATTGTTCCAGCCCTTCATGTAATTCTCTCCAAGGGTTTTCAGGAGGTTATGCATTACATTAGGCCAACCACACTAGACTGCTAAAAAATGCTACCTTATAATTTGAGAACTATCTGCTACCAGCAGCGATTCCTAGAAGTTTTAGGCCACCAGCATTTTACTACGCTGATGTGTCTTTAGTTCAATGTTTGTTTTGTAAACGCCATTGACAATGAAGGGAAATTTTACATCATATTGTCTCTGTATTGTTAATGGCGTTTGTGTTGGCACCGTTTGTTTTACATCACCATTACATCACCTAATCAACATGAGTTAGACTTTAATATATTAGCGCCACTCACTTCACACAGGTGTGATTATTCAGTTGTGTTCAACTTCAAACATCCCCTGAGTGAGCTTTAAATTGTAGTTGCACAAATCCCATCCATTGGCCCATTCTGAATGCAAACTGCAAATTTAAGTCCATATGGTCCATTTATAACAACACAGTCTAAGCTGAGCTCTGCATGCCTGCTAAAGGTCATGCAACACCCCAGAAATGTCTGTGCACAGTCACACAACACCTGAGACACTCACCTAACCTTTCCAAATGCAGGGGATTGGATTGGCAGCGACATGAAAAACGCATGCACAAGTAGCTACATCACAGCAGGACAATATTAAAAGAAATAATCAGATTGCAATGATTTGGCACAGCAGAACATTGCATTGCAACTGTAGTAGAAATTGAACTTATGTGTTCATGTTCAGTGTTTGTGTTGTACTTGTACTATGCTATCATCTGAACATGTATTCAAACAGTATGTTGGTTTTGTATGCAATTCAAGGATTTCTCAAAAAACAAATGAATTAATTAATTACAAATTACTTGAGACTAATATTGCTAAATTTGCTGATTCTTGAAACTGACTTAACTTTTTTAAGCACCAAAATACATAACAACTTGTATACTCTTCCAGTGATCTTCTGCCATTCAACTCTATCAAGTGTTTGTAAACAAGGATAAGTTGTGATGGTAAATAAAAGTGGTAAGAAAATGGCTGATTGGCTGTAGAAGTAGAACTCTGCAGAAAACAACAACAACAACAAGGATCCGAGTGTTACTGTAGTGTTGGCAATTGACATAGTAGGCGTGCTGCTGTTGGCATAGGACGACGGAGGGAGGTAGCACATGGTGGAGAAATGCTGACACCAGCTTCTCTTTCGGTGTCTCATGGCACTGTCTAGAGCAGCACAGCGTGGGTCTGACTACATATGGCAGTGTTGTTGGGCTTACTACTGGTCACATGACCCAACTGTGGGAGATAGGGCAATGAACATTGGAGGGGTGTAATAGATACCCCAGAGTCCTTCTGCTGTACAGACGAGCCCTCTACTCTACCAAATGTCAGTCAGTGAGTATGAGAAGTTATGGTGGTCCTGACAACATTATGTTCCTATAGATTACAGGACATGTAGTGGGAGGGGCAAGGGAGGAGAGCGGGAAATTGGCCAAACCACAAACCCAAACCAACCGTTGGGCTACTCCTTGCTCTTACTCAGGAGCCTGTACTTTCCTAGTATACTACAAACCAACTACGAGTCCTCACTCTCATACAGATGCATGTATATCCCACTATTAGGCTAGTGCTCGCTCTTATGCTGCATTCACACTAGAGCTGAGCTGAAATAAACTGAACTGACAAACTTGAAAATGACTGCCTGCCTGGTAACTTTGTTACCATTAGCAGTGTGAATGCAGCATTATACAGCCTATAGTACATACTCAGTGAATACTAGAAAGTTATAGATCTCGTGTCCAACATGCACACCAAGTACCATGGTACTGCATACCAAGTACAATACGTAATGTTTATTTAACTCAGACTACATGTTACCGTCTTTTTGGGAACATGTTTTACACTTTCAGAGAATTTTACTGTGTATTATGTGGTTTAGTACGATTTGATTTATGGGATAACATTTTAAGCATATAAAATGAAGGGCCCACACATGATCTATGCCTACAAAATCTTTGCCAGGCTTAAAAGTACTTAAATCTCAGTCATCAACATCCCATTATGTTCCTTTTTTCCTTTCACAAGTTAAAGTATGCAGTGCAGACTGCAGACAAAATGTGTGTATTGAACAATTTTGCAAATGATTGCTAATATCATGCATGATATTAAAAAAACTCAAGGCAGAAAGTTTTTTCAAAGCAGAATAAAGTTTTTTAACTGACTTTTACAGAGGACCACATCCTGTTTGCAAGTACTGTATATGTCACACCGTTTCAAACTGCTGCAGAACAGGTAGAGCACTACTGTCAGACGCTCCCTGGGCCTGCAAAAACGAGTAAACAACTGACCACGTGTCATCTTCTCCTCTTTCGCTCATACAGACCACACGCCCTGCCAGGACTGTAAATCAACAAACCAATGTCAGCCAGCCAGAAACACACCCAGTCAGACAAAAAAGGAAGGGCAGAAGTAAATTGGCCTGCAACCAAGACAGCCATCATAAAAGGACCAAAATTGCAATGTTACCTAGTAATAAGTATCTATGGGCAACTTGAAACCAATACGAGACTATATGTCTTTGGGCATCTGTAATGCAGATCTCATCCTCAAGATCCAATAGTTAGGTTCCAAATTTGGAATTAAAAAAAAAAAAAAGGGACAAAGGGTTTGCTTTTCTTCGCCTTGCTTGCTGTATCTTCTGTTTTCATATTGTCACCATGTTATGTTCTTCTTTCATGCAGATCCTATCGATGCCGTTTGTTTTGCCGAGTTTTCTGTATTGTATTGTGAGATGTTTTTGCCTTGTATCACTTCTCACAGCTCACTTCCCCTTCTCCAATTAGAGCAATAAATGAGCAACATTCGCCTGCTGCCAAAAACGTACCCAGTCCTGCCGGGGTGCATACTTAGTTTAGACTAGTCATTGGTTAGACATGGGTTACGGTTAGGTTTAGGTGTGCTGCCCCGTGGGAGGTTAGGTTTTGAGATAGGTTGTAGATGTAGGACTAATGACTGGTCTAACCATTTGGTTAGACTTAGTACTTAGTCTAAACTAAGTACTGTCTAAACCAAGTACTGCACCCGTACTGTCTTCCACCTGCACACTGACCAGACAGAAGGCATACCGATCCAATACAGTACCACAGAGAAGACAGGCAAGTGATGCTCCATTTGCTCTACCAATCAATCCACCAACCTCACCACAGACCACAAGGTCAACCAACCTTCAACCTACCACCACAGTGACTGGAGGACTGACCCAAACACAAGTGTTAAACCCTCATGACAGCTGTTTAACTATTCTAACCCTGACATGACATCCCAATTCTAGCCATTTCATTATAGGCAATTTTGTCAAATAGGTTTTTATTGAGAACAGATTATAAATTGTTGTAGATTAAACATTGTGATATGAATTACATGGCAATCATTATTTTAATTCACAATTTTCGAAAAACAGCAGAAATACTGTTTGTGGGCTAGTACTATTATGGGGGAAATGTCCCTGTGTAGCAGTCAGCCGCAAGAAGAGAGGGTATGACATTGGCTGACTGATTTGCAAGGGGGTCAGTACTCAGTATAGTGCAAAGAGGTTTTTTTTTCCAGAGCCCTCACAAGATTGCCCTAGTTTTTTTTTTATGTAAATGGCTGCCTGGTCTAAGATGACCACACTCAACAGATTGTCACTAACACCTGTCCCACACACCTCAGGGTAATGGTAGCAGAGGTAAACTGCACAAAGTCAAATAAACAGCCACATTATGATATGGCCCAAGTAATCGATACAAGACTCAACAGTGGTTAAGTACAGAGGGAGAGAAGGGTGCGGTGGGCGGTGCGTTTGGCTCAAGGGGTTCAACTGTCATTTCTTACAGACATGAATGTGGAGGAAGCTTTACATGCCACAAGCTCAACTCTTGACATTTCAGTAGGTTTGTCAAATGTGTATTTGCGATTTACCACCACCAGATGCAAGGTAAGACAGGGTAAATGTTCAAGTAAATAGAGTGCCTAATAAGATTGTTGGTTTCATTTGAACCAAATCACAACACAAGACGACTTGTGGTGGTCAAACACAAGTGAATGCTTGTTCATGCCTGTTGCATGAACAAAATATATGAATATATAGCCACACCGCTTCCACTGTGATTGTTTCTGTAACATTTAGGGTCTACATTTTAGACCACCCCGCCCAACAATACACCACACTAGTCTAGACCCATTATGTTACAGTTCAAAAACGGACTTCTGCTCTACATTGAATTAGGTTAGGCCTATTTGACTTTGGCCGTCTGACAGCTGCAGTGCAACAACACTGATAACTAGTTGTATACAAAAGATTAGAGCAAGAATAATAAACGGTCAAGATTCAGATAATGACTTATCAACAAAGCAAAAATGCTGATCAATGTACTGTTGCTGCCAATTCAAGTTCAAGACTTTATTGCATTAGTATACCTGCCCACAATTAAACGAACCGTACAGTACAAACATTAACCACTTTTATCCCTATATACACTTCATCAACAAAAAAAATTGTGAAATAGCAATAACAACAACACGTTGTGAGCTTGTAGATATGCCATTTTAAACGCTTAGATTTTTTGTTTTTGGAAAGCTTTTGAAATCTCCCCAAAACAGGGACTCCAGCATCCCTATGGTCAAAGCCAGTCTCACTGTCAACATGCAAAAGCATGTAGTAGAGTTGGCAGGTCAGGGCGTGTGTTTATATATTAGGGTTGCGAGGAGGAAGGGAGGAGGCAGGAGTTGACAAAAGAACAAGAGTGAGACCTCAACATACATTATGTGTATTCAGCAGGCCATGAACAAATCAGGCTTGACATCTGTGGCAGAGTATGTTCCAGTTTTCCTCCGTTTACAACAGCAGTCACAGAAATGACCAGACAGGTAAAGAGTAGACGTTGCAATGGTGTTAATAACGATCCTATTACATGATCTTTGTGCTACGGTATAATATTAATCAGTGCCATTGGTCAGAGGATAGACCTGCCTAGTACCTACTGTATGTCACCCAAAATATTTCTATATTTGGGGTTTAGTGCATTTTAGTTTTACTTTAAATTGCATTGAATTGAGAGATAGAGGATAGTTGTTTAGAGTTTACACTAGATGAAGTAGGAATGCTAAAGTTTAAACACCAAAGTACCGAAACAATGTAATTAATTAGTAAACAATATCCTGAATTAGTAGGTCTACTATGGTATTCACATACTCAACTTTGTATCATTATCTAGCTGATCATTTAATTGCACAATATAATTTGATCACTTTGGAAATTAACTATAACATCTGTGGGGTTGACATACTACACTGATGAAGAGCATGTTTGCATAACGATGAAGAATTTTCGCTGTGGCGAGTTGGTTAACTGGTGAGTTCTCCGTTATCCCATTGGGTCACATGTTTGTCTTACTATAAGCACTACTAGACTCACTCCACTAGATCCCATTCCCTATAGTCAAAAATATCCAAGTGAAAGGTAAAACGGACACATCGATCGATGAGGACTGCATGGAGGTATTAAATGTCACCTGGCTTCTCTAAGCTTGGTCTCAAAGCTACATTGATATTCCAATAGAGTTGTGCACTGTAATTATCGTGGCATTTGTCGCCTTTTGTTCATTTGCAGTGGCTTGGCAACCATTCGCCTGTTGTGTATTGCATTACAACAGTATTTATTAATGTTGTTGTGTGTAGGGGGGCATGAATACGTGTGCAATAATGTCTGTCTTGTCCTATTTTTATACTTATGATTAATTATTGAATAAATAGCACTGGTCTGCTTGACCAGTAAAAAAAGCGTTGCTTGCTCACTCTCATTTGCGTAAGCACATATTGATACACTTGTAGACATCTGCATTATCAAATAAACTGACATCTGTGCACACTGCACAATGATACGAGACGCATGTTGTTTGTTTGCATGTGGTGTGTGTGTGTGTGTGTGTGTGTGTGCAATTCATTTTAGAATGTGTGTGACGCTGCCAGCCTCATCTTGAACCATCAAATTCACAATACTAAACTTATTGTCAAATTACAAACAAATAGTGGGTTATTATTATGACCACAACGTAACTTATTAATCTCCGATCTTAAACACAAATCAATTTCCTGTCCGTGCAGTAATAATTCCATGTATGGTTTACTCATTTCCAATTCTTGATATAAGCCAACTAGCAGAAGTGTAAGACTGTGTGTGTGTGTGTGTGTGTGTGTGTGTGTTCAACTCACACAATAGAGTCTTTGAATGTGTGACCAACACATCAACTGAGCTGCTTTATGAAGCATGACTGATTTTCCCTGAGAAGTTAACGGAGTTCCATACATATAGTCAAGGAGGTCAACATAATCTATCCATTGTGTGATATTTTAGCATAGGGGCAGGCGTCATTTGTAGTAATTAAACTATATCTCAGTCTAATTGCAGTGCTGCTCTCAAATCTATTTCTTATATAACATCAAATGCAAGGCAACTGAGATTATGTAAGGTGGTCCTATGTCCTAGTAGTAAGATATACGCTCAGCGTCACTGTTACACTAGGTGGCGTCACGTCAAAGACTGACATTGACAGTCAGACTGATCACTTAAAATGACTTTACACGTGCTATTCATATTAACACACCACGTCCGTTTGCGCATGTAAAATTAAGGTATATCGGTTCAACTACTCTGTTACAATATGGTTATGGGTGGATCGAAATCTTGATGCGCGTCCGGTAAGTTAATGACATCTAAGTAATCGAAGTGAAAAGGTTGCATAAGAAAGAATGTGGCTTGTGTTGAGATGACAACACGCCCCCACGAAAGGGGGCGTGTGGTTTCCAAAGCAACATGTACACTCCGTAGTACGACGGTGTCGCATGCCCAAAAAAAGAACTTGTCTTGTGGTCTACCGCACATGTTAATAATTAATACCAATATGAATATGATAACTATATGGTTAACACATGCATGTTTAACACATGTACATATTATGTACAATAACACAATGTAGACCATCGTGTGTAGATCACGTATCGTGTAGGGATCCTGGTGCAGATTAGGCTAAACAAAACAAGCACAAGACACAAACAAGGCTTCGTAAAGCGGAAGTAGGCGCTGACTATGGGGGTGGGTTGAGCCAATCACGAGAGTGAACGGGTTAAACGTTAACGTGTTCGGGCCAGACGACGTCGAACGACTGAAAACGAAAACAAACCAGTCAAAACATAACACGAAGCTCCGAACATCACACAGACACACCATGCCATGTCAAACAGAGTGAGACGGAGGTCAAAAATGTGTGCAGCACAATGGCTGTGAATCGCAGTGCTGTGTGTGTTCGAGAGAGCACATGGTGGTGGTGTAGCATATGCTGGTGCTACTCCACTCCACTGCAGCCCATCCCTTCCAACCACAGGACAATGGAATGGATCAGGGGGTGCACGCAATGTCCTCCCTCCAGATTACCCCCCAAATGCATTGCACACTGCACAGTACCACTCAAATCACTTGTCGATGCATTTTGCGTTGACTCACCGTCGTGTTGTTGAGCGATGGTCCATGCCTCCACTTCTGTCGCCATGGCGCTCTTAAAAAATGCCTGTATTATTCTTTTGTCTCTATTTTAGCGTGAAACCGAAATACTCACTGTGCGCGAGCTCTTCCAAATCGCTACGGAACCCAAAACAGAGTGCAAAAACGAGCAAAAATAATGTCAATAAAATGGGAAAAGTCGTGTGACTTGAAAGAACACCACGTTCGCTCACCTTAAAATACAATCTGCTAATCAAATGCACACAAAATAATACAAACGCAAAAATAAATCACAATGAATCGACTATGCAAAAAAAGGCTATTAATTGTATCCCTCGCAGAGGTCTGCAAAGAGTTAAGTCAAGATATCAAAATACAGTGAGAAGTGAGTTAGCTTGTGTGTTCAGAATCAGACGAGCAGTGTGCAAGATACTGATAGATAAACAAAGTGTGTTTTTAACTTTGGAAGGCTGTCTCTCGGAGTCACGTGGAGAAAACGCGGACGGGGAGTGGTCAGTAGAGGGGGGCAGGTACAGACCCGTTCTGACCAATCACAGATGAGGAAAACAACGTTGTCCCATAATGCATGTACAATCCAGCTCTGGTACAATCTGTTACGAGTAATGTACAATCTTTAGAGTACAAGTGTACAATACATCCATCTCACTCATTCACACAAACCACAATACCGCACTAGTTCAGTGGTTTTCAACCAGCTAGTGGTCCACTTGAGGAGGTTTCAGGTGGTCCCCTCAAATGATGGAGAGTTGGTAACCAAATGGACCCTAATCCCTTATAGATCTTTATCTTCAGAGTGTAAAATAAAACCAAATGGACCCTTATGGTTATGGATCCATTTGGTTTCATTTTACGCTTTCAATTGATTGATTGATTTAAATTTGTATTCACAGTATGTAGAATGGGTACATTTAAAAAGAAAGAACAAGTGCTAAACATCTGCATCAATTTAGTATCTACACAATTAGAGAATGTAGAAGAATTGTTCTTTAGATCAACGTTTGCCTGTTATCTCCTATAATGGTACCAACATCAATACAGCATGGAATTGTGGACAACATGTTATCCAACAATAACAACATATTCGTATGTTTTGGGTCTGCAAGGCTAAATGTCATCAAATGGTGGTTCGTGGCTCAAATGCTGAATAAATGGTCTAGTTTATTCAAAGGGTGCTACACGAAACATTACAATTATAAGTTTGCAAAAAACTTAATATACATTTTACCCCTCATCAAGCAGCTCTGTCAGTCCTTCAGGCTATTAGACCAGAGAGCACTTATCAGCCACTATAGAGTAATGTGGTGGTAGCCTACCTGCAGAAAAATGGATAGAAACACTCTGGCTCTGCTGATAGACAACATTAAGGCATATACATTTTAATTTGAATACAGTTACAAATAAGATATTAAAAGAGAATAAGATTGCCGTTCAGAAGAAATTATTAAAACATCTTGCTTTGATTGAATACTTTTTAATACATTAATAGTTTAATACATTTATTGACAATAATGCTTTTAAAAAGGATACAGAAAGCCCTGGCTGGGGGCTTGTTTCCATTGTGGTCCTATAAAGACGTGTACAATACATGAAATCATCAATACTAGGAGTAATAAAGGTAGGCCTATATTTACAGAAAAACAGTGTGTGTGTGTGTGTGTGTGTGTGTGTGTGTGTGTGTGTGTGTGTGTGGGGGGGGGGGGGTCCAGTTGTAAATTTCAGACAGGTTCTCTTTTACGGTGGTTAGGTAGCTTTTACTGAGGGTTCATTTCAGTTTATAACTTTTTGATGGTTGCTGGTGGTAGGGCATTCTACATTTTGGTGGTGGAGCTGTTGCCCCCGCGACCCGGCCGTCTAAGGATGTAGTCAGCCGGGTGAATTCATCCTCAAGTTTGTGCTGAATCTGGAGGGAACAAGATCAGTGGATCGGTTTCTCACTCTAGTGAAGCAGTTTAACTGTTTGGCAGGTATACTGTATGGGCACTGGTCGCTTGAGTATCTTGAAAACCAGGTCCATTGCAAGAAATTGTTGTACTACTTAGCCATCCCACCGTATAATGAGCAGCTGGGTTAGGTGAGTCCTAGGTCGCTAGGTGTGTGGTCTAGTAGTAGTCTGATTTTGTTTTGACTTTGAGAGGTGTGTAATTTTGATTTTAGTGCCTTTGAGAGTACCATGAGGTGCATGCATAGACAAAATGCCAATGGATGAGTGCTCCTGGCCATCAATCAAAGCCCAAAGGAAGCAGCAAACATGAAAGTTAGGCAAAGGGCATTATAGAGCCCAACCTCAACACCTCCAAGAAAGTCCAGTGTCCAGCTGCACAGGCTGGGCTTGAATCCTATCCTGTAGGTACCTAAGTTTGATGTCAAGTCTGGAGAGGACTGAGATCTATATTGGCATGAAATTCTGCCACTGTCTGTGTTTAAGTTGATTTTAAAATTCTTTTACTTGTTTATAAAGCTCTCAATGGTCTCGCACCTTCCTACCTACATGACTGCCTGCCGAAATATGTCCCAAACCGCCCCCTAAGGTCTTCCACTGCTGGCCTGCTCGCTTTGCCTAAAAAAATGGCAACTAAAAAATACGGGGAAGCAGCTTTTTGCTTCTACGGGCCGACGGCGTGGAACAAACTCCCACTGTACCTTCGACAGGCAGCCTCTGTAGACATTTTTAAAGCTCAGCTCAAGACCCACTTTTACACCCTTGCTTTTAATTGATTTATCTGTCTTTTAAAAAAAATGTTATTCATGTCCTCACTGTATTGTTTATGCCCTGCTTTTCTTTTCTTTTTTGTGTAAAGCACTTTGAGCTGCATTTCATGTCATGAAAGGTGCTATACAAATAAAGTTTTATTATTATTATTATTATTATTATTATTAAGTCCATGTCGACCTTAACAAGAGCAGTCTAGAGCTGTGTTGAGGTTGAAATTCTGACTTAAACATATTAAAGCAGTTGTTTTTTAGTATTAGCACTAAGAATTTATTTAGTTCTTTCAATGATTTTTAAAGATTTTGGAGGTTTGATATATGGGCCTAATTGTTAGTGTCGTGTCTACATTATTCTGTTTTAAGAGTGGCTTGATCTGACTGTAGTTTCCAGGGCCTTGGAGAAACCCTGAGAGAATTAAGAGGCATGATGACATGCAAGAGAAAAGCAAGAGGAAGATTTCAGATGTTATATAATGTCCTCCAAGTTTTTATGATTGATCAGATAAAATTGTGTGTCACGGTAGCCTATTTCAATTAGTTTTAAGTGTAAAAACTAAAATAAAATCCTCTTTGTTATGTGAGAGTATACAAATTGAATCAAATGAATCAATAGTTTTGTCAGATTAACTAAATGTAATGTGTTTTCTTTTAATATATATAACACTTCTCCGTTGAACTCAATGCCATGTTCTTTTCGGTTGCCCTATTATTACTTTGAATGTGTCCATGTTCCCAATAAGCTTTTTCTGAGTGATGACAGTGAATGAATAAATATTTGGTTGTGGGACATCAAAAAGAACTGTTGAACAACCACGTTTAACTTAATTCAGCCAAACATTTGGGATCGGATTTGTACAAAACGGGTACAAAGCGGGCTACTCCTGAAAAGTTTAGAAGCCAATCGTAGCCAATGAGGGTGGATTATGAGAAATCAAACAAACCCGTCTTGATCACATGACTATGAAGAGCATGTGTACCGATTTGCGTGAAATTTGGATAAAATGTGAAGGAGTAATATTAGAAAATGTGTTTTACATATGTCGGCCTCCTGGTAGCGCTATAAAGAGCAGATGTGAAAAATTCCAGGCATCATGGTTTTTCCTTGGCCTCTAGGGAGTTGGCATACAAAGTTATCCACAGATCCGTGCAGTTAGAGGTAAAAACACTTTTTGGCCAGTTATAGCGCCACCATGAGGCTGAGTTGAAAATGTTCATGTGGCATTTCCTCCTCGGCCTAGTGGGAATGTGCATGCACAATTTCACGGAAATCACACGATGTGTGATTTACAGCATTTTGTTTGAAACTGAGCACTCCTGCAAACTTTGGAAGCCAATCTTAGCCAATCAGGATGGAGTCTGAGAAATCTGAAAGACCTGTTTTGTTGAATGGCTCTAGAGAGACTGTGTACCAATTTGCATGATGTTTGGACAAAATCTGTAGGTGTACTGTCCAAAAACTTATTTTGCACAAAGCGGCCTCCTGGTGGCGCTATAACAGGCCGTTCTGGAAATTTTGGGGCAGAGGTTCATCGTTGGCATCCAGGGAGTGTGTGTGCAAAATTTGGCATCGACCGGGTTAACGGTGCCGGAGATTAGCTGTTCACAGACAGAAGGACGGACGGACACACACACACACACACACGGACACACGGACGGACGGACGGAGTGCAAAACATACTCTCTCCCCATGCCTTCGGCCTGGTGGAGACAACAACACACAAGACACCAAACAGCATGGTATTGTTTTCTGTAGCTTTCAGTGCCTTCTGCATCACATGTCTGTGACATTTCCTTTATATGATAGTCTCACCACAACTCACCACTCCAGTTCTTTCTGCTCTGTGAGTGAAAGGGAGAATTGCAGCTGTATATTTCAAGTTTGTTCTGAATAGATGCATCCATCACATGGGCGGGCCTCTGCAGGAATGAAATCTTCCTGGCTCTTTTACTGTCCAATGACCTTCAGAACAGCAGCATCATGAAATGAAACCTCATCTATCTGTTCAAGAAGTACTGCATGTCCCAATTCTCCCCTGGAATCTGGTTCCCCCTCTCACATCTTTCACCTCTGCTCTCTCAAATTATGTTCTTAGCTTGATTTATATTGAGGGGTAAAATCCATCTAAGCGTCTTTTCAGCTCTTTGTTTCAACAAATTTCAGTGCAAACTGACAATAAAGTACTATATCATGTATCATATCACTGGCTCTTCCTCCAAGTACATGATAATTCTGAGATCACATAAAATTGTCTTGGTAACTTGCCCATGTACAACACCTGTACTGTAGTAGAATATGGATTGTTGGTGCTGAATCTAAAAATGAACTCAAAAGCCTTGTGGCTTTTGAGAGGGCGTTGTACTGGTACAGTATTACTTGGAGATTATCTGTAGTTCCGGTTCCAAGTTCCCGGATAGACCCCAAATGGAGTGTTGTATGTCTTTCCTACTCTCTACCCTTACAGTAGCTTTCTGTGGTTTCTATACTTTGTCTAACTAACGCAAACACTGGCTAAAACTATCTTTACAAAGATAATTGTATTGGTCAAACATCAAATCATGCATTGGAAATACAAACAATATACGCTTAATTGTGTAGTACTTGGTAACATTTATTTTGACACATTTCCACAGCTGTTGATTGATATGTCCAACATGGTTGGAAAACTGAAAAAGCAGTGACATATCCTGGGAGGAAATAAAGAATGGCAGAGCTGAACCTAATTATAATGCAGCTAAAACATAAAATACACTGTTAAGTATGGAACTAAATAATTACCTAACAAAAAAACCAAATACATAATGTGACAGCATCTCATTGTGAACACGTATCAGTTTATGCATAAATTAACTGGGCATGCAGTACATAAGGATACAAACTACACAAAGAAAATCAGTATGGCAAAATATGTAAAAAGGCTTGGATATTCATATTAACAGATATTTTCAATGTTATAACAAAGACCAACAACAATCAACTTTGGCCTCATGATAAGCTCTCTGGAGTGAACGTCACGCTCAACTTTACAGGGAATTTTAGGGAAATCTAGCATTTCAATGTGGTGTTGCTTATCGGAAATATCACAGAACAAAATGACAGGGGATTTTCTAAATACAAGTACACTGTAACAAAAAATATTATTAATAATAATGTATATGCGATATATATGCATATACTATGTACACACTATATATATATATATATATATATATATATATATATATATATATATATATATATATGTATGCATATGTACACGCACGCACATGTGCATGTGTGTGTTTACCAGAAGACTTCACTGACTCAGAAAAACCCCTACAGTAGGTCATATACTATGACCTACAGTGTGTTCTGCCGATAAACCGCTACACCATGTTCAGGCATCATATTCCTGTATACCATTTGATAATTCTCCTCCCATATAGAGTACGGCACATACCAAGGTCTATGGCTAAACTAGCCTGGCTTCTTGGCCAGACTCATATCACACTATCCGCCGAAGGCAATTTATTTTGCCACCGGCAGATTCACGTCTGGCCACTGCGAGGCTATGACTAAATACCACAGCAATAAAGCTGACAAGAACTCTCATACATGCGC
This sequence comes from Electrona antarctica, assembly GCF_951216825.1. Lineage (NCBI taxonomy): Eukaryota > Metazoa > Chordata > Actinopteri > Myctophiformes > Myctophidae > Electrona > Electrona antarctica. The sequence continues at coordinate 29,602,586 of NC_136809.1, read as the reverse complement.
ACTACACAAAGAAGATCTCCAGGTAAGAATTATACAGTAGAACACCCTTTAGAAAAACAACACTTTCTTTTTGCAAATAATAGTCATATGAACTACTCCACTTTACAACCACATATACAGTCTTGCTGTCTTTGCCATGGCAGATATGGAAGTCAAAGGTAAACTATTTTTGTTTGTTTGTTTGTTTGTTTGTTTGTTACCACAGTCGTAAACATTCTTGAAAAATCTTGATGCAACAGGGATCATTTATTTTTTCTGCACACAATAGTTCAAGAAAAGCAATGTGGGCTCTATCCGTGGTGTTTTTATGCTTCTGCTTGTTTCTAAGCAATAGAAAATGATGTCAGTACAAATATAGAGTAAATATTATCTAGTTAAGTTGAAGGGAACAGTCCTTAGAAGTCATAATAACAAGCTAACAGTCACATATCAGACAAAACAAAGTTGCAGACACAACGGGTGCATACTGCTGCCGACAAGGTGAGAGATTAAAGGGGTATTTCACCTACACGACTACATTTTAATTAGTGTTGTTGATTCTACTACAGTTATTTTGGTCAGTCTTGAATGTTTTGTTTTTGATTTAATTAACACCTGTCACAGTAGTGAGACATACACATACAGTATTATGTTCACCGGTACTATACCGGTAGCATCCGGTATCCGGTAGCAGTGACATGATTGGTATATTGATATATTTGTTTTGGTTTCCCATGTGGGAGACCCAGTTTCAAATCCAGGAGTTAACATTTGGGGTTTATCTCGAATCAGGTGTCCCATATTGAACACCCTATTGACTACAATCAGAAGGCTCTGCCCAGCACAGGTTATGGATCAGTAAAGAGGTAAAAGTCATTGTCACCACATGTCCTTTCCTTTCAACCAGCGGTTGACCAGAAGAAGGAAAAAGTATGTGAATACTATACTATTGCTAAATACGTTTCTTTTTTTTTTGCAAGTCTCACATGTACCATGTATATTTTATAAAGAGACTGCTTTAAGTACTGGTAGAAAATACATTTCTCCCATTTGGTGTACATCAATAGACAGAAAAACACAGGTAGTAGCACTAAATGAGAGAGCGCCATAATGCAATCAAAGTATATAGGCACGATATACCATAAGAAACAATGCAAGTTACAATTTAACAAACAATGTTAGGTAGAACTAAAGAAAAGAAAAACAAACAAAAAAACTATTCAATTTTAGACTTTTCCATACTCGAAACTGAAGAAAATATACAATAGCCAGTGGGCTTTTAGACAGATATGTTCAGATTTTGAGCTTTCTATTCAGGGCTTCTGTAAGTGTCCTATGCGATCACTAACGAGGCACACTTTTAGAGAAGTCACTCTACAAATAAGATAAGATAAGATAAGATATCACACCTACAAAATTGCATGAGCATTTCTTGCATTTTTTCAAGTAAGGAAACGTCTTAGCAGGGAGGAAATAAAATATGTAGAAAAAGCAAAGTCCAATTAAGTTCACACTGCAGAAATATTACACACACACACACACACACAAACACACACACACTCACACACACACACACACACACACACACACACACACACACACACACACACACACACACACACAAATACACAAAGTTAGACCAAAACATCGTAAACTTGAATTGAGACTCCCTCTCTCCCTCAAGTTTGTTCTAGAGTACAGTTGCCACTGAGATAATGGTTTAAGTATGTGTGTTGTATTCACAGTGAGTACAAACAAGTGATGCAGATAATTTGTTGTTGCGATGCAGCACCGTACAGATGGGCATCTGTTGACATATAACTTCACAAAACATAATGAACCATACTACAGAACATCTTATAGACAAGAACAGCACATTTGTGTAAAGTGAACACGTTATAGGCACAATAATAATCATCACAAAGTACCAAAAAATGGCATGTTTAGAAGCATTTCATCTTAGACATTAACAGGACACAAGATCCAGACAGACATGACAAATGGGCACTTTTTTAAATAGGACCACCATCTTCAAAAGTCACACACAGCAGACTAGGTTATTAACCATGGTCTTGGTAGCAAATTTACTCAAGTTACCAGTAGCGTAAAGTTCTTAGTAAACAGTTTTATTGTTTGTTTGCCCCCCCTACTTTTACATTCAGAATCAGTGATGAAGGATAGTCTTAAAGTTCCTGCTTATAAAAAAAGTTAACAGTCCATCATTGGAGAAAGCAGGTTGAAAAAACACTGCTAATGGGGCAGCAAACACCCTACTACATGTGAATAAAGTACTTCACATCCTGTGTGTGTTCACAAGAGTGAAAGTACACAAAATGCATTACATCCCGTTACCATAGGTGGTGATCTACGGCCAGTGCCAACAGAATGCACAAAAAGGCCGCGAAGAACCCGCTACGTGAACCAAAAGTAGGCCTACAAATCGACCATTTCAGAATCAGACTCGAGACGGTAATCTACCAATATAAACGCTAATACGCTAACCGGGAGGTCGGATTAATGTTTTATTAAGCTCCTAACATCGTCCTTTACCTCAATCTGAGCCCTAAATCCGCTAAAGATTGTGTGCGTGTGCACAGTTTTTGGATTTTCGATGCCGTCCCACCATTGAAGCCATCGTTGCCTAGCGACGGATGCTAAAAACAGCTAACACATGGTAAATATAATAGTATTAATAAACCAGAGAAATTCAGGGTTTGGCATACATTGTGTTAACAGTCTGAATCAAACACAGATACTCGTATTCCCTTCATAAAGCTTTGTCACCCAACACACTACTGTCTCCTTCAAAATGTGTATTCTCTCCGTTTGAGACACAAGCAAAGGACACAGCCTATACTCCATAGTCACCTTTAAAATAATATATATTCGATTGGACAATAGATCACAACTCTGAACAGAATTTGTTATTTTTGTGATCATGGCACTTTAGTGACCATGACCAGGTAGAATGACTAGAATCCAGGCCAGGGTAGCAAGAATTTAACCAATGGACTTTGTATACTTATACAGTATATTGTTCCCTGTTCTTTTACAATACAACTATCAGTAACATTGGAGCTAACTGTCATATTCCATGTTACAGTCAAATCGGTCCTCCATTCATTGTGTATAGCGTAGCTCTACAAGGGGTCACTTGATGCTACAGGCTCTTCAAAAATTCACGCATGGATCCAACTATGATCCAGACTGTATTATCAGAGTGGATGGCCAACTCTTTGAGATCAAAAGAGGAACATCGAAACAAATGTAATAGTGTACTGTAATAATAACTCCTATACTGTTCAATAAAGGGTTTTACTTCCCTACTTTCTTGACAATAGCTTTCTAACAGCAGGTTCCCCATTAAATTATGACAATGAGAAAATGTTATCATTATCATATTAATTTAAAATGTGAGACCTGCTCAACCAAAATCAGTTGAATGTCACTGAAAATGATTATCAGAGATTCTTTCTAACAATGCCAGTACTATTTTGTAAATGATACAAAATTACCTGACAGACAAGTTCACAATCCAGCTAGATTGTGAACTTGTGAACTCAATACCGCCACCATCTGGCGGAGTCAGGTTAAAATTACATACTGATGATTGTCTTCAAATTATATCAGCAATTTCAGCAACATCCTACTGCACAGTAAAATCGTGTAAAAGGTGTTAATTTAACTGAGTGTACACAAATAAAGTTTAAACACTCTGGATTTTACTGTGTGATATGGGTGGAGCAACGAACATTTTAGTGTTTCCCTTTACCTGATTAAATATGAACAGTTGAAGGAAGGAGTTGTCCTTGATACACTAGACAAATTTGGAATTAAAACTGCAGTTTTGGTCCTCCTACACACATCACTAACACATCTAAGAGTGGGCGACTAGTGGTCTACATCAAAGAGAGGCAGGGATAGTGGAAAGGACAGACAATAAGCACAGCTGTGTGTGCGTGCGTGCGTGTGTGTGTGTGTGTGTGTTTTGTGTGTGCGATGCATGTGTGTGCGTGTGTGCGTGTGTGTGTGTGTGTGTGTGTGTGTGTGTGTGTGTGTGTGTGTGTGTGCAACGTGCATGTGCTGACTTCACCCAACTTTTCCTTTTATTCCACTGGCTCCAGTCAGATCGAGCGGTGGAGGGAGACAGAGGAACATGACTTGTTTCTGGTGTTTAGAAATATAAAAACAATTCACATGAATGAAAAAAAGCTAAAGCGTTTCCATTCAAATCTTTGAGCTGTTCCCTTCTCTCAACATTCCTCAATTGAATTTGAGTAAACACAAGCACATGAGCTATACGACTCTCGTTCTAGCCCTCCTGCTATAAAATATGCAGTATATCCAACAAGGCCTCTGTGAGATGACATGGTCTCTCCACCTTCCACTCATGACCAGTAGAGGGCGACATCTGGCCACACAAATAAATACCGTCCGCCACACTACTTTGCAGTTTGCACTCAATGCAGGTTCTGTGGTCACCTAATTCAAAGTAGTTCAACTACATCACATTGGCTCACCAGCTCACGAGGTCTCCACCGCGATAATGGCTTCAGTTGCCTTGGAGACGACGTCAGTGTTGGTGGCAGAGGAAGGGGCGTGGCCAAAGTCCTCCACCAGCTGTGACTGGACGGCAGTGGTCTGCGCTCGCAGCGAGCAGTCCACGCTGTCATGAAGCAAGTCCTCTCCTTCCACCGCCTCATTACACATCGCCTCTATCTCTCCTCTTTTACCCAAAAGCCCTTTCTCCAGCTCCTCCTCCCGACACTCCTCTTCCTCTCTCTTCTTAACGCGGCAGCGGCACACCTCAATGCCCGAGTCGCCCGTTAGTCTACGATGACGGAAGTGGTCTTCCTCATCTTCCTCATCTTCCTCTTCATGGCCGTCTTCCTTCTCTATTTCCTTTTCCTGTTTCTTCTCATCTCTGTTGCTGTGGGGCTCGAAAAAGTCTACATTAGAGGAGAAGAGGGTGTGTTTGGGGGATGACAGTGTGGACCTTGGGAAGGGCCTCCGTTCAACAGGGCAACGCCGCTCTGCCGTTTCCTCGCCCTGGACGGCTGTGGCTCCCAGTGGGTCCAACAGAGCGATAGGATGGACCGGATGACGAGGAGGAGGGTGCAGAGAGGGGGAGAGAACAAAGGGAGAGAGCATAAGTCGAGGTGGGTGAGAGTGATGAAGGGTAGGTAACGGAAGAGACAGGTCTGGGGCCGGTGCTGGGGAGGTGCTTCCTTCACCGCCGCTGTGTACAGGGCACCTGAACACGGGCACAACATCGGGAGTGTTGACGGGTATGAGATCAGGCGGAGCTTGCAAAGGAGGCGGGGAAGGGGTGGACGCAAAGCCGGCAGCATCTAAAGAAGCCCCAGCCCTGGGCGCCATGGCCCGCTCTGCCCCCACCTCACTGGGAGTTGTCCCACGACTGCTGTCATAGGTTTCGTCCGTCACCTGGACAGAGAAGGAGGTGCTAGAGGGCGAGGTGAGGGAGCAGGACTCACAGGAGCAGCTGGTGTAGTTGTCAGAGCTCTGGGAGGAGGTCATCCCGCTAGGACCAGGGGCTGCAGGGCCCAGGTAGGGGGGGAACGCAGGTGGGTGTCGATGGGGGTGGTGGGGTAGATGAGGGTGGTAGTGAGGGTGGTGGGAGTAGGAGGCACTTGGACCCCCCATGGATCTGCCTCCCTGCAGGGCGAAGACAGAGCTGTATGGTGGAGGAGGCGTGCTCGGCTGGGCTGCCACCTCCTCATAGGAAGGAAGCTTGAAGGACGCCAAGAAACCTGCGCCATGAGAGAAGTGTCAGATCAGGGTGGTTCTATTTCCATTCAGGAAGTTGGAATTGAAACAATTTCTCGCAATTCCTCTTTGTCCTGTGTTTCTTCACACATGCATAGACACTCTTTTGTTCTCCCTTTCTATCTCTGTCTCCGTCTCACTCTCTCTGTTTCCCAATTTCTCTTCTCTCTTGCTAAAGTTTACTTATTTGCTTTATATTGCTTTCGCACCATATTTCATGATAATCTCCATCCATGCATGCAGAGATCATTCCCCACTGCTGTCTATGTGTAGTGTCTTTGAGGACACTGATCCCTTACCTCCCCTCCCCTTCATTTAAGTCTGGATAAGCTTAATGTCTAAAATCTCACTTTATTCAGAGGAGCCTAATGTATATAAACGTACTGAGATCGAGCATGGAGGTCGGGTAGTTGCAGGCTCCGTTATATGCAATTAGGTTGATTTCTCTCTGCCTCTGCTGTTGCTGGATACGGAGCTTGGCTCGCCGGTGCCGATATGCACAGAAACAACTGAACAGGATCAGAATGGTCCACAGCAACCAGAACCCTGCAGCAAACACAGTTAACACAGACGCAGAGCAAACATGAATCAATGTAATCACCGTAGTGTGAGCTCTTTAGAGAATGAATGAATGAACGGTGGCTTCAGTCTGTAGTGTATACAATAACAAAGATGTCCTGAATGCTCCAACCTTTGAACATCTGATTTGTAACCAGTGCAGAGGGAAATGACAAACTACATGTGAGTTAGCTAGGTAGCTAGCCTACATTTTCTTCCATTGTGTTATCCACGATTATTACCAGCTCAGGTTGTTGTGTGAATCAGCACACACACACACACACGCAACACACACACACACACACACACACACACACACACACACACACACACACACACACACACACACACACACACACACACACACACACACACACACACACACACACGATATTCGATTTTGACAGAGCACAACATAACTGCAACCGTTATTTCCCTCACACGGAGCAACCGCCACCTACTCAGCGTATTTCATGCAAAGGGGGAGGGTGGTGTGTTAAAAGAATCTTAGCTGAAAGTATATTTTTGAGTGGGTACAAGTACAACAAGTGACTCATTCCTTTGCATGCTTAGACCTGGAAACTCTGGATCTTTTTTTCTTTTCTTTCTTTTTGAGCGGTGGAACAGCTCTCCTATGCACAGCTTTGTCTGTCTGTCTGTCCCTCTGTCCCATTGTACCACAAACTATGCAGCATGCTGATTGGGGTCACAGGAGGGGTCTAGTGCTTATGTGAACAACTGCTTGACTCCAAGGCACCACACACACACACACACACGCGCGCGCACGCACACACGCGCACACGCACACGCACACACACACACACACACACACACACACACACACACACACACACACACACACACACACACACACAGTAAGTAGGCTATAACAGTAAAAGTAATAATACATACAAAAATCAAATAATAATAATAAGTGATTTTGTTTATACCAAGAAGCATGCTCAGTTGACTTACACCAGAGTTCATAGTAGTAGGTGCAGCAGCCAGTCTCTCCACAGCAGTGCCCTGTCTCACACAGGTAGCCTGGGTTGCTGTTCACCCCAGGGCAGTACTTAGGACTTACCATTGGCTGACTTCCAGAGCCCCCGTGAAACTTCACCCCCTGGTGGACAAAATGCCACATGACAATATAACTACCAACAAAATCTCTTTGGCAGTTGAACTGTATTTTAGACTTTAGATCAGCTATGTCTGGAATGTTGGGCGTACCCACCTTATTAATTGCACCCATGTCAGAGTTTGCACCCATGTCAGCATCCTTTTGAGAAGCTGTCACTGTCTGAAATAAGAAATTGAGAAATCAATTCAATCAATTAGGCCTTCATGTGGTATCTTTTGGATGACCAATTATATGAAGGTTGAAAATGTATGAAGTGCTCCTTTAACGACGTTAAATCAGAAGAGTAAAAATATAACAAAACAAAAATAGGAAAAATATATACAGTGTAAGATCATTAGTCCCTGAACCAGGCAGAATGCCTGATAGTTGACAGTGGTAGAATAAATATTGATATAATTTTATTTTTAAACCGAAGCCTGGAACTAACATGGATTATGAGTGAAATCCCACAAGTTTGGGTTGAGAGCGGCCTACATAGACAGATGTAATTCAAGACTCACTCCATTATTGCCATATCAACCACAGTTGCTAGGGACTGGTCTCCATGTGCTCCACAGAGACATACCAGAAGCATGTACCTTATACACGCAACGCTCTTTACTTACAACACAAGCTTACTTGTATAAAAAATTAGAGATGATTAGAACCAATAACTAACGTAATCTTTCTCATATACATTAATCAAATAATAGAGAAGCAGGTTTTTTAATTACTATTTTGTTATTGCTTATATATTATACCAACTAATTGAAACAAAATCATTCTAATAGATTTCTTATAATCATTTATTGGGATTAACCACTTATGGCTTATGCCCTGTATTATACTTTGTTGTGCAATGGTGGCACGTAAAAATAGCCAATCTACAAGCTCACAACGTGTCATGTTGTGAGCTTGCAGATCTGCTATTTTTGGTATTTAAAACATTCACATTCATTAATCACAATTGAGTCAAAAGTTAAATTAAATAAGCAACTAACATAAAATAAATCAATGTTAAATCAGTCTTAGAAGAATTAATATGTAGTGCTAGTGATTTGAAGAGGCCAGAACCTCATAATGCCCTACGATAAGTCCTCTAATTATTCTAATTTCATTACACTTAAGCACAACAGTATTGTTGCTCTGTAGCCATTACTAGCCAATAACGTTACTAGTTTAGACGTTTTTACAAAGGTTTTAGGGTTGTTCTAGTGGTTCAGTGTGGACAGTGTCAAGACAATCCTCAGTCATACTCCTGTCATCCACTCCTCCTTATCATTCTTAACTGCACTGTCCAATATATCAGAAATAATCTAAATAATATGAAGACAGCCAACTTTCTGATGTGGTCAAGGGTCTGGATCTAGGTCATGACCTTGTTATTGCAGTAAAACATTCTTACGTAAAAGCTCAGAACATGTCACGATGTGATGCATTGTGATGCGCTGTGATCTTGTACTGTAGGTCAGTTATTTTCAAACATTGTGAAGATTTGAAGATTTGGAAAAATATTTGCTAATGACATTCCCAAAATAGCGATGCCAGGTTGAAAGGGGTTAACTATGGTCAAAGCAGAAATGCCTCAGTATTACTGTAAGATAGTCATTAGTATTCATGTATAAAAATGTGTGCCTTCCTTCCTACCGTCGCAGCCTCTGTGCCATCCAGGCCTTGCAGGGACATGGTCATCTGTGGAGGGGAGAGAGAAATGCAACAGTTATTACCACTGTTAACACAGCTGAGCCTGGCATACTAAAATGGTGGATGGGGAGTAGGGGTGCACGGCATATAACAGAGAGCAGGAGGGAAGTGAAATAGAGAGAGAGAGAGAGAGAGAGAGAGAGAGAGAGAGAGACTTGGAGCACCAACACCTAAAGATAAGATGGACAGCAGAGATAAATGAGAGCATAGAGTTGAACTAACACTTTTTTATGTTACCCCCCCACCCCCTGCCTCCTCAGCTCACTCTGACATACAGTACCATTGTCTTGGTTAATATACAGGTATGTCTTTTTTAATCATCTTTTCTTGCAACACATTTTAATATTACACTTCTTGTCCTAGTACATCCTCAGAGTCATTACACAAACTTAAATGGATTACAGAAGTGTCTACTGTTTTATAATGTTAGAAATGTTCACATACATGCATACTTTGCATTGATTAAAAAATCACACCCGTGTGAACTGAGTGGTGTAAGGTCTTATATAGACTGATCAGCTGTGGTCTGACGTAATGTCTGATGTAATGAAATCACACCCGTGTGAACTGGGTGACCATAGCAACCGTGCTCATTTTTTGAGCACAGACAGACAGACAGACAGACAGACAGACAGACAGACAGACAGACAAACAAAGCCAGTTGTAGGAGTGGTTTACACCACTCAAAAATCATCAGCTAAATGTAATGTGTAACAGTTTTTTTGCAGTTTTTCAAGGGTACAGATTATATTTCCTCTGAGGACAGTAGGACACTATTGGTCTGTAAGTTATTACCTGTGTTATACTAGTAATGAGGCATGCAGAGCAGTGTTTAGAAGCCCATTGCTCAGCCAGCAGGCTGTGGGTGTAATAGTCTGAATACAAGAGGACAATGACTCTTCTATCTGAGCCGCATCGTCTCACAAGATGCCAGACAGACTTACTGATGGCACCAAAACACAGAAACATCATCCAGGATGGCCAACCTCATGCATGCATATGCAGTATGTATCTCCCTCCCCCTTTTCTCTCTCATTATCTCTCTGTCTCTCTCTGTAATCTATTAAATAAAATAGTAACAGACAGACAGACAGACAGACAGACAGACAGACAGACAGACAGACAGACAGACAGACAGACAGACAGACAGACAGACACTGTAGTTTACTAGATAGTATCAAGCAACAGAACATAGCAGCATAATTCATTCTCCTTCTTGATAAGCCATGTCATACTTCCACAGACCTACCTATCCTGTTCAGGGCCTGTGTCACAAGCCTGTGTCACACAGATACTTTGTTCGTTTCGTCATATCACAATCCCAAGATGATTTGTCCAAGAGTCTGCATTACAAATCCAGTCTCTCCAGTATCCAGAAGGCTAAAGTGGTAGAAAAACTTGCTGGGCTGTTAACGTTACATCATCCCCATAACACCCTGAAACAATTTCACTCCACTGCGAGGCTTCCGTCTTTGTGAGTGTCACACAGAGCTCTTGCATGACAGAGAAAAGCAAAATGCCTATCTCAGGGGCCAGTGTCAAACACACAATGCTACCATGAAGCCTCTGAGGGCACCGAGTTCAGATTCTTTTAACAATGGACCCTGAAGCCCTGCAATAATGGGAACTATTTTGTTAGAGCCAGCTGTTGACTAGTCTGTATTGAGAAGCACTTTATTCCAAATACATGCTTTGGCCATGTCTCACAACCACACCCGACCCCTAATACAAATTTACCGCTACAATAATCTTAATAATAGAGAAAATACATCATAAATAAATACCGATACCACCAGATATAATCATTAAGGAAAATGTATGCATGTACTATGTACGTATGTAAACTCTTAATTTCCATTTTCCAGCCATTCAGTTCAAAAAACAAAAGATCACACTTGTGTGAAGTGAGGGGCGCCTCTTAACCTCATACATCATCATACATCACATTCCGTGCTCAGCCAATCAAATCATCACAAATGTCATTCCGGCCAATCACTTTTGGTGTCTTCACTTTTCTGCCCTCACTTTTATCCTCAATATGTACTTTGCTCATCCAATCAAATCATCGCTATTCATGCAAACCCTCAAAGCTGGGCATAGCTTAGGAGGCACTAGCGCGCCCCCCCAGAACTCCAGTCATTTCACTTATAAGTGATGGTTTTGAGATGTCAGCTGATTGCAATCAATCCCGGTTAAATAAAGATGACTTGTAAACTGTTGTTCAAGGGCATGCCTTGATGCGCAGGGTTTTGCACAAGTGTGTAATTGTCTATACAATGTCTTGTCCAGAAATAGTAGCCAGCTAGGGACCCTGGAGGGTGCTGGTGGATAAAAACGATTGGGTGGATAGGCCGGGGGTCTTCAATAATGGCTAAAATTGTTAATACTTCATGGCTGTACATGGCTGGGGTACCTGTCAGCAGGGAGTGTTGGTCGGGAGGAGTAGGACGAGGCTCTACGTCCTCACGGTGGGTGCTCCTCACTGGCAGGTGAGTCAGTAGGATACAACAGCAGGTGGGGAGGGGACGACGACATGACAATATCCATTATCCAAGCTGGTCACCTCAGTGACTTGCTCAAGGACACCTCAAAAGGTTCACTAGTTACTTCCAGGTTTGAATCTGTCACCATCAAAACTGTATAAGCAAACATGTTCCGTTGTGAACAGCCAGGCTCCTGTTCACGTGAGAATGTCCCTTTGTCGCGCTTCCGCATCCAGTGAGTGTATGTGTGAAACCACCATATCACCCATCTAACCTCTAACCACCAGGCTGTCTTGTAGCCCATCGATGGAGTGTTGAATGAGTTCCTGCGGTTCAGACCACCAGCATCTTGTACAAGTTATGTTTATGATCATATTTCAGACATCCTTGGAGACCACTCGGAAACCACAGACTTTTTTTCTAGCCCCTCATGAGGCCCAATCAAAGGTCTTTGAGGTAAAGCCACAACAGCACATTCACAAGCACACGTTTCCTGTATGTACATGTGAGTCAAAGTCGTACGATTTGTCACACACGTTACAGCAGTGAAATTATGCTGAGTGCCAAGCAGGGAGGCATTGGGTCCCATTTTTACAGTCTTTGGTATGACCCGGCCGGTGATCGAACCCCGACCTCGCAGTTTCAGGGCGGACACTCAAGGCCCTGTCTGTCTGGTGAGTGCAAATGTTTGTATGAGTACACACACGCGCAATCGCGCATGCATGCATACAGTATGTAAATTCGACTGGGAGAAAAAGTATGTGTATGTTTGCCTGCACACATGCCTTGAATGTGTGTGGGAGGTAAGGGGGACTTTGTCAGTCATATATTGTGTATCCAAGGCCATAACCAAGTAGAAACGGAATCCAAAGGAAAGTACGCACATCTCTAAAAAACTTTCAGGTGCTGAACAAAAAGATACGTACAGGAGAAGGAGAAGTAGTCCGCACACTTATGGGTCTATTACCTGACGAAGACCCATAAGGGGGTTGAAACGTTGTCATTCTTATTATTAAATAAATATCCTGTGGGAGCTACGAAACAGTGTGCGGACTACTTCTCCTTCTCCCATAACCAAAGTAGCCACAGTCCACAGATCTATGTCAGGGAAAAGAAAATATTTTCTACACTGTCCTTCTCTACAGTCTGCAACATATTATCTGTATACATTACAGACATACATGGCGTTGTTGTCCCCTATTTTGAAGGTAGGCTATGTGTGGAATATAACCAAATATTCTAGTAAAATGCTTTATAGAAGCAAAAAAATCACACTTGTGTGAAGTGAGGGGCGCTCTTATCATCATACATCATTATACATCATCACATTCTGTGCTCAGCCAATCAAATCTCACATTCCGTGGTACAAACACACAAAGCTGTGCATAGGAGGCCCTCAAAAAAGAAAACAGGCTTGTAGACAAAATGACATAAATGTAGCCTACACCAAAGTGATAAATGACCTAAAGAAAACAGGAAAACAGTAACCATGGCCTTGACAATGTAACAAATATGACATGATAGCAAGTTTGGCCTTCTTTCAACAGTTATTATAGGTATACCTGTTACAGTACAGTACAGTAAGGTT
>NC_136809.1:29524367-29586867 GCF_951216825.1 Electrona antarctica | reverse complement strand
AAATGTAAACAGCAAGAGGTACAGTGAGAAAGGATAACACAAAGGGTCCTGGGGACTCCATTGTGGTCCTATGTATTCAATTCATCAAGATAGCATAAAAATAACACAAATCAAATATTTTTGAAAGAAGTCAGTGATCCACATATCAAAATATTTAATAATTGCCCAGTTTGTGCCATGCCAATGTGCCACATTCAATGAGCATACACACTGACTGCAGTATTAGTATACCTTATACCTTTGATATATTTATCTACAGTTTAAATTACTCAAAGATGTGTTGGGACTGGGAGGTTTGTCTTTGTGGTTTTCAAGTTAACCACTTAAACCCTCCAAACCACAGGTTGTCAGCCTTTTCTGAGCACTTCTGTCTCAAAGGTTAAACTGAACGGACGGATTTTAAGTTTGCGCAATAGGGATATATCTTTTTTTAATTTTAGTGTAAAAAGGTAGCAAATACAACTCTCAGTCTCCTGTTTTATTGACATTCTACTGTGTACAGAATAGCCTATGTCTATTTATTTATTTTTGAAATCCTATTTTCCTCACAATTTTGCTGGTACCTAAGTCAAGGTTCCAGCAAGTAACTAGACTTAGTAAACTGTGCCAGAGTTGGCTCTGTAGTTGGATCGCCTATTGCCCTCTACACCAAACGTTTTTATTAGGCATTTTGTATATGATATAACTTCAGAATTGACAGATAATAGTAATATAAAATGAAAAAAATAATAGTGACTGGTAGTGTAAATGTTCCAAATACAATACATAATAAAAAAAAGGTATATAAATGTGATAAACAAGAAAAAACAAAAAACAGTTAAACAGTGACAAATGTTAACAGACAAACAAAACAAAGACAACAGGACAGACACTCTTGCTCTCAAACTTTCCCAACAAGTTGTTGTAAATCAACTAAATTACAGACATTTTTCTTTTTAAATTAAAAAAAATAAAGAAAGAAAAAACACACCAATTTTCGATTGTTATCTATTGTGTAGGAGGGGTTAGCGTGCACCTATTGAAATAGTCAATGAAGGGTTGCCAAGTCTGGTAAAATCTATCTTCACTCCCTCTCAATTCAAACTTTATCTTTCATAAGTGTAGTGTGAGTTGGAACCTGTGCTTGCTTCTTACATATGGGCTAGAGTGGCCGGCGACTGGCCACATCTGTCACAGGCTGGTTTCACATTTGGATACATTCTGTTGAGTTTTTCCTTTGACAAATGTAACCTGTGTAATATTTTAAATTGTAGAAGACCATGCCTGGCACATACTGAAGAAGAGTGCACACATTTTTGAGAGGTAGACCATTGCTCGTCAGTGATAGATATTCCTAAATCGTTTTCCCAAGCAGTTTTTAAATAATCCAAGGAGGCATTATTATCTAAACATGAGAGAGAATTATAAATAATAGAAACACCTCCTTTGACCAATGGGTCAGGTAGAAATATAGATTCCATTGATGAGTTGGTAGGTATGTTTGGAAATGAAGCAGTGTGCTGTGTTAAAAAATGTCGTATCTGTAGAAATAAAAAAAAATGTGATTGGGGTCAATTTAATTTGCGTCGTATTTGTTCAAAGGTCGGAAATAACCCATCAATATAAAGATCTTTGAAAGAGTGAATACCATTTCTATGCCACACTTTAAACAATGAGTCAGAAAGGGAAGGTGAAAAAGCATGGTCAGAATAGGGTTCTGGGGTTCAAGTGGTTAAAGGCCCAATCATCCAATCATCCAATCCAAATTCCCTGGACACAGGGAAGCAAGATGGAAAAGTCCAGGTATCAAAATTGTCATATAAGACAGAACAGAACGGAAAGGCTCAAACGCAGCTTCTACCCAGGGTCAGGGACTGTTAGACTGCTGAACTCTTACAGTAAGTCCCAATAAATGCACTTTAGCTGTTTTTAATATTTGTAATATGCTCAGTTTTTGATGCACTGCACTTTAGGATTTTATGCCTATTCTTTTATTTATTGATAGTTATTGTACGGTTACAATTAAACTGTGCCATAGCTTTGTTTAACTCACTTAATTCACCCACTGCAAGGGGGTTACAGACGACCAGGTAGTAAAGACCAACGATATTACTCTCATCTACTCAAAAAGTTGGAATAATGTCCGCAAACAACCACTTGTCTTTTTGCCAATTATTTTCTAGTAAACACACACATTCATATAACATACATTCTTACTGTGTACAGCTAAGTCCTACATGTCGTTCTGTCCCGTGTTTCTAGTATATAACTTTAGTACCAACAATTGGTATGTAATTTAGCTAAACACGATAGCAACGAGTTGAAGGAGTTGATCAGGTAATTAACTGTTGACAAAGAATCACAAAATAGGCCCTCAGGGGATAAACTCGACAGTTATTGTCTCCACCAGGCCGAAGGCATGGGGAGAGAGTAAATTTTGCACTCCGTCTGTCCGTCCGTTTGTGTGTGTCCGTCCGTCCGTCTGTGGACAGCTAATCTCCGGCACCGTTGGCTTGATTGCAGCCATACTCTGCACACACACTCCCTGAATGCCACAGATGAACCTCTGCCACAAGGTTTTCACATTGGCCTCTTATAGCGCCACCAGGAGGCCGCTTTGTGCAAAACACTTTTTTGGACAGTACACCTACAGATTTTGTTCAAACATCACGCAAATTGGTACACAGTCTCTCTAGAGCCATTCAACAAACTGGTCTTTCAGATTTTTCAGACCAAAGTTCGCAGGAGTGCTCAGTTTCAAACGAAATGCCGCAAATCACGAACACATTGTGTGATTTCCGTGAAATTGTGCACGCACATTCCCACTAGGCAGAGGAAGAAATTCCACTTGAACATTTTCAACTCAGCCTCATGGTGGCGCTATAACTGGCCGATTAGTGTTTTCACCTCTAACTGCACGGATCTGTGTAAAACTTTGTATGCACACTCCCTAGAGGCCAAGGAAAAACCTTTGCCTGGAACTTTTCACATCTGCTCTATATAGCACCACCAGGAGGCCGACATATGTAAAACACATTTTCTAATATTACTCCTTCAGATTTGATCAAAATTTCATGCAAATCGGTACACATGCTCTCCATAGTCATGTGATCAAGACGGGTTTGTTTGATTTCTCATAATCCATCCTGATTGGCTACGATTGGCTTCTAAACGTTTCAGGAGTAGCCCGCTTTGTACCCGTTTCACCACACACACACAAAATAATAATAATAATACTCCTAAACATTTTGCCAAACATCACACACCCTCCTATCCTCCTGGTGGAGACCTGTGCCCAGAAGGGCACTTTTTCTAGTTTTAATGTGCACTGCTGGTCCTGAGTGCGATTTACGTTATATGTGCAAAGATGTGAAATGACAAATGAAACATGAACCTTGACCTTGATATAACGTCAGCGAGCAAAGAAAACTCAGGAGATGACTAAAAATGTCATCTCCATATTGTAAAAAGTGTTGTTTGATCTTCTCTATGGATACTCATCATACTGTTGCTCTCGATGAGATTGGAACTGTATCAATATCTAACATCCCGTAACTCCTCATATTCTCCTCCTCCTCATCTTCTCCTCCTCCTCGAAACACACAAGAATGATTGTAAGACACACAAACCAGCAGGTCTTCTGGCCACAGGGTGATGTGATTTGACCAAACCCTAAAGATTGTTTGGTCAGCTTCAGCTTGTTAGTTAAGCCAAACAATATGACACAAAATCACCAATCACATTTCCTCTGAGCTGTCACAAAACACGCACGCA
Organism: Electrona antarctica; assembly: GCF_951216825.1. Lineage (NCBI taxonomy): Eukaryota > Metazoa > Chordata > Actinopteri > Myctophiformes > Myctophidae > Electrona > Electrona antarctica. The sequence continues at coordinate 29,583,114 of NC_136809.1, read as the reverse complement.
CACACGCACGCACGCACACACGCACGCACGCACGCACGCACGCACGCACGCACGCACGCGCGCACGTCGCACTCACGCACAAACACGCACGCACGCACGCACCGTGACGCACGCACCGTGACGCACGCACGCACAAACACACACACACACACACACACACACACACACACACACACACACACACACACACACACACACACTCACACACACACACACACACACACACACACACACACACACACACACCCACAGGAACGCACTGACACTTGCATAGGCACACAGTAGCACGCACCTCTTATTTCCTTTCACCCACCAACAGTTGAAATGACACACTCTCTCTACTACTGTGTCCATAAGACACCCTCCTCTCTCGTTCTCCACCTCCCCCCCCCCTCTCTCTCTCTCCCTCTCTCTCTCAATTTCAAAGGAGCTTTATTGGCATGAGAAAACGTACAAGCAGAAGTGGAACAAGACAATCAAAATAAAACAATGTATTTACAAATAAAATGGAAATAAATAGGAATTAAATAAAGGTGTAAACAGAGCTGTGTTACATTAACACTGTGGGTAATACTAACTTGTGAGACTATAAAAAGATTGTGCATTTTCTGTCAGAGATAGTTATACAATATACATCCATATAGGGGACGTTAGCTTTATACTTTTGATAAACAGTGTACACACAATGGTTTGTATTCCTTAAGGTGCTTGTATTCCATTTGATATCCTTCTCCTGTCACAGCAGCTCACAAATCTCGCTGCTGTGTTTGCACATTGTTGTACTTCACCCAACAGATATGGGAGTTTTTTGTCATTAGTCATGTTTTCAAACTCTCCTTGGGTGATTGTAATCCGTGGAAAGTACAGTATGTCTCTGATGTCCTGGTACAGTGGACAGACGGTGTTGTTAATTTCAGTGGTGGCAAAAGTACTCAAATGTTTTACTTAAGTAAAAGTATCAATACTGCAATGTAGATGTACTCCGTTACAAGTAGAAGTCCAGAATTCAAAATGTAGCCTACTCAAGTAAAAGTAGCCTACAAAAGTATCTGCTCATATTGCAGAATGTCCCATTTCACAAGTTCAAAATGTGTACAAAATCTTTTGAAAATAGTCGATCTACAAGCTCATAATGTGTTGCATCGCGACGCATTGTGAGCTTGTAGATCTGCTATTTCAAATGGCTGAAATTTATATAGGGTTGAAGTTAATTTAGTTAAGTCAATGTACGTTTTCTAATCAAAATTTAAATCTCCAAAGTGACTAGTAATAAGTACGTTTTCAAATAACTTTAGTGGATTAAAAGTACAATTTTTGGCTCTGAGATGTAGTGGAGTAGAAGTAAAAATATTGGAAATTGGAAATATTCAGGTAAAGTACAAATACCTCAAAATTGTACCATACAATTATTTGTACTTAAGTACAAAACATGCTTTAAGAGTTTTGCAAGGTCTTGAAGAGTTTGTCTGACTCTAAGTATCTTGTCTTCTATTTATCTGTCACCAATGATAGGCGTGCAAAGGATTTACTGTTTAGATGTTGTTGTTGTTGTTGTTATGGCATACCCTATACTGTAGCAAATGGCAATGTAATTTTAACCTAAGCATCCATTACAAAAACAATTCCAAATCCATTACATATGCAACCCCATTCCAGTGGAAACAGTATTCTAAAGTCAAGGGTGTTGATGTGGAATTTGATTACAGTTGAGTCCAAGCCACTGACAGTTTGGATACGGTCTCTCTTAGACTTGATTTACAGAGGTGTAATAGAGAGGATCAGGCCAGGAATATATTTTGGTGCAAAAGTGTGTTTGTGCGTGCGTGCACATGTGTTTTTGTGCAACTCGTTGTGCAGAGGTGGAAAATAACTAAGTACTTCATACTAGGAGGGCTGTGAACAGTTCAGAAACTTGCCTTGACATCATTGGTATAGGCAGGTTTGGTCATTTCAAACTTAAAAAAATATTAATTCAATGCTGCAATAGTAAGGACCAATTATATAAAGATAAGGTTGAAAATGGCAACCTTGTCTTACCCAAACACGGTGAAATAGCACAGATTGGCATTTCCGTATACATACACGCCTAGAAAACCCCTCAATCCGTACATATTACTCTGACATCCTCCCCATAGACTGTGACGGAGAGGCGCCGTCTCTACCGAACTTGAGCCACGAGAGACACCACAGAGCGAGCTAAAGCGAGCAAGTTGTCGTGTCGAATGCTGCGAAGTTCGGTAGAGCCGACTCAGCCCTGTCCGTTGTAACCCAATAGCACAGAATCGTAAATAATGTCAAACCCGAACTCACCCAAACACGGTGAAATAGCACGGATTGGCAATTCTGTACATAGGCTACAATCTGTACATACAATACTAGTGAAAGCCACACCTCCGTCACGGTCAAAACTGTATTAGTGCAATAGTATGGATTTTGGGGTTTTCTAGGTGTGTATGTACGGAATTGCCAATCTGTGCTATATTTCACTGTGTTTGGTTGAGATCGGGCTCAAAATGGATGAAGCGCTCCTTTAATACAAAACATGCATTAACCGCTTATTTTATAATTGGCTATTTCCGAATAGCCGATTTACAAACTCACAACATGTCACATCGCAACGGGTTGTCTTCTTGTAGATTTTACTTTGGTACTGAAAGCATATTTTGAAGACAGTAATTTTGTAATTTTACTCAAAAAGAATTTATAGTGATATTGGTACTTTTACTCAAACCCCTGAGTACTTATTGCCACCACGTGCGTGGGTGCGTGCATGCGTGTGTGCGTGCGTAGTGTAGTGTAGTGTAGTGTAGTGTAGTGTAGTGTAGTGTAGTGTAGTGTAGTGTAGTGTAGTGTAGTGTAGTGTAGTGTAGTGTAGGCCTACTGTTTGGGAAAGAGAGAAACAAGAAAGACACAGACAGAGAGACTGGCTTCAATGAGTTATGATGAGCTTGACAACTCTTTGACTTATCAGGCCTGCGTTCACCCGGGACAACCTTTGTCCTCAGATGATCCAGGGTTCTGCTCTCTGTTCCAACATGCTTCCTCCCTATCCTGGCCTATAATAGTAATTTACTCTCAAAACCACATGTTTTAAATGCTAAGAATGATTCTTCTATCCCTCTTGTACATGAGAGTTCTAGGTCCACAGGAATAGTTCCTGGGCACTATGGCTGTGACCCTGGAACTCCTTATTATAGGCTGTTTGCAATCTGTGTGATCGAGGATTAGAAGCATGTCTTGTTTTTGCAGTTGCTCTGAATAGTATTGAATATCAGTTAATGAATTACTAAAATGTAATAAATGCTTGCACCCTTGTGAGTTTGTCTTTCTCCTCCTCTGTGACAGCATGTGCATCTTGTGACAAGCTGGGGTGAATGATGAAACAGACACAAGCTAAGTTATATGCCAGCAGCGGCAGGCAAACTGTGATCCTGTCGAAAATAAGATGCTTATGTGACAAAAAAAAGAAGATGTTCCCATCAGAATCTGTTTAGTTGGAGGAGGAGACAACATACTCACATGCTGTCTGTGAAATAGGCCAATTAATACACCACTGCTTGCGTCATAAAGGACACGGGCCTATCATACGTCTTGTATGATGGTGTCGCAACATTGTGAGCTTGTAGATCTGCTATTTTCAGCATGCAACCAAGTGTAAAATGACTTATACTGGATCTCTTGTCCACTAGTCCCTTCCTAAAATTTTTGTCTAATTTGTATCTGTTGACGAAATTGTCAATATATCGACGAAATCAACACTGCAGTGTACACATGAAATTTGGCACTATCCGGTCCAGCTGTTTGCAAGATAGCTCTGGACACCGACTAATACCTACAGACCGACCCGATTATACAGTAGACGGCTAGCCTCCTGCATAGCCACGCTGTAATAACAGACAAGACAATGTAGTATGATGCTACTACAATGGTTGGTAAATAGCGCAGACTGTATCAGGTATGGAACTGATGATCAGTTATTGGGAATTCAAGCATTGCAGGGATAAACAGTACAGTAGTTGTGTAAAACGACAGACTATAATTTAATGCCAGATAGTTTCTGTGCCGTATTGACCTCCTCTGAGTTCTAGTGAGGTCTAATGTGGTCTGAAGTCACCAGGGTCAGCATTAACGTGCTAAGACAGGAGCCTCTGAAGCCAGACACAGGACACATGGCTCCTAATCCCCTTGTGAGAGGCCCCATACATACCCGTATAGGGTAGGTAAATAGATCTGCAACCAGTGCTGGAGTATAGGGTTGCAAAATGAAATTTGATCAAAAACTAATTCATGGAAAATGTTCCATGCTGTATCTATTGCATATTTACATTAAGCTATAATGGCTTATAAAAATGCAAATCTCTCCAGCTGATCTTCAAAGCCAAGACATGGTACGTAAGTATAGGCTATATCTAAAGTATTTAAAAAATAAAAATATATATTGTATGTATTATGTTTTTTATGTTTTAGAGTGAAGTACATTGAGCTTGACTGTGTTATGACATATGCCGTACAAATAAAGCTTGACTTGGCTTGACGGTGCAGACTGTTATCAGAGGCACTATAAATCAGCTGTAACTGTGCTAATATGACACAGCTGTCAGACAGCACTGTCTACTGATAGAGAACATAAAAAACATGTTTGCACAGCAATCATAGGCTTAATTTAGAAATCATAAACATTTGTCATTGTCTTCAAGTGGTTCTACAAAGCCAAATACAATCACTCCTCTGTCATGCTTTGGGAAAAAAACACATTACGTAGCTATACGTACATCACATTGTAGAGGAGTAGACCGAAAGCTAGTTGTGATTCATCTATGTGGTTATACTGTACTTCTAAGCTTAAAGTTTATGACACCTCTCATCTAAGTCATGTGAGGAGATCATGTGTTGAGTTGTGGGTAATTTTTGTGTGTCCAGCAATGTACGTGTTTCAGACAGTGACAGTAGTTAGAATACCCACCTATCGTTGCTGTCAGACAGAAAACATATTTAATCTCTCCACGTTTTTTCATTGTCATAAATTAATTGGCTAGTTTCTACTTTGTATGACTGCATCACGACACCACACATTGTGAGCTTTCATTGATCTGCTATTCTTGTGATTCCCCCCCCCCCCCCCCCCCCCCCGTCTGTCTTTGGGTTTGATAAATATTTAAGCATTTAAGTTGTGTTTTACAGGTTAATTTACCCATTTCCTGAAAAGTAACGGTTTTGCACATACAAGGTTTCCACCCGACAGCAAAGCCATGTGTTCTTACACTAATGCAAAGGGCATAATGGGTTCTTGTGATTCCTATGACTCACTTCTTACTAGTTGAAACTACTTGGTTGCTTAATGCGGGTGATTTAGGGACAGAAACTGTAATCCATGGTGTCAGAGTTGGTGTCAACAGTCAACACTAGTGGGAGATGTTGAAACTGTATGAGAAACAGGTTGTGTGGAGAAACATCACATGCAGTCACAGAGACCTGGCAGTACAAGCTCACACTGTACAATATTATTGCGGCCTCCCATGTGAGAAGACCATGTGACCTGTAGTGAGATATTGTTTACGGCGTGGTGCCTATGCAGTGAGACGAGACATCTAGAAGAGGGTGTGCATCATGTGTGTCTGTGGTCTAAGTCTGCGGCTAATCTCGCAAACCAATAGAGTTGATTCAGTGTCTAGTTAGCTGTGTCTCTGAGAGTCCAAATCACCAGATCACATATCGTTGCTGTCAGGAGGAAACCAACTAACTCCATTTTGGAGGTTTTTGATTTTTGTTCTTTTGCATAAATCAGTGCTATTGAACACCCTTTATGTCTGTGTGTTGTTTCAAAAATATTGAACCAATGGAAAGAGATCCTGAGTTGGTGTCACTTTGCATAAGCCTGCAGCCCTGCACCCTTGACAAGCTATAGCAGTAACTCAAAAGGGGTGATGCTTTTGTTGTTGTCATTGTTCTAGAAAGACACTGCTAACCCCACAGTTGAGGAGATATATGCCTTTGTCTTTGCATTCATTTTCAATTGGCCACGCAAAGAGACAAGCTGGCACTAGTGTATAGTGGTTAATTCCGAGCTGCTGGTGCTGCCCATGACCTACAGGCTATAGTACTTGTCTTTTAAAAGAAGACATACATTAATTAATATACATAATTTCTTCGCACATCTGACTGTTTGACACACTCTTTGCATCGTGCTTCACATTGGTGGAAAACATATGGTATTCCCCCCTGTACTGACTGGGAAGGAAACAAACAAGTGTTGTGTGCAAGGAGAGGACACACATGACTACACAGCACCTCTACACGCCTGTCTCTCTTTTTGAAACTGGCCTTGCTCCTCAGAAGTGTATCTCACACACGCAAGTGGCACACGCGCACGCACGCACGCACGCACGCACGCACGCACGCACGCACGCACGCACGCACGCACACACACACACACACACACACACACACACACACACACACACACACACACACACACACACACACACACACCATTTGGCACCATAGCCTAGGCACAGGTCTCATGACAAGCCTTGGCAAGTCAACCGTAGTTAACTTAATGAGGGGAATACAGACCTAGACACACGTGCATAAGCGCATAAACATACAGGCACAAGCACATCATGTGTGCCCGTGCATCTCTCTCTCTCTCTCTCACGCACACATGCACGCACGCACGCACGCACGCACGCACGCACGCACGCACGCACGCACGCACGCACGCACGCACACACACACACACACACACACACACACACATCAGAAATGATTACAGTGTTGTTGAGTGAAACAACCAAAACAGCATGTGAGAAGCGTCCATGCTAGTTATTATGCTACCTCACCATGCTTCCTGAGATTTACAGGAACACTTATACAAGGGGTATCAAAGGCTTCTGCTATAGAAAGTCTAAACAAACAAAGTAATGCAGAAGCCTGTCTATTTCAACAGACCGTTAAAAGAAGCAAACAAATCTGCTATGGGGGCAGAGAAGAGCGACTGAGGAAAAATAACTTTTATTGTTTGTTTATATATTGATTTGTTTGTCTCTGGTGACTCACACAAAAGTGATCGTACAAAAGTGGTTAATGCATCATGTGCACAAATTAAATCTGAACCCCTGTCATGAAATATCTAACCTCATTTTCACTATTAAAACGAAGTAAGGGGTTAAATACACAACTGTTGTTTGCCTTGTTAACTTTCATTTGAAGCTTTGTGGCTACTACTTTGCATCCCTGTGACCAAGCTTGTAATTTTGCAGGAAGTTGTTTAGAGATTAGCACATCAGAAACATTTAAAGCATTTACACAAAATGTGTTTATGGTTGACAAACATGTCAATACAATAGAACTTGTAACAGTGTAACTACAATGTTATTTTGACAAATAAACTTGTTTGTCTATTCTAGTGGTTTTGTCTAAATACAGTTGTTTTGTTTTGCGTTTGTAAAGCGACCTTAGGTATCTTGAATAGTGATATAAATGTCATGTATTATTGCGACAGTATAGGTCGCATTTACTATGAAAACCTGCATTTCCGTGTGTCACGTCACACCACCATATATGGTCAGACTCACGCCTCGTGACATCACGCCTCGTGACATCACGCCTCGAGATATGGTCACGCCTCGTGACATCACGCCTCCATCTCCAAATATGGAGCTGATCTGTTCGGACATTCCAGATGTTGATCCCGCCTCACCCGTCCTTCTTCTTCGATGTCTCCCTTTTGACTGATACCTGTCCATTCAAACTCTAGACGGGCCCGCCCCAAAGTTATTAGTGCAGCCGGTGAAAACTAGAGTGCTCAACAGGCCTGAAACGTAAGGCCCGGCCCTACCTGGGCCCTCATCAAACCCTGTAGGCTACACTCAAGACATGCACGCATCCGCCTGCAGACAGCAGACTGCTTGTCGAGCACTGGCGCTTTAATTAGCATGGGGGGGGGAGATCAACATTTGGAATTAATTCTGTACTGGCCATATATGGAGCGTGTCTTGAGTGTACGAGGTTTGATGAGGTCAGTTCAACATATCGAATGTCAGAACAGGAAGGACGGGTGGTGAAGGATCAACATATGGAATGTCAGAACAGGTCAGCTCCATATATGGAGATCTAAGGGTTTGAAGTCAGATGTAGAGTTGCTGGCCGGCTCCATATATGCAGATATGGAGATCTAAGGGTCTCCATGCAGTCACGTGACTTCCTCCTGGGGACGAGACGTTCCAAGGCCAGTGAGTCGATGTGTTTCCTCCAACTGCGCCTTGGTCTGCCCCGGGGTCTTCTCCCAGTGGGACGTGCGTCGAGGACCTCCCTATAGGGAGACGCCCGAGAGGCATCCTAACCAGATGCCCGAACCACCTAAGCTGGCTCCTTTCCAGGCGAAGGAGCAGCGGTTCTATACTCTCTCGTGTGACTGAACTTCTCACCCGTCAGGCACCCGTCGAAGAAAACTTCTTTCGTTCATGACCCACACATCATGAGTAGGAACGAAGATTGCTCGATTGCAGAGAGCTTTGCCTTCTGACTCAACTCTCTTTTCGTCAACAGTGTGGTACAGCGACTGCAATACCACCCCTGCCGCTCCGATTCTCCGGCTGATCTCCTTCTCCGTCCTCCCCTCACTCGTGAACAAGACCCCGAGATACTTGAACTCCTTCACCTGGGGTAATGCCTCATTCCCTACCCAGACTGCACAATCCACCGGTTTCCTGCTGAGAACCATGGCCTCAGATTTGGAGACGCTGATCCTCATCCCAGCCGCCGTACACTCGGCTGCGAACCGGTCGAGTAAGAGCTGAAGGTCTCTCTAATGTACTATTAGTATAGAAATTACATAGATTATTATATTAATATCATCAACTAAATCATTATTTAGTTAAGGGCTAATTTATACTTTTTTTTGTAAGGCCTTGATCTTGTTCAAAGAAAGTATAACCTATTTCACCTGAAAAATGATTTTCATCGAGCGATGCGGCCATGCGACAAATTATAAATTAGGCTTTGCAGAGCCACATAGCTTGCTGACATGGGACCAAATTCCATCTGTCCTCTAGGCTGACTCTGGCTCAGCTTTCTAAACCATCTAAACTTAAGGGATAAATACCAAGTGAAATGGACTGGTCATTTTGCTCCTACAAAAAAATAAGTTGAAGTTAATGAAAGGTACTGACAGATATAATTTTTTTTTTAAGTTTCCAAACAGTTTGATAGGTTTGTGAAACCTAAGCTTTCAGAGATAAATTGCTATAGATAAGTGACCCGTAACAATTACTCTTTTTGGGTCATTTCTCTCAGAGACCTGAACTTCATAATCAAGCCATTTTCTTCTGGCAGGCAGCAAAAGGGGCCTCTATACCCCTACACATACGCCTACCTGCTGAGTGATGCCTTGTCTACTGCTACAACGTACGTGCACTGTGTGTGTGTGTGTGTGTGTGTGTGTGTGTGTGTGTGTGTGGTGTGTGGTGTGTGTGTGTGTGTGTGTGCGTGTGCGTGTGCGTGTGCGTGTGCGTGTGCGTGTGCATGTGCGTGGGTGTGTGTGGGTGTGTGTGTGCGTGCGCATGTTTGAGCTCGAGAACCAAATGTACTCGTATGAAGAAAAAAAACAAAATGTGAAAATTACATGTTACTCACATAGGCCTACAGTAATTGCAGAGGTCTTTTGGGATTCAAATTAAGGTTAATTTCAAGAATACAGACATCAAGAATCAACTGTATTGTCAAATCACAGGTTTACAGGTGAAAGTGGGTGGAATTAGTTTTTGCGGAAGCATCATCTTGTTGTTTTATGAAAGGGAAAAGAAGAAAAAGGGGGACGGACAGAGAGAGAGAGAGCAAGGAGAACAAATAAACAGTAAAGAAAAATCAAAGATATACTGTATATGATAGACATACCATAGTATAAATCTACCAGCGAGGTTAAACATACAAAAGTAGAAACACTTTTGTATGTTTATAGGTACAGTATGTAGAGTACATGAGTTTAGACATTAGGCTTCTATCACTTCTTAGTTCTTACTAGTTGAAACAACCTGGTTGCTTTATGCAGGTGATTTAGGGACAGAAGAAACTGTAATGTAATGTAATGTCAACAGTCAACACACTTTAGTGGGAGATGTTTTGTGTGGAGAAACATTACAGGCAGTCAGGCAAGCTCACACTGTAGAAGTGTAGAATATTGCCAATTGTCTAAAATGTAAATGTATCCTATATTGCATATATCGTTGCTGTCCGGAGGAAACCTCATAACTCCATTTTTGAGGTTTTTGATTTTTTTTTCCATAAATCTGTGCTATTGAACACCCTTTACATCTGTGTGTTGTTTCAAAAATATTGAACCAATGGAAAGTAGTAAAAACGCATTGGACAAAACCTCTTAACTCCATCGGACCCTCAAACTGTCTGCTAAAACAACTAACTCCACCACCTCCTTCTCATGCAAGTAATTGACAATATCTAATGTCACAACACCAACTTTGATGTGGCAGTATTGTATCGTTCAAAAAATATATAGTTTTATTAATTTCCTTAAAAATGTATATTTTTAATTTCCTTAAAAATGTATATTTTTCATTTCCTGAAAAATGAACATTTTGGAGTTATGAGGTTTCCTCCGGACAGCAGAGATATGTGAGAAGACCATGGCCTGAGATAGTGTTCATGGCATGGTGCCTATGCAGCAATATGAGACATCTAGAAGAGAGATGGTGTTTACGGCATGGTGCCTATGCAGCAATATGAGACATCTAGAAGAGAGATAGTGTTTACGGCATGGTGCCTATGCAGCAATATGAGACATCTAGAAGAGAGATAGTGTTTACGGCATGGTGCCTATGCAGCAATATGAGACATCTAGAAGAGAGATAGTGTTTACGGCATGGTGCCTATGCAGCAATATGAGACATCTAGAAGAGAGATAGTGTTTACGGCATGGTGCCTATGCAGCAATATGAGACATCTAGAAGAGAGATAGTGTTTACGGCATGGTGCCTATGCAGCAATATGAGACATCTAGAAGAGAGATGGTGTTTACGGCATGGTGCCTATGCAGCAATATGAGACATCTAGAAGAGAGATGGTGTTTACGGCATGGTGCCTATGCAGCAATATGAGACATCTAGAAGAGGGTGTGTGTCAACCAATGGACCGATCAGCGACAAATTTCATATGCACAATACCAGTAGACCAAAGGAACTAAATCTCGGAATATAGAGAGACACCCATTATTATTTTTTTCAACAATATATTTATTTTCCTTTTTACACACAAATGACAATACAAATATACAAAAAACAACAATGAACAGTACAAGACAATTACTGATATAAAGAAAGCAAAACAACAATAACCAAAAACAACAAAACAAAACAAAAAACAACAACAGCACTACTCCTCTTCAGCTCCATCCATTAAATGTGACAAATTATTGTTCTTTATGTATCTCATAAAACGGCCCCACACCTCCTGAAACATTTCTTGTTTGTCCTTAAGAATGTATGCAATCTTTTCCAAAGGTAGACATAAAGACAATTCTCTGAACCACTGTGTAATACTTGGTTTGTCCGGCCTCTTCCAGGTCAATGCTATCACTCTCTTAGCTTGTAAAAGACATATATCTATAAACATTTGTTCATTACGCTTTATCTTGTGTCCCTCCGGATATAGACCGAGCAGGAAGAACTTTGGTTCTGGTACAATATTTATTGACAAAATCTTCTGTATTTCCTGCCCGACCTTCCCCCAAAACTCAATCAATTTTGGACAGGACCATAGACAGTGGAACAATGTGCCTCTATCTTCACCGCATCTGGTGCATACATCTGGAATATTACAATTATACTTATTAAGTTTAACTGGTGTGATGTACACTCTCATAAGCCAATTGTATTGTAGAAGTTTTAGACGAGTATTCCCAGTCTGGGATTGAGCTTGTGCACAAGCCGTACTCCATTGTTCCACTGTTAAATCCTCCTGAATATCTGTTCTCCAGGCATTAAGCCTATCTTCCGAGGATTCCGGAGAAAAGTCAACCAATAGGGCGTAGAAATCTGATATTAACCCCCTTCCGAATGGGTCATTAACCAAAGCTTTCTCCAGCACAGACATGGATGGGGCCAGCATGGATTGCCCCAGATTAGTTCTAATAAAGTCCCTCAGTTGCAGATATTTAAAGAAGTGTTTGCGAGGGATATCATATTTAATGACCAGTTCCTCAAACGAGAGCATACTCCCCCGACCCCTCTCAAATACATCCCTTAATTGACCTATTCCCCTATCAGCCCACAATTTAAACCCCCCATCAGCTCTACCTGGCACAAATTGATTATTACCCCATATTGGGCTGAAGCGAGAGAGACGTGGATGTTCTCCCAAAAATATATTAACCTCATGCCAGACTTCAATCATTGTTTTAACTATAGGATTGCTTGTCATTCTTTTTAGGTTTTTATAAGTATCTGAGTAAATATAAAGGGGGAGTGGTAACTTCAAGGAGCTTGATTCCACATCTTTCCATGCCGGCGCCGCATCCGTTGTAAAGTAGAACATCAGTGTTCTCAATTGAGCTGCCCAAAAATACCACAGCAAGTTAGGACACTGTAATCCTCCCCTATCATAGGGTAGATAAAGTAAGGACAATCTAAGTCTAGGACGTCTATTGTTCCAAATAAAGTTGGTAAACAATTTCCTGGTTCTAGAAAAGAAGTTTGGTGGAGGTGACAAGGGTACGTTTTGAAATAAATACAATAGCTTGGGAAGTACATTCATTTTGAGTATATTAATTCTGCCGATCAAAGATATTGAAAGACTTGACCATCTATTAATTGAATTTTCGATTGTGGCTAAAATTGGGTTATAATTGGCATTCACAACCTCTTCCAACCTTGGCACGATTTGGATTCCCAAATAAGTAAAGGCATTTACTGGTCTGAAGTGACGAACATGACCGGGAGGGTTTGATCTTTCTTCCGAGTTCAGAAGCATAATGGATGACTTAGAGTTGTTTACTTTGTAGCCAGATATGCGACCATATGATGTTATTAGATCCAGAATAGCTGGGACAGATATCTCCACATTTTTCAGGAATAATATTACATCATCAGCATATAAAGATATGCGGTGCTCTAGATTTTCTATATTAATACCTGTAATTAGTGTATGTTCCCTTACAGCAATTGCAAATGGTTCAATTGCGATCAAAAATAAGAGAGGTGATAAAGGGCATCCCTGTCTACAGCCTCTATTGATCCTAATCGGTCTAGATATATTATTGTTGGTTAGTATTTCTGCATATGGATCGTTATACAACAGTCTTACCCATTTACAAAAGTTCTCCCCCAAGCCAAATCGACCAAGAAGCTCGAATAGAAACGGCCACTCTACGCGGTCGAAAGCTTTTTCCCCATCGAGAGATAAAAAGGCTGTATCTGGCGCCCCCTTCTGGACATGCAATAAATCCAATACTCTCCTTACATTGTGAAAACCCTGGCGGGCCACCATGAACCCATTCTGGTCCTCATCTATAATTTCAGGTAGAATAAGTTCTAGTCTCTTTGCAAGTATTTTGCAAAGTATCTTAAGATCAGAATTTAAGAGGCTGATTGGACGCATATTTTCGCATCTATCATTTGGTTTACCAGGTTTTGGCAAAAGTATAATGAGGGCTCCTCTCAAAGTGGGAGGCAGTACTCCCTCTTCAAAAGATTCAGTATACATGTCCAAGAGGGGTCTCGCCAATCTGCCCGCAAATCTTTTATAAATGTCTATCGGCAGACCATCAGGCCCTGCAGCTTTTCCAGACTTCATATTACTCATTGCCTCCAAGATCTCACCAATACTCACATCTGCCCCCAGCTTTTTACTGTCTTCCTCTCGAATTTTAGGAATATTAATTCCATCCAAAAAGGAGCTCTCAACTAGAGACACCCATTATAAGAATATGAGTCATATTATATGGCTGTGGTTCTCAATGTGTTAATACAGCATCAGAATCATTTTAACCTCTATCCATATTTTATACGTTGGCTATTCAACAATTACTAGCTCAGTGGCCTTGTGGTTAGAGTGTCTGCCCTTTGACTGGGAGGTCGGGGTTCGAACCCCGGCTGGGTCATACCAAAGAGCAAAGACTCTGAAAAATGGGACCCTGTGCCTCCCTGCTTGGCACTCAGCATCAAGGGCTGGATTGGGGGTCCCTGTGACATGTGTACTTGTACATTAAGCTGTCTCACGCTACAGAAACAGGAGAGTGTGTGTTTGTATGCTTTGAAATGATTATATTCTGTGTCTTGATTGATCACAAATTAATACAAATTTAATGAGAAAAAAAAATGCTAAAAAGTATGTATATTCTTCCATAAGTGATTCTCATTCACACCAAATTACAATGTAGATGGCTCTGCACACCGCACCGTGCCACCGTAGGGTCATATGAGAGCCAAAGACATGTGTGTGCCTGTCTTTGTTTGATACCTATTGAGTTATTGGGTGTGAGGGTTCAAACTAAATGGGGGTTTTACTCTCCATTATATGCACTGGAGAACAATCTGAGTATGAAGTGAACACAGAAGTTCAAGTGACTAGAATACAATAGAAAAGGGGAGAAGGGGTTGAATATTCTCTCCATCTCCAGATAAATTATGCAAGTCAGGGTCAGACATGGGTCCAGAGCTAATTGAGTTCTATCAGCATGGATTCATAACAACACAGAGGATGGGGGAAGGGAGCTCACAAAGGGGCAAACAGAAAGTCATAAAGAAAGGAAACCCAACAGAGAATGAAAAGAAGGACAAGGAGAACAGGAACAGAGACGGCTAGACGACCAAATGAAGACAAACTTTTGATGAGAAAAACTGAGGGCCTCTGTAGAGCGTACACAGTAAAATCCTCCATGTTATTTAAATCTGAGAGTTTACAAAGACTCGTCCATTTGTGTTTTAGTTACAAATGGATAAATTGACACTTGACCCTTACTCCCTCACCTTTTATATATTCCTCCACCTCCTTCTCCCCATCAATCTGTTACTCTTTCCCCGCTCTCTTTTTATCGCCATCTCCCAGACGCACGCACGCACGCACGCACGCACGCACGCACGCACGCACGCACGCCCGCCCGCCCGCCCGCACGCACACACACACACACACACACACACACACACACACACACACACACACACACACACACACACACACACACACACACACACACACACACACACACACACACACACACACACACACACACACACACACACACACACACTTCTCCCGTCTTCCCTTCCCTGGACCCTGATGCCTTTCTCTCAGTGACTGGTGCTGCTGACACAAGGCCTTTTGTCTGAGGCCCAGCACAAAACAAGAGCTGCCTAGAGAGAGGACCCTCATCACTACAGTCAGAAGACCCAGGATGGGTGTCTAGCTGTAGAGAGGACAGCAATTGGGCACCAGGCCAAGTTTCAGCCTTCTGCAGACTGCTCACAGTCCAGGCAGAGGTCAGAATCAAAATCACTTTATCCACTGCAGTGAACGAATGTGTCTGGGTGACGACATGAGGCTGTCCCTGTACAATGTCTGAACTGACTTACACATGATTTTTACTTTGTCTGCTTTCTCTCAGAGTTTGTTCTTTTTTTTTTATTCCTTTCTTTCTTTTTAATATTAATTTACAAATATTTGGCAGCCTCCTGATCAATCATTCCCACTGAGTTTAATGGCAATCTGCCCATTATGCTAATAGACAAATATAAACACAAATGACGAAAACATAAACCCATTCAATAACGTTGACAGAGGTAATTAAGATAATATTAATGAACTAATGAATTGAATTTTTCTCCTACGGGGAACAGAGGAAACAGAACATTGTCATTTGTGAATGGCATGTGCATTATGCATACATGCGTTTTAACTTCACTTTGTAAGAGAGCAGTAACCAGCGAGAGGTAGTGAAGTCATTTCTGGCACAGTGATGTACTTGAGGTTCCAGGGGCTTGGTAACATTTACAGCAAACTAGGATTTATAGTGAGCAAACACACAGGTAAATGAAAACACCTACCGGTATATTCTACAAAGTTTATTTGAAGCAGTTGCTCCAAGAAAGGTATGACCCCACCCCCTATAGAATTGAAAGTCAAAAAGTCAGAAAAGCCAAAGTGAAGTCTCCCGTCCTGTCCGTTACTTTAGCTTTTTGTAGCTTGAAGAAGAGTTCTGCATAGAGGCAACCTAATAAGACTTAATGTTGCTGTTTTTTCCCTTGCAGTTACTTGTGAATATTGCAAACAGCCAGAGGGATGCCTGCAACTTTCAGTGTCACACCTGACTTTGGGGAGACGATGAATCCTTGCCAATGCCTGCAAATGTACAGTTGGAATTCTCTCTCTCTCTCTCTCTCTCTCTCTCTCTCTCTCTCTCTCTGTGAAAGTACCACAGAGGTTAGAAAAGCAGGCTTCAAAACCAGCTGGGGAAATCGGGTGGGTGGTGGGGGTTGTATGGGGATGGCAGTATTGAATGAAGGTCTCTCCCCAGGCCGATGCAGCCTCAACAACAACCATCAACACACCCCTACCACAAGCATATAGCACTTCACCCTAGACCTCCAGGAGAGCTGTTCAGCGTCCAACGTTACATGAGCTTGTTGTGGTTGTGTACAGGGCAGCCTGTGTGAATGTGTGAAGCAGGGTGTTGCTGTAAAACGTGTGTACATACTAAGTCAAGTTTCTGCTTAGAAAACAAACACAAATTTACTTACAAAAAGTAAACGAAGAAAAATAGATAATAAAAAAACTGCTCTACTTTTTTTGTGACATGAAGCCCCCTCCACCCCACCCATCCCCATCCTCCTCCCCAGTCCACCCCTACACCCCACCCTCGTTCTCTCCGGTTCTGTGGCTGCACCACACCAACACTGAATTCTTGAGAAGTGGAGTAGAAATCTGGCCTGTGTTTGCCACAGGCTCACTCACTTTTCCCTTCACGCCGTTCTCTCCCCTCTCTCTCTCTCTCTCTCTCTCTCTCTCTGTTTTTTCTTCTTTTCTTTTGGAGGCCTGGGACATAGTGACCCACTTCGAGTTCCTTCCTCTCCCCGTGAAGCCGCTGAGTGCGTATAAAAGTTAATGTTAGCGTCTAAAAGTGAATTGCTTATGCAGGTCTTCTATTGGTCTGTTTTTAACAGGTCAGTTCCTTTATCTCCCTGCCTACCTCACTATATCTTTATCGCCCTCACTGTCTGTCTGTCTGTGTGTGTGTGTGTGTGTGTGTGTGTGTGTGTGTGTGTGTGTGTGTGCGTGCGTGCGTGCGTGCGTGCGTGCGTGCGTGCGTGCGTGCGTGCGTGTGCATGTGCGCACGTGCATGCGTGCGTGCGTGTGCATGCGCGCACGTGCATGCATGCATGCATGCATGCGTGTGTGTGTGTGTGTGTGTGTGTGTGTGTGTGTGTCTCAGTGTCTGTCTCTCTCTGTCCAGCCTGTTCTGCCACACTCCACCCCCACTCTGTCTGCCTGCGCCAGGCTAGTGTGTGTTGTTTGCGAGCAGAGGAGTGGAAAGGACCGGGGATCTTTGGCATGGGGTCATTACCAGAGGACCCCTGGCACTCTGCTGTTCCCCTCCTCTACATTCAAGGAATGTTTAGCTTGCAGCTCTCTGGCTCTAATGAAATGCTCATTCATCTGCACAGGGCAAGACTTTATTAAAGTTTTTGATACACAAACAACAGGGTCTTGACAAAGAGATGCATCTTATACTTTCTTGAAACTAACCTTTCCTATGTCACCGGGGCGTCACGAAATCCAGTCTAGAGTATTTCTTATCATCCCCCCCTGCCCCCCCCCCCCCCCCCCCCCCATCTATTTTCCCCACCTTTTTGCGAGACGTGCACAGCTGTGCCTGCACAGTGGAAACATCTGCAAGCATGTATTTGTATGCAAAGATTCATGGGTGACTCGCATGCTGTAATTTAACACAAAACCTACAACCTGTGTTACAAGGTCTACCTGATGCATTCCTCTTACATTCTTTCTTTCTTTCTTTCTTTCTTTCTTTCTTTCTTTCTTTCTTTCTTTCTTTCCCTTAATTCCCTCCATGACTCCAGCAGAGTCCCTCTTCTTCCTCTGGCTTGTTTTTCTCCCTTCATTATACCTTCCCCCCATGGCTGGGCTGACTCTGGCAGGACTGACTCTGGCAGGGCCCTGGGTTCAGATCCGTGCGAGCAGCAGAGCAGAGCAACACAGAATGTAGGTCATTCAGTCGGTGCTGAGTTACCGATTAGAAACAGCTGTGCATTTGTGGGCCATTCTTTCTCTCATCTGTTTCTCTGTCTCTGTCTCAGCACACTCTCTCCTCTCTGTCTCCATCTCTCTCTCTCTCTCTCTCTCTCTCTCTCTCTCTCTCTTTCTGACTTGTTGGACAATAAGTCATTGCCTCCCATAACTGTACTGAGTAGTGAGTATTCAGATGACTGTGCTGCCAGTTTTAACAGCCGTACCCCTGCTCTTAAGCCCCACCCCTCTCCACTTGTCTACCTTTCCTCCACTAAAACTGATGAATAAGAGGAGAGCATGAGAGCTGCGGTCAGCTGTAATTCAGTCTGTGTCGAGTGGACACAGACAGACACACACACACACACACACACACACACACACACACACACACACACACACACACACACACACACACACACACACACACACACACACACACACACACACACACACACACACACACACACACACACACACACACCTGAGGGCAATTACTTGTGAATTTATGTTGGGGCCTTCGGGGTCTATGGGGACAGCACCTGTCATGGCCTCAGTGTGGAGAGACAAGAGATGAGAGCATGAGACTGAGGCACCACTTCTGTAGATCCCTACATTCAACACACACACACACACACACACACACACACACACACACACTTGTTTGACTTGTGTTTGTTTGTGTGTTATTTGTGTTTATTATATATCTTTATATATTTTACCCTAACCCTGTGGCATTTGTTGTGATTATATTATATCGATGTATTTTTATTTGATGGATATTTCACTTTTAAATAAATTGGTCATTTTATACTGTACTGTGTGAGACCGTTTTTAAGTTGCTTGATTCAGTATAGATAGGGCCGATTTGATATTCATTTTATCCCCTCCTATACAAACCCATTGTAACTTCAAACTACATTTTAACGATGATAGATTAATCGAAAACACCCATTGGCTAATGGTCATGGTGACTCATACTGCCCTCCTAGCCCTGAAACATGACTGTCATGATTATCATGACAGTCATGGCGCAACTGCAGCCTGTTTTACGCAATCGCTACATTTACAGTCCAAACGTGTATATAAACATTCCGATTTCAAATATAAAGTCCTCGCCACATGTGCCACGGGTGTTAGAAATTTGCTGGTACAGCGATTAGCATTGCTGCATCCCGCGTTGTTTAATAAAAAGCATTTTTATCTGAGTGCCCCGGCTACTTTTCACAAACGTGGTTCGTTTGGGAAATTCACAGTTGCACACCGGGAGCGCACTCGCCTATTAGTCTGTATTGGCAGTGCGGTCAGCGTGCCTATATCGAACACACTGAGTGCCACACTCCTCCTGACCGATAGGGGCGCGTAGTTGAAAGCCAATGGCAAAAAAACAGCTTGGATAAAAATGCCTTTTATTAAACAACGCGGGATGCAGCAATGCTAATCGTTGTACCAGCAAATTTCTAACACCCGTGGCACATGTGGAGTACTTTATATTTGGAATCTGAATGTTTATGTACACGTTTACAATGTAAATGTAGCGAACGCATAAAACAGGCGGAAGTTAAGCCATGCCGCTCGTGAAGTACGAGCGTCATGTGAACCATGGCTAACTGCCCTCCTAATATGTGAGGGGCCCGTATTTTTTTCAATTACTTTTTTCATTTATTTTATTACATTTATTTGATTGTGTTATATTTAAAAAATATAAAAAAAGGTAATTGAAAAAACACGGCCCCCTCACGTATTAGGACCAGATAAAGGACGGGTGTTTTCAATGAATCTATCATGGTTACAATGGAGTTTGAATGGGTTTGTATGGGAAGAGGGCGTGTCTGATAAAATGTCTAAATACTGAATCAAGCAACCAAGCCTGAGTAGACAATAAAATTACCCAAATGTATGTTGAAAGTGAAATATCCCTTTAATTATTAAACAATGAAAATGGAAAAAATATTTAAAAAAAGCATAAAAAAACACATTAATGTTATCGGCTCCCACAACCACTCACATACTGTACAGTATGTGCAGATGTGGACACACACCTACATTTGACAAACTGTATGAATCCCAGAGAGGGAAACTTAATGAACCACTGCACACCAACACCACCATAAAAACATAGACAGACATTAGCGACAGTAGTCACAACAGAAGACACACACTGTACTTGTACTTGTATGTATAACCCAATACAGCAAGAGAACATCACTGGAAGTCTACGTCGTGTAGACTTGACAGCTGCAGGCATGAAACATTCAATGGAACACCTTGGCATGACCATCCGATCACTAAAAGTATCCTAAGGCTATTAAAGACACCATGGAGTGGATGGTGGTCATATTGCAATACAGTCCTATTCTTTTTAGTTTTGTACTTTTGTACTTTTTATCCCACGATTTTGCAACCCATTTTTTTCACCCAGTGTTATTATCGAATGTAATCCTGGGCGCTACACTTCCTCTGCCAACCTGGGGGGGCAGCGGACTGACCTCTTGCTTCCATCTATGCATGAGTAGTCCAAGCTGCTTCTTTTCACCTGACAGAGGAGGGTTTCCCCCGGCCGGACGTAGCGCGTGGAAGGAACATGTTATTCCGACCAGTTCCTTTCCCCTCCATCAGGCGCCCCGGCTGGCCAGGGGGAGGTAGCTTAGAGACCAGGATTACTGCATGTTTTTTGTGAGGGTACCTACCGTAGGGGACACGGGAGAACATGCAAACTCCACACAGAAGGGCCCTTTCGCCAACCCTGCCTCGGGTATGGGCACTGACGTGGGGGAGAGAGCGCGCCCCCCAGCGCCCACGGCGTCCCCAGCGGGAATCGAACCCAGGACCTTCTAGCTGTGAGGTGACAGCACTACCGACTGTGCCACCGTCCCCCCAATATATGTACAGTAATGATCACTTTATGGATCCTTTTGGCTGTTTTTCAGCCTCTTTTCAAGGTGAACATTTGGCAAAAATAGTTGAACATCAGGTGAAAATAGCTCATCTGCAAGCAACATGTTCATTCATTCATTCATTCAGGTTTTATTTATTCTCGAAATTACACTGAGTAATTTAACTCATTTTCAGTGTCGTTGAGTAATACAACATCATATAAAAACATCACAATACATCAGAAGATCAGGAAAAGGAAAACAAAAGGTATACATGTGAATTACATAGGTTGAAATTAGAAGTAAAAAAGGAGTCCCCCATGGATACTCAGACCTATATTATTTATAATGAAATCTCAAAGAATATTGAGCACTGTAAAACGAATTTGTATGCTGATGATACAATACTTTACACCTCCACACCATCCAGTATATAGCCAAGATATAATTAATCTACAATCTGCTTTTAATATTATCCAGCAAGCACTTGCAGGTCTTAAACTGTTCCAAAATGTAGGCAAGACAAAGTATATGTTGTTCTCAAACAAAACAAAAGTGGAAACAGATGACCCCATATTGTCTCTGAGGGGGGCACACATTTAGCAGGTCTCATTTTAGTACCTAGGGATCTGGCTAGATGAGGATTTTTCTTTTAAAACCCACATAGCAAATCTAACACCTATCGTGTTTTTCTAAAGAAAATAGAAAGAGGGTAATTCAAGCAACAATTGTGCCAATATTTGATTATGGAGATATGTGTGCACTTCGCTTTATTACAGTAGCAAGTTTCAGTACCCATCACTGCACACTAAACACATCAGTAGAATGGTCTTCATTTGCAAGGAAAATACATGCTATCCTGTTCACTTGCAAAACACTACTTGGTAATACTGCCTTCAGGGTGTGTGTGTGTGTGTGTGTGTGTGTGTGTGTGTGTGTGTGTGTGTGTGTGTGTGTGTGTGTGTGTGTGTGTGTGTGTGTGTGTGTGTGTGTGTGTGTGTGTGTGTGTGTGTGTGTGTGTGTGTGTGTGTGTGTGTGTGTGTGTGTGTGTGCACGCGCAGAATGGCTCATTTTGGTGAAGAGATTGGTGTAGAGGGAAAAAAGGAAGGGACCATGCGTACTTGGGGTCAGTCAACAAAGTATAGGGCATACTTGATTAATATGAGGCGTTTCCCCCAGCAAACTGAGTTTCCTGCGAGAGAACAACCTGGATTGAGCATACTCTGGAATGATGTGGCACTGATCTGTGAGGCCGATGGGTTGGGCCTGCCACTCAGGTGAGCCAAAGCCTGTGGACACAGATGTCAGACAGTGTCCATAGACAGTGTCCAGTGTCCACAGACATCGGCCCAGTTCAAGACCATGAATAATAGTCTTTCCAAATGGTTGCACGGTTGTTGTTCTAGTAGCCAACTTTTTATGTTGTGTTTAAAGGATGCAAAAGTTGGACAGTCTCTAGCTGATAAAGGTCTACAGTATGCCTAACTCAATTCTATAATAATAAATAAAAGTGGGTGACAACTGGCAATATACACACACTCTGCTGTATATTGGTAGGGTACAATGAAAATGGAGTCAGAGACCTACAGTAATATGCTGTGAGGAGGGGGTGGGGGTCAAACTGAATTTCTCTTTTGGACAAAAAAAGTGCTAAACTTGGAATTGAATTGAAGTATGTTCTCTGCTTGCGTAAGAGGCCAGGGGAGTGGTCCTTCTCTCTTTGTGTAGCAAATGTAAAATGTTAGAGAGGGAATGTCTCAGTGAACTTGGAACAAAGAATGAGGGAAATGAGTTGGGATGAATCTCCCCGTGGTGGAAAGTAAGCAAGTACTGAAGTACTTTGACTTTGCACCTTTAGTTGTTCCGATTTTGAATGAAGGACTTTTACTTACTTTACATTTTTTTATATTGTGGTATATTGCTACTTTCACTTGATTAAAAAACAGAGTACTTCACTACTGTTGGGATGACTTTCCACAGTCCAGACCCCCACCCTATTACCTTATGATTCCCCTCCCGATTGCCAGCTCAGCTACGGATGTGGGTCACACCCAGTATACCTTCACAGCTGGGCTGGAGTTGAGTCAAAATACCAGATGGGCATAATAAATGGAACACACACACACCCAAGTATGCATACGCACGCACGCACGCACGCACGCACGCACGCACGCACGCACGCACGCACGCACGCACGCACGCACGCACGCATGCACGCACGCACACACACATACACACACATACACATTACACACACATACACACACACACACATACTGTGTCAATTCAATTCAATTCATAGGGCTTTATTGGCATTTGGCAAGAGAAAACATACTGTATGTTTATTGGAGAAAAAAAAAGTGGAACAATACAATCAAGCCAAAATGTATGTATGTACAACACACATGCACACGCACGCACACACGCGCGCACGCGCACACACACACACACACACACACACACACACACACACACACACACACACACACACACACACACACACACACACACACATTCACATACCCTCGTCTCGTCTTAATAACACATGTCCCTCAGGCATGCTAATAATGACAGGGGTGTGCATGTGTCTGGTATGTGTCCTTAACATGCTCTGTCTGATCAACCATGAGTTACGCTGCATGATGAAAAGGTCAGCAACACGTGTCAAATGGCGTGTGAGCGCTCAACATACAGATACATGAACACATGCACCTGTGCACCAACATGCAGCGCACGCGTGCACACACACACACACACACACACACACACACACACACACACACACACACACACACACACACACACACACACACACACACACACACACACACGGTGTACACCTGCAGTAAAGTCACTTTGCCAGAAAGACCAGAAAACTTGAAGCTAATTTATTGTAGGCTGCTCTAAGACGTTAAGATGTTATTTGCTTGACAAACAGTTCTTTTCAGCAAGCAACACTGTACACAACAAAGTACAAATTATGTTGTGTGTGTGTGTGTGGGGGGGGGGGGGGGGGGGGAGAAAAGGGACACATTCCCACTCAAATGCCCACTCACAATACAAAATAAATGTCTTGGCCCACTCAGCTACTGCACCCCACTTAAGGCATTCTTCTTTTTTTTGGGTTGTTGTTATCTATGCTGCTGCATTGTCTGAAGAAAGCCAAACAAAAATGTACACAATGACCAGATATAATCAACACGTTCAGTCTGTCTTTATCAACAATGAATTTAAAAGGCTATGGACCTCCACAGTCATCCACACATATAGGGATTAGCACTGCTTCCCAAACGTCTCAGGTCGAGACCCAAAAGAGAGATTAGATGTTTGTCCGGGACCCAAACTAGTGAAAATAGCAGATCTACAGGCTACTTCTTAATTGTCTCCACCAGGCCGAAGGCATGGGGAGAGAGTATGTTTTGCACTCCGTCCGTGTGTGTGTCCGTCCGTCCGTCCGTGTGTGTGTCCGTCCGTCCGTCCGTCCTTCCGTCCGTCCGTTACCAGCTAATCTCCGGCACCGTTAACCCGGTCGATGCCAAACTTTGCACACACACTCCCTGGATGCCAACGATGAACCTCTGCCCCGCATTTTCCAGAACGGCCTGTTATAGCGCCACCATGAGGCAGCTTTTCTAATTTTACCTAAAACTGCACCGATCTGCGTGAAATGTTGCATGCACACTCCCTAGAGGCCACGGACAAACCTTTGACCTGCATTTTCCGCATCTGCCTTTTATAGCGCCACCAGGAGGCCGACTTTTGTAAAACACATTTTTTGATATTACTCCTCCAGATTCTGTCCAAAAATCTCACAAATCGTTACACAGTATCTCTATGGTCATGTGCTCAAGTCGGATCTGTCCGATATTTCATATTCCATCCTAATTGGCTATAATTGGCTTTCACAGTTTGCAAGATTGCCCCGTTTTGAACAAAAGCCTCAAATCATGAACGCAGCATGCAATTTACGTGAAATCTTTCACACATTTTCTTACTAGGCTGAGGAATATATCCCACCCTTTTCACATTGGCCTGTTATAGCGCCACCAACAGCTTGATTTTTGCAAAACACATTTTTGGAACAATGCCTCAAATCATCCAATTGCCATCAAAGGCAAACATGTTTATATTACTCCTAAACATTTTGCCAAACATCTCACACAGTCCTATCCTCCTGGTGGAGACCTGTGCCCAGAAGGGCACTTTTTCTAGTTATTATTGTTTTATTCATGGAATTTCTTAGATTTGTTTCTTTTAAAATGTATACAAAATATATTTATTTTTAAAAGATTTTGACTTGTCATGACCCATAAAAATTGGTCTGTGACCCACAAATGGGTCGCGACCCACTGTTTGGGAAACAGTGTACTAAAGGACTAGGGGGTTAGAAGAACGTATGTGTTTAGCAAACCATTCTAATTTTA
Organism: Electrona antarctica; assembly: GCF_951216825.1. Lineage (NCBI taxonomy): Eukaryota > Metazoa > Chordata > Actinopteri > Myctophiformes > Myctophidae > Electrona > Electrona antarctica. Next base: position 29,557,565 of record NC_136809.1, on the reverse strand, counting down.
TAACAATAATCCAGTATCGTGAGGTTGTGGGTGGTCCGTCACCTTCCATCTTCAGTCCCCAGCGCTGCCCACCCACGGGCGAGGACAGGCCTGGTTTGCATATTTACGGGGGAGGGGATGTTTGTTGTTGGAGAGCTGCTGTTTGGGTGTAGGCATTGGCTGAAGTTCGCCAGTTGCCATAGCAATGGATATGGTTGTTTTATTTGAGGCTGTTCACCCCCACCTCTCTCTCCGAACTCCTGAACACACACATCCCCTCTGACTTCAAGTTCCTTGAGTTTTTGCTGGTGTTTGGGTTATTATTGCCTGCGTGCATGAGTGCGTGTGCATGTGTGTGTTTGTGTATGTGGGTTAATGTTGTCTCTCCTCAGCCTATGTGGTTGTCTGTGCTTTGTATGTGTGTGCGTGTCTTTCTGTGTGTCTGTCAGCGTAGTGTGATGATTTTCAAGTAGCCCCTCTTCCTGCCTTGGCTAGCAGCTATCTATCGTCACCATGATACTGAAATAAACATGACCTTTTAGCAGACTAAATCACAGTGACGGTCACAGCCACAGGTCACATGATGTCAGCTCAGATGAAAGAAAAAGGCTGCATGGATTTGGAGCTCAATTACTGAAATGAACTAACCATCATTTGATAAGTCACACCATGCAGCTAATGACATAGCTGGGTCATTATATGCTCACATTAGCTTATCGTATCTGCATACACCTATGAATGAGGTATGAACAATGAAATATTCACATGGAAATATTTCACTTTTGTTTTTATTATTATTCTTCACCCCCTGTGTAATGATTTTATCATCTACTCAGGCTTTTGTGAACACCCCAGACAGTTTAAGTATAGCTTGATTCCGTATATTTGATATTCATTTTATCAGACACTGCCCCATCCTTTACAAATGCCCAAAACGCCCGTCCTTGGTTCTGGTGACTCATACTTGGTTCTGGTGACTCATCCTAATAGGCCAGGGGGGGGGGTGTTTTCAAGACTGAAGATTTTCTTTTTTTCAAGTGACATTTTGAGATATCAATCTCACATAGCACATGATTGCTGCTTCATTCTCAAGCTGGACACCTGTCATCTTGCCCTCGATAGCTACAGATTGCACAGGGAAGCCAAGCCATTATTAGCCCCTGTCTAAACTTTATTTCAGATAGGTTAGAATAGAGAGATAGGAGACACACATGAGGGTCAGATTAAAACTCCGGGTCCTTGTGCTCACAAGGAGCATATGGTTTGCGGTTCACTAACTGGCTGAGCCATCATGCATGCACCCTCCTGTACAGACATTTCTGCTGCTTATGACAGCTTTCCTACTCTAGCTGTCTGCTCAGCAGGTTGGCTGAATTCAGCAGCACTCACTCGAGCATTCTTAAATGCTGCCGGAGGTCCCGCAGGTATACAGAGAGGACATATGCTATGGCAACATGGTGCTGTTGGGTCAATCTAAGCGGAGGTGTATGGCATGGTGGGTTATAGAATCAATACATCCACCTCAAACAGCCACAACAGCCCTAGAGGGCATCTATGTCAACACACCGCTGCTGGTGGTGTTGCTGCAGGATAGTGATGCGGATCAAGTGGTCAGCATCTGTTTCATTTGTGTGAGCAGCAGTCAGCTCTTTTGGCACAGGCACCAGTATTATGGGGAATTATGACAGGCTTGGAAACTCTATGCACGCACACACGCATGCACTCACGCACGCACGCACGCACGCACGCACGCACGCACAGTACGCACGCATACTTGTTATTTGCATGCACGCATGCACTCGTGGCATGCATATGTATACACAGAATGTCAGCCTGGTGAATATGTATCATACTGGATACACATGTGCCTCAATTAAGGAGACATTTTAAATTATTGGTTTAGAACCATTCTGAAAGATAATGCCAGTCTAGAGAGGTGATAACCAATAACCAAAATATTATACTATTATATAATATTATTATACCTATTATACTGTAGATAGAAAATATATTTATATGACATATACAACAAAAATGCATCATTTTTATAGACCTTATAAATCCTGCAGTGGAATAGTTTCAGCTTCACCCCGCTAATGGCTTCACAGGTGGTCATGATGAGCGCTCGGTGGGAACTGTTAGGGGTTAAGTGCCTTGCTCAGGGACAATTTGTCACGTATGTGAACCCACTGAACCGGTGACCAGTGGGGGCTTTCTCCCTCACAGAATAGAAGCATTGATAAATGACAGCAATTCTAAACAAAGTGTACACATTTGCCTATTTTACCTTGCCCAGTACAACTTCCCATACTGATTTTTTGTGGTGTTATAAGGTGTAATTAGTTCTATAAAAAATGTCTAATTCTGTCATCGTTTGGACAGAGCTCTTCATACAAATAGGCAGCCTCATGCAATTGTTTGTTAGAGTTACATCACTGCTTTACTTCCACCCGAGTGTGCACGGCTGCACACCCAGTGTGTGTGTGTGTGTGTGTGTGTGTGTGTGTGTGTGTGTGTGTGTGTGTGTGTGTGTGTGTGTGTGTGTGTGTGTGTGTGTGTGTGTGTGTGTGTGTGTGTGTGTGTGTGTGTGAGAGAGAGAGAGAGAGAGACTGTGAATCACTGTCACGTAGACGCCCCACCACACCTTGGGAACATTTCCAGACACTGAAGCCCCACACTAAAATGTTTTTCTACCAAACATTACCATGGTGGATGACGCACCGGATACTCCTGTAAGCATTCACAGGGAAGGGCAGTATATGGATGATGATGCATGTGGCCTGCGTTGTAATTTGAAATGACTAAGATCAACCTCCACTGTGCAATCGGCCTGGCGTGCATTGCATCTCCCTTTTACACTAGAGACACCGAATGGAAAATTATCTTCAGACAATGCAGGTGCACGAAAAACACACAGGAGGATCTAAACGCAAAAACAAAACAGAAAGCCACATGCAGTAGGCTTGTCATGGGACACAATTAGCTCACTGAGTGAGACATCTATTCTGAGGTACAGCTGAGGTAAAGCCAAAAGTCTGCTAGAGTAATTCATTTTAAAACTAGAAAAAGTGCCCCTCGGGGCACAGGTCTCCACCAGGCCAGGTCAGGTTGTGGCCTCCTGGTGGCACTATAACAGGTCAATGTGAAAAGGATGGGATATATTCCTCAGCCTAGTAGGAAAGTCTGTGAAAGATTTCACGTAAATTGCACGCTGCGTTCATGATTTGAGGCTTTTTGTTTCAAAAGGGCCAATCCTGCAAACTTTGAAAGCCAATGTTAGCCAATTAGGATGGAATATGAAATATCGGACAGATCCATCTTGAACACATGACTATAGAGATAGTGTGTAACGATTTGTGGGATTTTTGGACAGAATCTGGAGGAGTAATATCAAAAAATGTGTGGACGGAGTGCAAAACATACTCTCTCCCCATGCCTTCGGCCTGGTGGAGACAATAAATTGCAAGATATCACTAAACTGAAAGAGATCCCCGCACTGTCATGGAAAAACAAGACAATATAGGGCCCTATTTTGGGGCAGGTGGAATGGCCTGCAGGCATGTGTGCCACAGATGGGCGAATCAGCAATTTAGTCGAAGTAAGGTGACGTGTTTTTCCTCGCCTGAGTGTGTTTGTAATTCGGTGTTTGGACAGGTGCAGTAGAGGGTGTGTTGTTGTTTGCACATCGGCATCACACTACAATTGTGGGGACAAGGATCACAAGGAAAACATTAAACCATTGAAATTTTGATGATGAACTGGGGTTTACAAGGACCAATGTTTCTTATAGGAGGACCAGAGCTATACATAACTGCATTTGTCATTTCCTCTCAAGATACGTTTACATCATCTGCTCATGCAACATCTTCTGTGATTAAAACTCGAATCAGATTCACATGGGAAACGACATGGTTCCAATGCGGGGGGGGGACGACGACTATGCCTTTATTTATAGGACAGTAGACTGACAGGAAATGGGGCGAGAGATGAGGAGGGTGTGACACGCAGCAAAAGGTCGCCGGGATTGGGATTCAAACCTGCAACCCGTGACAGTCCAGGCACCTAGCCTGGACCGTTATGCCAGCGGCCCAGGCCACCATTTTAATTAAATATTTGGTAACACTTGCTATGCATCCCACGTTTATAACACATTATGAACACACTTATAAGATATTATAATCTTCTCATAAACATGTATAATTATATTTATAAGCGCTGATAAATAATCATTATACTTTATAAACTTAATCATAACGCATTATAAACTTTATTATAATGATTTATAATATCAAGTATTATAATACTTCATAACTTGCTATGAATGTTTCATGTTTATAACGCATTATAACTCATTCTAAAAATTCTTATAAGAATATTAATGATAACCTTTATCATAACACATTATAAAGCTTATTATACTGACTTATTACGATCAAGTATTATAATACCTAAAACACTTTGTTTGAAATAGATACTTGTACTTGCTAGGGTATGATTTGGGTCCGTAAAGATGAATACAAAATTAATATGAATATCTTTATACTGTCCAATAATTAGATGGGGAGGGGGGTGAAATTATGACAGGCAGTTTCTGCTGTCAAAATCCCTAATCATGCTGACCATATTTTTGGTCCATTTCTGAGTTTTGACTCAACAATATATTTAGTCGTAGTTTTAGTCACATCGTATCTTAGTTTTTATTTGGTGTTTTGCTTGTACTGTAGATGTTCTAATTCTGAAAAATTCCCTGAATATCCCTGATAGGATATGATATTATATAGGAGTGTTGATCTCACGTTACACTAATACATTATGACCTTTGTGCAGTGCAGGCATGAACAGTGGATGTCTTATTCCACCTACAGCTTTGTAATAGGCTTAATCTACGTTATCTGCTCAGCCTGGGTTTTAACATCTATACTTACATCCTCCATAGAGCCTGGGTTCCCATGATTAAAAAGCTCATTTCTGACCTGCCAATACTCTGGTGTGTGTGTGTGTGTGTGTGTGTGTGTGTGTGTGCGTGCGTGCGTGCGTGCGTGCGTGCGTGCGTGCGTGCGTGCGTGCGTGCGTGCGTGCGTGCGTGCGTGCGTGCGTATGTGCGTGTGTGTGTGTGTGTGTGTGTGTGCACGCGACTTGTACGTGTGTGTCTGTGTGTGTGTGTGTGTGTGTGTGTGTGTGTGTGTGTTTCTTTGGAGGAACTATTGTGGTATTGATTTTGAATATTACAAACAAGTGTGTGTTGGGTGTAATGAAAAGTGCAGAGGGGGCTTGCTGTAACAGAGTGGGATTAAAATCCTCTAATCCAGATTACATGCAGAATAGCCCAAGCGCTGCCAGTCTCTGGCCATTGTAACGGAGTGGCTTTGCAGAGAGAAGCGTGTGTGTGTGTGTGTGTGTGTGTGTGTGTGTGTGTGTGTGTGTGTGTGTGTGTGTGTGTGTGTGTGTGCGTGCGTGCGTGCGTGCGTGCGTGCGTGCGTGCGTGCGTGCGTGCGTGCGTGCGTGCGTGCGTGCGTGCGTGCGTGCGTGCGCACAGGGGATGTGCACAGCAAATACTGTATGTGTGCATTATAAAAGTGTCTTTATAATGCTGCTGATAAAATAATTTATCAGCAGCTGCCAGAGCAGGAGTACCTTAAATAAACAATACCACAGTACCTTCTATACAACAGTTTAGGTAGGAACAGTCAAGCGTTCTAAGGTGCAAAAACAATTATTTTGTGAGCCGAAAGTGCAGACTCGGGTCAGGGTGTAACATTGATAAAGTGCAGACTCGGGTCAGGGTGTAACATTGATAAAGTGCAGACTCGGGTCAGGGTGTAACATTGATAAAGTGCAGACTCGGGTCAGGGTGTAACATTGATAAAGTGCAGACTCGGGTCGGGTGTAACATTGATAAAGTGCAGACTCGGGTGTAACATTGATAAAGTGCAGACTCGGGTGTAACATTGATAAAGTGCAGACTCGGGTGTAACATTGATAAAGTGCAGACTCGGGTTAAAGGTGTAACATTGATATTTGTGAGCTGAAAAGGTGTCTTTATGCTCCCTCTCCCTCTTTTGTGCATGGGGAAATTTGCTTTGAATTAAAAACATGCCATGTTCAATAATAATAATTAATTGTGTTATTAATCTAAGTGGTTCTCAAAGTGGGGTCTAGGGACCCTCAGGGTTCCTGAGGTGAGGTCTGTAACTAACTCACTCAAGGTTCAAGGACTGGGGGTCCTTGAAATTAAAAAGGTTTGAGAACCACGGATGATGACGGATCTAATTCCATAACAGAGCCTGCCGTACACAGTAAAATGTGAATGTGAGAGTATGCAGACAGGATCTACCTCCCCAGAGAACCCGTCCTTGAAGGACCAGCAGAAGGACCAGCATTTTAAACAGAAGGACACAGTCATAGTGAAAATAACACATACAAACTAGAAAAAGTGCCCTTCTGGGCACAGGTCTCCACCAGGAGGATAGGAGTGTGTGTGATGTTTGGCAAAATGTTTAGGAGTAATATAATCATGTTTTGTGTGTGTGTGTGTGTGTGTGTGTGTGTGTGTGTGTGAGACACAGCTTGGCCTGTTGTAGCGCCACCATGAGGCTGATTTGAAAACTGTCAAGTGGCATTTTTTCCTCAGCCTAGTGGGAATATGCATGCACAGTTTCACCGAAATCGGACGCTGTGTTGAGTAGTTGTGGCGATTTGTACAAAACGGGTACCAAGCGGGCTACTCCTGAAAAGTTTAGAAGCCAATCGTAGGCAATGAAGGTGGATTACATAACTATGGAGAGCATGTGTACCGATTTGCGTGAAATTTGGATAACATCTGAAGGAGTAATATTAGAAAATGTGTTTTACATATGTCGGCCTCCTGGTGGCGCTATAAAGAGCAGATGTGAAAAATTCCAGGCAAAGGTTTTTCCTTGGCCTCTAGGGAGTTGGCATACAAAGTTATCCACAAATCCGTGCAGTTGGAGGTAAAAGCACTTTTGGGCCAGTTATAGCGCCACCATGAGGCTGAGTTGAAAATGTTCACGTGGCATTTCTTCCTCCCTAGTGGGAATGTGCGTGCACAATTTCACAGAAATCACACGATGTGTTCATGATTTGCAGCATTTTGTTTGAAACTGAACACTCCTGCGAACTTTGGAAGCCAATCTTAGCCAATCAGGATGGAGTCTGAGAAATCTGAAAGACCCGTTTGGTTGAATGGCTCTAGAGAGACTGTGTACCAATTTGCGTGATGTTTGGACAAAATCTGTAGGTGTACTGTCCAAAAACTTGTTTTGCACAAAGCGGCCTCCTGGTGGCGCTATAACAGGCCGTTCTGGAAATTTTGGGGCAGAGGTTCATCGTTGGCATCCAGGGAGTGTGTGTGCAAAATGTGGCATCGACCGGGTTAACAGTGCCGGAGATTAGCTGTTCACAGACGGACACACGGACGGACACACAGACGGACGGACACACGGACGGACGGACGGACGGACACACGGACGGACGGACGGAGTGCAAAACATACTCTCTCCCCATGCCTTCGGCCTGGTGGAGACAATTAGCTACTGTTCTACTGCATGTTTGTGCTACTGCATGTATTCTGTAGAGGCCTGAGAAAATGCTTGAAAATGCTGAGAAAAATCTTTTTAAGAGTAAGGCGCGATTCATACTCCTATTTTAGAGCCGAATAAAAGTCGGTTCGGCTCTGTAGAGCCTACAATGTGACGTCATTTGAGGTTCGGGGGTCGGATACCGTCCTAAAGTCGGCTCTTCAGTGCTACTGAAAATTTCTTACGAGCCGAAATCATTTCGGCACTATAGCGGTAAAATAGGAGTATGAATCGGCCCTAAGACCTACGCTGTGATGTGTAGCAGTGGAAGTAGCAGAATTTTGGCGGAAGTACCACTCAAGGAAATTAAAATCTGTTTACATTCTCCGTGAATGAAACAAGTGTTGTGATTGGTCAAAAAATATCGTATTCCGAGGGAAATACATCTGTTGGATGTTCTGGCGTGGCACAAACTACTTTTTGGGTCACACTCATGACTCTATGGTAAAAATATAACAGAACAGAACGTTTTTTTTCTTCATTTTTTGCATCATACAATACTACAATATTTTTTTATGTTATTAATTTTTGTGGCGACCAAACATCCCTGCAAGCCCAGTTGAAGCAGGAGATATCTTTATTATTTCTTAATGATTTTATGTTTAAGAAAGATTACCAATGATAAAATCGATGCACGCTAATAGAAACTACACCATTTCTCTCCTTGAAAAGTTAGCATGTTGAAATAAAAGCCATTGTTCTTGCATTAATAATACAATTAAGAAAAAAAAGTTTGAAATACAAATACAAATACAAATACAAATGTAAGGTTGGAAGGTTAAGGGGTAGGTGTGACTGGAATTAAGTTAGGGTGCGTGCGTGCGTGCGTGCGTGCGTGCGTGCGTGCGTGCGTGCGTGCGTGCGTGTGTTTGTGTGCGTGCGGTGTGGATTTGTTCATTCAGAAGAAGAATAAAATAATCATCCAGTGTGAAATAAAATGTTCTCCAATCACTCCCTCACCCCAAGCCATCTCCCATCAGTCTACTTTAATTAATGATCACACAGAGACCCATTTGCCATGCACTGTCAAGGAAACACTTTATCATGAGCTGCAACACTGCAGATGAGCCCGTTTAAATCATCACAGTCTCATGAACCTGGCGGACTAAATTCAGATGACTTAAGCTGCTGAAGTAACAATTGTCAGAGCGACACATGTTGGTGCAGAGCCAGAGGGAGAGACAATGAGACGAAAAGCAACACCTGAACTCCATAAAACCCCTACTCAAAATGTAGGCCTAACTTCTGTAAAGTCATAATCTAATGAAGAGGCTGGATGCTTGGCTCAATGTAGCCTGACAGTGCATCGCGGCGTCACTCCCCATCTCTCTCTCCCCATTCCCAAACAAACAAACAAACAAACAAACAAACAAACAAACAAACAAACAAACAAACACACACACACACACACACACACACACACAAACAGAGAATACACGTTTTTGGTAGGCTATCTATGCAGTGTAAAACAAGTGAAGAGTGCAGTGGTTAATGCTACAAAATAAAAAGGTTTCAGCATGGATGTTCATATTGTGCAAGCAGGTCATAGTGGAATGGAGACCAAAAACAGCTCCAGTCACAATATGCATTGTAGATAGATCATAGAAGAAACAGACAGCAAAACCTCAAAGTGTAGAAATCTGTCAGACTTGGCACCTTGGCAGCCATCCAATGCGGTGATCGTTGCTGGCTCCAGCCCATTTAGTGTTGAAAACAATTTTACAAGCCACTAACACGACTGTATATGCAGTGGGGCTGACGAGTCCCTCGTGACAGGCACTCAAGCTCCCAGAGAACACATTGAAAGCATTTGGGTTGCGTCCCTGAGAGATTCCCTCCTGGATGGTGGGGGTGGGGGGTTATAGGTAACCGGTAACCTCTCCAAGAACTGTGTCAAAGGATCTGGAGACATCTCTTGGATGGCTGATGTTATGTTTTATCATGACAAATGGTTTAGTCTGCTAGTAGGTGGTGCTGGTCTAATAAGTACAATTACAGCATTCAGTATTTAATTTCATGTGGTTTTCTGAATTTCTTTGTGTGTATTTTGGAACCACAATATTTGAGTCCTTGAAACAAGGAAGAATGTACTTTTCACATTCTTCCTCCATTTCCTGTTAAAAACAATTGCCACCTATGCTTTAGTTTTGTTTAGCTCGTATCCCCAGCAGTGATTGCTCTTGGAAGGCCTCCATTGGTTTCACTGGCCAGGCGCTGGTGTGCCACGCATTAGCTCTGATCCCAAAACAAACGGCCGACCCACAGCAACACAAGTAAACAAGGGGGGGAAAGGAAATGAGAAGATTATGTGTTGGATATTGTAGAGGCTTAATGTCCTGCGCTACAGAGAGTTTCACATCAGCATCATACTGAAACCTGAAACTGAACTGTGACATTTCATTGTGTTCATGATTTTTCTAACTTTCAAAATTACAAAATGAAAGGTGTGATTCCTGTAAGGAAGGAGCAGTAATTTTTCTCTGTAGATTGACTTGGCCTGGTGGATATAGTCTGTCCTGTAACAGAAACATTGTAGGTATTGTATGACCGCCCACAACAGCAACTATAGATACTTGAGAAAGACTCAAGTCAGCGTGATGCCTCTACAGCTTACTGTACATTGTGGTGACATCATTCCTTACCCTATAGCTACTGCATAATCAAGATGTCACCAGGTCAAACCCCTGTGTAAGTGCAGGTAATGATTAATGTTGAATAGCAGTGGCGGAAAGTAACTAAGTACATTTACTTAAGTATAATTTTGAGGTATTGTACTTTTACTCCACTACAATTTTTTGACAACTTTAGTTACTAGGTAGTACTTTGTAGATTTTGATTATTAACCACTTCAGCCCTATATACATTTTGACCATTCGAAAATACCGACTTTGTGAGGTTGTAGATCTCAAAAGATTCATACATTTGAAAACGTCATGTAAGTAGTTAGTTAAAGATGTGCAAAACAGTAAAAGAAAGTGACACCATTATGCACAATTCTATCAGTTACTTTGCACAGAAGTATATGAATAATCTTGCGTGGGAGTTGATGAAACCTTGCAGGCATTCTGTTTGTTGCATACATTTTTAAGCAAGCCTAAATTATGCTTTCATGCTGCTCGCTGTGCACTTCTTTGTTTTTAGTTTCATGTTAATCACACCATTATTTAAGATATGTTGGAAAAATAAGGTTCCTGCAAAAGAGAACTTGAAGACAGGCAATCATCCAGCTGTGTTAGACCCCATAAAAGTGTCCACTAAGACGAACACAGCTTCGAGACAGAGCGATGCATAATATGTATGCTATTGGTGATAAGAAACTGTAAAATGTTTATTACTTCTCTGTTATTACCCCAGGACGGTGAAGTCAAGAGGTAAGTCCCAAACAGAATAAATAACTATATTTTCTCAGTTCTGACCAGAAAGAAACAGTAGCACAGTAGTTGTGTTTTTGTGACTGCAATATTCTCAATTTGACTGTCCATCTGCTTAAATCAAGGATGTGGGTGTTGTTTGCACACTGCACTCTCACACACTGGAGGCTCTGATATGTTATTATTGTGTATTGTGGTGTTTGATTGCTTATTGAATGAGGTCTGTAAGCGAAGAAAATATCAAGAACAGCAGAATTTTTAATAATAATGATAATATCTCAAATTTCATACAGTACCCAAAGACGCTTTTCATGGGGAGAGGAGAAAACAGCAATACAAAAAACATCTTTATTAGGAAAAACTGTAAAAGAAACAGACTAACTAATTGATAAAAGCAGATCAGCAGTTTTGAAGGATTGGAGGTGCATGGGTGCTTCTTTGATAATATTGGAGAATGCATTCCACAGGGATGGGGTCGCCTCGGGTATGGTACATGGCCTTGGGGACCTTCAGCAGCTTGCCATTACCAGACAATGTTGTTATTTCTATTATACATTGCCACTATGATAATGCATGACTATGCTGTTGTTTTTGAAGGATACAAACAGGCTGGGGTCTATACTGCACCACCTCTGACAACAAAACATATCATAAACTGTTATTAGAAATGAGCCACGGATGATCAGCCATCAGTGGTCAATTCCCTACAGGGAACAGCCTATTTTGTGTATTGTAAATTCAATCTGCATATAGGGAGGACTAGTTTCATTGGCAAGCAGCCTTATTGCCACTGTAACAATACAGGAACCTATAGATAGTCAGTGTATACAGCACAGAGGGCTAATCATCTACATACATCAGTATCTTTTCATGTCAATTAAGGACCCCCAAATTGACAGTGACACAGCCCACGGACCCCCTTTTGAAAAGATATGCCAGGGACCCCCATAAAAGAAAGGGAGCGAGATATGGGGGAAGACATGCAGCAAAGGTCGTCGGGATTACCATTCTGGCTGGATTACCATTCTGGCCCAGGCCAGAATCATTGGAATTTCAAGGACCCTCAGTTTAATGTATTGATTGATTGATTGAAGAATGTATTAACAGTTTGCAGAATTACAGTACATTTCAAGCACAAACTCAATACAAAGGCTGTTAACTGTGAGTGGACGACCCAATTAAGCATTACACTTGTTTCCAATAGGGTCCACCATGTTCAAATCATCAAAACATTTAGAGACGTACAAATAGACACTTCTATAGACAGAACAGGAATTCATCATAAAGGAGGTAAAAAGGGAAAAGAAACATATACAGTGAGGGAAAAAAAGGGGTGGGCGGTGGGGGGGATTCACGTTCAGCTCCGTTAATTTGTTTGTTTTCCTTGGAGGAGCTGCGTTGGGTCCCCAAGTCGGCTCCGTGGCCGTACCTTGAGTTGGCTGTGTGGCCGTGACCGTCTCTTGTGTTGTCCTTGCGTTGGGTCCCCAAGTCGGCTCAGTGGCCATACCTTGAGTTGGCTGTGTGGCCGCGAGCGTCTCTTTGTTGTCCTTGCGTTCGTGTTTGAGGGATTCCGATTTTACAGTGGCCAGTTTCGAATTGCAGCCGTCCGTAGGTGCCCTTTGAGAGCGGTTTTGAAGGAGTCAAGGGATTCGCATGTCTTATTGACAGTTGGTAGGGCGTTCCACATTTTGGTGGCATAGGAGCGAAAAGAATTTAGTCCCTTGTTTGTGCCGAATCTGGGTTGTACATGGTTCGTTGTACATTAGGCTATGGACCCCTATGGACCCCCATTTGATACAATTTCATCACTGGGACCCCCAACACACTTATAGTATCATTTGAGTACAGTATGTACACTCTCTGAATTACCCATAAGGGTCCAATAGGTTCCTATCCTAACTATCAATCATTTGGCTGGGGAGTGGGGACCGCCATGCATGGCCATTACAAATGTGTGCATGCATAGACCTCAAACTGTAACTGAATGATTGATCGCAGGGTTGTAGCCTATGTAAAAGTGTCCCATTGCCTGCTCACTGCATACTGTGAGTGTTCATCTAATAATTCTGAAAGTGTAAAAATGGAATTCCAGTCAATTATAGTAACACCCATAGATTTTACAGTGTGATGTGTTTCCCTGGGTAAGAGCATGAGCTAAAATATTGTCTTAAATGTTAAATGTATGATTAATTATGAAAAGGGAAACCAGGAATAATGACAGTGTCTAGGTCATGCATGCACAACGTAGACAGAATGAGCACAGGAAATAAAGACTCCCGATACTACAGTAAAGTTGCCTGGTTTCATTTGTAGCTGAATTTGGTTTGAGTCATGGCTTTGATCTACTGGGTAGGGTACACAAACTGCTTACAATTTCCATTACTGTTTAGAGTATTTACATATTGTATGTACGTATTGTATGTAGGCCTATCTACTGTATAAGTGTGTGCTCGCAAGCATGCACGCACGCACCCACGCATGCACGCGCACACGCACACACACACACCTCTGCCCCAATGCGAAACGGGTCTTTCAGATTTTTCAGACTCCATCCTGATCGGCTAAGATTGGCTTCCAAAGTTCGCAGGAGTGCTCAGTTTCAAATAAAATGCCGTAAATCATGAACCTTTTTCCGTGAAATTGTGCACGCACATTCCCACTTGGCCGAAGAAATTCCACTGGAACATTTTCAACTCAGCCTCATGGTGGCACTATAACTGGCCGATTAGTGTTTTTACCTCTAACTGCACGCAGTGCACGGATCTCTGTAAAACTTTGTATGCACACTCCCTAGAGGCAAAGGAAAAACCGGAAAATTTGAATTTTCCACATCTGCTCTTTATAGCGCCACCAGGAGGCTGACATATGTAAAACACATTTTCTAATATTACCCCTTCAGATTTTATCCAAATTTCACGCAAATCGGTACACATGCTCTCCATAGTCATGTGATCAAGACGGGTTTGTTTGATTTCTCATAATCCATCCTGATTGGCTACGATTGGCTTCTAAAGTTTTCAGGAGTAACCCGCTTTGTACCCGTTTTGTACAAATTGCCACAACTCCTCAATGCAGCATCTGATTGCGGTGAAACTGTGCATGCATATTCCTACTAGGCTGAGGAAGAAATGCCACTTGACAGTTTTCAAATCAGCGTCATGGTGGCGCTACAACAGGCCAAGTCGCGTCACACACACACACACACACACACACACACACACACACACACACACACACACACACACACACACACACACACACACACACACACACGGCCTAAACACCTGTTTATATTACTCCTAAACATTTTGCCAAACATCACACACACTCCTATCCTCCTGGTGGAGACCTGTGCCCAGAAGGGCACTTCTTCTAGTTTTGTACTGTGCTCAGTGTGCTGTGCGGTCACGGTGCTATGTTGAGTTGTTGCACTGTGCAGCGTTGTACTGTTGTTGAGTTGTGCTGTATGTGCATGTTGTGTCTCGTCGTGATGTTGTACAGTGCTGTGCCTGTTATGAAGTGTGACGTGATGCCAGCTGTACTGTACTACTTTATTGTGTTATTGTGCCATGTAGATGTTTTGAAAACTCATTGTTTGGTTACATGATTTGCATGCAGGTTAACATATTGTAACATTTTGTTTAAAACAAAATGTTTACTAGCATTTACCAAGTATTTTACTTTTTGAGGTTTTGCCATGCTAGCTTGTGCTATGCTTGAATGTTTCTGCAATTAACAGTGATTTGTGGCCACCCTGAGTTGGGAGGCCTGGGTTCAATCCCAAGCAGAGTCGTGCCAAAGACTATAAAAATGGTACCCAATATGCAATGCCTTCCTGCTTGGCACTCAGCAGCAAGGGCTGGATTGTGGGTAACTCCCTGTGACGTACTAGTGTAATGCGTCCAGGGGGTGTCCTTGTACATCATGGCTGGGGGATGTACTTGTACATCAAGCTGCCTCAGAAACAGGATATGCTGATATAGGCTTCTGACCTATGGGCCACATGGCTCGCCAAGGCTACTTGTGGCACCCCCATGGGTGGATTAAGTGAAATCTGTTGTACAGAGAGGCCCCTCAAAGTGTCATTAAAATTTGGGGTATATCGGCAAACGGCGTGTCATGGCCTAGAGAATTGTGTCATGATCCAATCCAACCAGGAAAACATCTTGATGATTGTACAACTTCAAGAGGCCAAAAGGTTAAGTGGCCTGTCATAGCGCCACCAGGAGTCTTCCTTGGCCTAATGAGAGTGTGTATACAAAGTTTTACGGCAGTTGATTTGCTGTCTGAGATTAGCCACGCACAGACAGATGAATTGATTGATTGAAAATGTTATTAACAGTTTGCAGAATTACAGTACATTTCAAGCACAAACTCAATACAAAGGCTGTTAACTGTGAGTGGACGACCCAATTAAGCATTACACTTGTTTACAACAGGGTCCACCATGTTCAATTCATCAAAACATTTAGAGACGTACAAATAGACACTTCTATATAGACAAAGAACAGAACAGAATGCAAAGACAGACACACAGACACACGGATGGGGTTGAAAACTTTAACTCTAATCACTGCCTCTTGGACTGACTGTTGTCCTGGTGGAGATAATGAAAGTTGTAACTGTTTGCTTCAAAATTGATGTCGGAAGTTCCTGGTTGGAATTTCCCACATCCAACCCTGTGTGGTACAGGCCTATGTGCAGTAGTACAGCTCTGACATCATTTTTTATCCAACCCTTCCCCACTCTGCAGCTAATGTTACAGGCTACCGCTTAAATCTGGTAACCCATCGTCCAAAAATAAAGGAAAAACAGCACCCTCTTTTCCTTGAATTTGATATTGACGGAGTCAACAGTCTGTCTCAGAGACTACAGCCACTTTAACCAAATAGGCCTACTGTATTTTTGTATTTATTTTTTTTAACTCTAATTCAAGGTCAACTACATAACCATAGTTGTTGCAAAATGTTACGCCTAATATATGCAGCATGTGGTTTGCTTGTAGCTAAATCAATTCTTGTCTACAAGCAAAAGGAGTATACATCAAGCTGCATATCATTTGTATTCATGTATCATCTTCAGCTGATAAAATGTTTTAAAAAAGTTAAATAATAGTTCACAATGTTGTTGGCCATGTTGCTCGCACGCGCACGGCAGGACACACACACGCACGCACGCACGCACACACGTACACACGCACGCTCGCACGCACGCACCAACACCACCGCACCACAGTCCACCACTATTACTAACAACAACAACAACAACAACAACAACACTACTCTACTCTACTCCTTGCTTTGACTCAGCACACGCTCAACGTGACTTCCTCCACGATCCAAAACACACTTTTTTGGCAACCCAAACAACAGCCAAGTTCAATATTGAGACACGCCCGAAATGCCTCTTTGCCAATCACCATGTAGTTATCTTTGTGTCAAACCAATGGACGCTGAGGGGGCGGGGTCACACGCTCTGTTGCTAGGGTATGCCAGTGAAGCTTCTACCTCATTACTCTGGCGTGCTGGCCAATGAAGAGAAACCTCAATGTCAAACGGCTCAACTATAAGCTAAAAGCTGCACTGACAGCCCGCCCATGGGCGTTTGTCATTGGGCAGAAGAGTGATCAATCACTCCCGGAGTTTTAGTTATGCGCTGTTGATATGACTTCTAGTTTGGTGGAGTCCTCAAGACTCAGAACTGATTATAGACGCTCATATCAACCTATACCGGTTCTAGTTTTCATTCCATCACTGCAATACTTTTTTTTTATGTCACTTGTAAATAGATCGATTTTTCTACTCTTTTTGTAACAAGACGAGAAGATGGAACTTAATTCTCTTTTAATTCTGCTGGAGGCTGCAGAATACTTGGAAAGAAGAGACAGAGGTATTTCATGCCAAACTGTCAAGTTGACAGGACATGCTAGTGAATATTTTTAATAAGAATTATTAATTGTAAAAGGGGTAAACATCTGCTATCCAATGTGAAGTTATAACGTGCTCTGCCATAGTGCAGCTATGATGTCACTTAAAAGGCGATGGAGTGGATGCAAAACTGGACCCTGCAGCCTATATGTGTTGCAGAAACTTGCATTATCACCCATTATTTTAAGTGTTTTATTTACGAATGTGTATAATTTGTGTAATAAGCCTTGAGGTTGCAGACATGCACTGAATGTTATGTTTTAATCTGGGCTACTTGTCTAGTGGAAAGACCGACTGCTGTTTACGAGTGTGATAATAACAATGTTATCCTCTCGTAACGGCAGATAGATGCTGCTAATAAACAGTCAAATATGACATTAATAATCTAAAGTACAGGCTTACGTAACGTTGGATATTTTACGATTACCGAAAGATTTTTCAGTAGCCTATTGACCACGATTGATGATGACTGAGACGCACGTTGTTTCCCTATATCTATACGTCATATACATCTGACAGTTCTTTTGACATTCCCCAAATTACTGAGTATATAAATTTCCATGCAACAACTGCAATAAATTAACACGTAATTTTGTTTACTTTGTCATAGAGGCAGAACATGGTTACGCGTCCGTTTTACCATACAATAGCGACTTTTCCAGAAAGAAAACGAAAGCTCCGCCAATTTCAAGAAAAACTCAGAACAATAGGTAAATATCTTTTGTTGTTGTTGTTGTCAGTAGGCTATAGATAAAGTTTGAACCGCTCTGTTGTTGTTATTCACACCACCATCCATTCAAACGCCATCTTTCTGCTGGGCTTGGCTCTGTGTTTTGATCCCTTATAAACACTGCCACGCGTACACTGTCAACTTTTCTCTGTCTGTCTGTCTCACTTGCTTTTCGTTCTGACAAACCTTCCCCGCTATAATATCGTGCACACACTGAAATCACATTGCATTCAATTACGGTTGCTCACTATATAATTTCGTATTCAATATTTTACCCACAGTCCCACACCGACAACACTTGTGGTTTTGAGTCACTCATAAAACAAAAACAAAACTGCTTGGCGGCCACGGACGAGTATTTCAAAGTCTCAATGTCTTCCCTAAATTGTCCAGTTTTGAGGGGAAATAAGGTGAAGCCCTGCAGTGCAGTCTATCGCCAGAGTTTGGTGTGGAAATTCCACAGACAGAGTTGAAGGGAGTGTTTGACTTTTTATGTTCTTTCACATGACATCTCGGCCCAGTCACTTCCTTGTGCCTGCCTCGGCCCCGGCCCCGGGTAGGTTCATCATAACAGAGCAGAACCGACGGCAACCGCGATCGCAAGTTGCGCAAGCTAGTAATAATAATAATCACTTAATAAACTTTGAGAAATCTCAAATCTTTGTTGGTAAGGAGTGTCTGAGTCAGTGAGTTGTGCGTGCGTGTGAGTCTGTGTAGCCACTATAACCAGTCGATGTATGAGTGGGGGTGGGGGGTTTGGCAGGTGGGTGTGGTGGCTGTAACAGCAGCACGCACTCCTGGCTGTCAGGCCAAGCCCCTGCATGAGTTTATACTGTAGTAGCGTGTGTAGCTGCCTTTTCCCTAGGGGCATAGGCTGTAAGATATTACATGGCTCTACAGTTCAGTATAGGCAATGCATTGGATGAACAGGTCCACATTCCAACCCTTTATTTCTACACGTATATTTACAGTATTGTAAGTTGGGTGTATTTTTTTTAGTTAGAAGAAGTCTGGTTCATTCTAAATATGATTAAAATAAATGGCAAACAACCAGACATTTGCACTGTAATAATAAATAATAATAATAATATATTATTGCAAATGTGACCATATTTGGAAAATTACTGTATATACACAACATATCAGAGTCATTTTAGAAACTTAAATAGTATTAGAAACCTTATGAAACAAAAAGGGATTGTGACTTAAGTTGTCATTACTGATAATTGAAAATATACAAGATGTTCAAGGGTTATTATTGGTGCATAGGATCCACGTGTTATGAAAGTTGATGTAAGGTTAGTTCTCAGGCTGATCCTGCTTCTGACTCAGCTAGGCTTTATGCCCTGTGGTTATCAGCTCTGAGTTTATGATGTCAGGCCATTAAATCATTTGCATGGCAGACAGGGACTTTTACATGACATGACATGCTGTGTGCATTGTCTTGTTGTTAATATAGGTAGCCTACTGGCTACTGCATGCAGACAGACAGTCCCTTCCTCTACAACCCGCAGTATGATTTCCCAGTACTAGCTTTGCCTGTCGTGTTTCTTCAGTTTATATATTTGAATGAGGCCACTGCACTCAGAGGAGATGCACTTCCTGTATGCTTTGTTGAGACCTTGGAAAAGAAAGGAGCATTTCTATCAATGGCTATGTGGTTGGGTCTTCTAATTTACCTGAAGATTGTGTACCCCAAGATCAACCATAGAATTGAATATCACGTGTACCCCAGGCCAAGACCAACCACAGAATTGAATACGAATTCCTTCCCTCTAACCTGCACTCACACATTCTCTCTGTCTCTCTCTCTCTCTCTCTCTCTCTCTTTCTCTCTCTCTCCTGATAAAAAAATCACACTTGTGTGAAGTGAGGGGTGCTCTTATCGTCATACATCACATTCCGTGCTCAGCCAATCAAATCATCTCAAATTTGGTACACACAAACACCCAAAGGTGGGCATAGGAGGGGCTAGCGCCCCTCAAAAAAGGAAAACCCCTTGTGGGTTTGTAGAACGTGGTGACTGGCCATTCTAGGCCCCTTCATATTCAATTATTTTTTTATTTAATTTTGCTTTTACTTTATTTGTCAGTTGACAGAGAGAGGACACATACTATTTGACAGCGGCAAAAGGCACTGCCTTCTTAAATGTTCAGGTCACCGTCACATACATCTGCCAGCCTGAGCTTGTGCTCGACATCCCAGCTGTGGGAACCACTGCTTCGCATGCATATGGGTTATTAAAGATTCAGAAAAAAATGTGAAAAGGCTTGTTGTCTGTTGTCAGTCAGTCTGGCCCTTTGCTGCCCCTGTTTTGGTTTTTATTGCCTCCGTATCCATGACAGTCAGTGTGTGTGTGTGTGTGTGTGTGT
This sequence comes from Electrona antarctica, assembly GCF_951216825.1. Taxonomy (NCBI): domain Eukaryota; kingdom Metazoa; phylum Chordata; class Actinopteri; order Myctophiformes; family Myctophidae; genus Electrona; species Electrona antarctica. The sequence continues at coordinate 29,537,588 of NC_136809.1, read as the reverse complement.
GTGTGTGTGTGTGTGTGTGTGTGTGTGTGTGTGTTTGCGTGCGTGCGTGCGTGCGTGCGTGCGTGCGTGCGTGCGTGCGTGTGTGCGTGTATGTGTGTGTGTGTGAGATGAACAGAGGTTTTTGTTCTGAATCAGATGGGCTGCAGTGCCCTGGGCTGACTCTGGTGTCCACATCATAATATGTGCGTCCTCTCCGTGTTATAAGCCCACGTTCTCTGGAACACTACAGAGTGTTTCTAGGCCTCCTACAGATGACCAGACTGACCCATGGGTTTGTACCCATGTCAGCGCCACTAGTGCTGTCTGCTCAGCACTTACCCACAACAACAGCAGTGTGTCTATGTGAGTGTGGGTGTGTTTGTCTGCATTAGGGCGTATTTGTGTGGTATGTGTAGGTATGTGTGCATGCATGTACTGTATGTGTGGGTGTGTGGGCATGGGCGTGTGCAGACGTCATATTCTGGCACATAGCATAATGCACTTGTTTTTGCACGTGACGTGGAAGATTGAGATTTTGAGTGGAAACATACGAGATGGGCAGAGATGTTTTGGTTGAACGAGCATTCAAATGATAGTCCTGTCGAGGCTGAGCAAGGCCTCACTCCTCAGTAACTGGAGTGAGCAAGTAAGGGTTTATGGCCTTGCTTGAGGCTCAGTTGTCACTCTAGATGTGCTTAAAATGTTTGTATATAAATAAAATCCAATGACAAATCTGTGTCATTGTTACATAACATTATTATGTTGATACACACAGTATGCTGCCAGGGGTTTCTCACCGCAAAGAATTTGTTTCCCGGCAAATAAGTCCTGCGCCATATTTGGTACACTGGCCTTGTTAAGATTAAGAACTCTCCTTCTGTTTCTCTGCTTCTTTCTTGTTTGTCCTCTATGGCTCTTTCTGTCTCTGTCAGCTGCCTCTTCTGTACTCTGACTCTGTCTCTCTCCCTCTCATTTTTACCCTCTCCTCGAAGCTCACTTTGTCTCTCTCTGCTCTGTTTCCTCTATCCCTGTTTCTATTTCCTCTCCCCGTCTGTCTGCCTGCCTGTCTGTCTGCATCTCTTTGTCTGCCTCTGTCCTCACTTTCTTTCATTCCATCATATCCAAGCCTCTCTCTCCGCAAATATACACTGCAGTCTTTGACCCTCTGCCAGGCAACTGAATCCTTGTTGCGGGCACCATAACTTTGTCATGGGTTCCGTTGGCAAGCAGTGTTTCAGTACAATGATCAGCCCAGAAAGAGTCTATCATGCTAGGCGTTTGAACATCAGTTGTTTTCGGAATATGGAAATTAAGCAAATAAATTAGTCTTAAGACTACACTGTTGAAATTAACCTCACTAGTCAAAGCTTGAGAGCTGTGTAAATATATGGGGGAAGGATTAACCTTTTTCATCTCTGTTTATCAAATAAAAATAATTATGGAAACCTTCTACTACCACTGCTACCTGGCCTAGCTTTCATCTGTTCTGCTTTCTTAAAACATCCACTAACTTAGACATTCCTGTACTGTGGTGAGGGGAGGGGTTTCTTGCTGCATCATTCTCATCCCTAACTTTCATTTTTGTATTTGTCTGCAGTTCTTCATGTCAAACGATATTAGAGGTATTATGATTACTGTATTAATTTGATGGAAGTTTGGCACTCACCCTTCATCTTCCTTTATTTTGACCTTTTCAGATCATCGCACAATGAGCTGGAGAAACACAGGTAAGATGATAACCCTATTCCTTTACTTTCATGCTAGTTTTGTTTGTTCACCCCTGCCTCCCACCATGTCTCACACATTAGTCAGTATAAGTCTGTTTGTATTCATGTCTCATCTTTGTGCTATGGCCGTGACACTCACAAAGGAATTATTGCTAGGATGGATTCTACACAGCAACATTTCTTATTACTTTTAAGAGTGTAAGAATTAGAGTTACATCCACACAGAGGATGTCCCTCAGCTTGGATGCAGGATAGTGCATCTGGTTTGATTAGATCCTGGACATATAAAAGAGAAAAGTCAAAATCTATTAAAGAACAGAGCCCACCAGGCTTGTCTTGGACTCTCGCTGCTTGGTTGAACTGATGTATTCAAGGTTCTTGTAGTCAGTCCAAACCAACTACAGTTCACTGAACGGTAGAGCCTCTTTTCATTCTTGACTGCTAACAGTTCCTAGGTCCCCAAGTTAACAGAAGACAAGGGTGAAGTTTGTGGTCGACAGCAGATTTCTTAGAAAATACGTTCCCCCGCCAAAATGGCATCCACCCCCACCACAAACTGACACAACGAGGGGTCAGGTTGAGTTTGATTGATTGATTACTTAATTAACACATTTGAAAACAGTATAGCAGTTACAGTTAAGAAAGCTATGCTAAAAGGATAACACAAAAGTCCCCAGGGTGCTTTTTCCATTGTGGTCGATGAGAATGAGATCTCTGTGAACAGTATGTTATTGAACTCATCAAAGTCCATGTCCACTGAGGATGTCTAGAGTAGAGGAAGGGTGAACTTGCAGAGGTCAGTGCACACTATAGTCCTGGATTAATTTTACAATATTGTGATCCATTGTGGTGTGGAACCTGTTCCGATTTTCTGATTTTCCCCAGTGGTAATCCAAGATCATGTATTTATTGGGGGGAATTCATCAGGTGGAATGTAAGGGTTTCATGATGGCTACCATCTATGACCAGGTTTGTCACTTTAGAACTGAAATAGGTCTATGAGTGACAGAGCAGAAAAGGTGACCATGGAGAGCACAGAGGCTCGTGGGGAATGCCCAGTTTCTCAGCCAGGGAGCATTTTTAAAAATCACACTTGTGTGAAGTGAGCGGTGCCTTTCAATGAAGACGTCTGATGATGTCAACAACATGACGTCACGGATATTTAGTGCTCAAACGGACATGTCCGTGTTCAAACGGACAGACAGACAGACAGACAGACAGACAGACAGACATACAGACAGACATACACACAAAGCGGTGCATTGGAGGGCCTGAAAAGAGCAAAGAAGAGCAGTTAATGAGGACGGGAGATGGCTTGTTCAATCCCAGTTGAGCATGTAACAGGATATTGGTTTTACTGACAAGCTTTGTTAATGTGTATAAATGGGTATTGTGTGTGTGTGTGTGTGTGTGTGTGTGTGTGTGTGTGTGTGTGTGTGTGTGTGTGTGTGTGTGTGTGTGCGTGTGTGCGTGCGTGCGTGCGTGCGTGCGTGCACACGCACGCTAGCCTATATTTATCTTATGGTCAGTAAATCTCGAGCAGTTCATACTGTGTGGCCTAGCACTTGATACCATGCCACATCAGTGACCATGGCTTCTTGAGCAAGATACTGAACCTCCTCCCTCCCTGCAGACTCATTGTGTGTCGTTAATCTTTGTTATCAGTTTCAATGCCTACTGAATTTCGAATTTGGCTAGTTCATCACTTGAAGCACTTTGGCCAATTTACTCAAGATGACAACGATGAGACCCGGGGCTCAGAAAATGTGTGAATTCCTTCTGTCTGAACAGAAGAGGGACCGTAATCTGATTCTGTAATCTCATTCCAAAGAGTTGCTTTCATGTTTTATTAGATCTGTCTGTTGGGTGAAAACTCAATGCCTTGTATGGTCAGGGAGAGGGTATCCTGTCAGTTACAATGTTCTAATCTTGCACATTAGGCTTGTGTGTGTGTGCGTCTGCACACCCGTGCTCACGTGCATGTGTGTGTGTATTGGAGGCCGTTATTGGAGGCTTGTCTGTCTCTTCTTGTCAATCAAAATAAGCCCATTATAGTGCCCATGCCACGTGCACACCCAACAAAAACACATTTTTGAAAGTCTCTCTCTCTCTCTCTCTCTCTCTCTCTCTCTCTCTCTCTCTCTCTCTCTCTCTATCAATAAACATGCAGTGATTATGTCGCTCATGTTTGTTCCAGAACTACGCAAAAGAAACGGTTCTCTCTCTCTCTTTGCAAAAAGAGAGAGAGGTTGCGTGTTCTTTTTTACTCCACCCAGTTTTGAGTCAACGTTGAGACAAAGTGACATCACATATTAAAGGAGGTGTGTGTGCGTGCGTGCGTGCGTGCGTGCGTGCGTGCGTGCGTGCGTGCGTGCGTACGTGTGTGAATGGGACGTGGGTCTCTCGACAGGAAGCAGAGAGAGCTCTGCTTTGAGCTGGTTCCACCCAACAGCCTCTGGACAACAGAAATCGTTGTGTCTGGCCTTTTCAATTTCAAGACATGGATTAGTTTCCCGGAGACTAAGAACCGGTTTGAGATTCACGTTGTCGCCTGCATGTTTACAAATAGAGTGGTTTCGATTGGGCCTCTACAGCTGATGTTATTCCGTATCAGCCTGTTTGTCTGTGACTGGAGTGGGTGTGTTACAGTATGCATGTGTTACGTGACACTGTGTCTGAGTGGAGAGCGGAGTGGGCTTGCCAGTCACATATCTGCTTGAGAGTAGTGAGCAATTGACGTGTGTACGGAGAGTTGAGAGAACATGCATGGACATATCCCTTCTGTGTGACCCGGCAGAGAGAGGCTGGCTAGAATACCCTAGCTGTTGTCTAGTCGAAACAACACAGCGGTTGGCTTACTGGCGTCAGGCGTGTTCACACCTCCAGTTCCGGTTGAGAAAAAATAGGGTTTCCAGAGAATGACCTTACTCATCCTCCGTTCTCTGGAAGCGACTGCACGCAAGAAGGTGTGCTTTGTCAGTGTTGTATAATATACAGTAGTGTATTGTTAAAATAGAAACAAAACTTCCTCTGCACTGAGTGCTTTGTGGCCGCAAAATAGGAAATTTACAACAAACCAAGTGTCTGTGGGATTGGTGTGCTTTGAGAACAAAGATATACATTGATGACAGTAAATTAGCAGATCAAGTGTAGCCTACAACCCTCGTACTATAGCACAAAGAGAGAAAATAAGTGCCACACATAAAATTTCAGACAATTCAGAAATGTTCAGTTAACACCCTGGATTGTGCTGTTGTGCTGTATAGTGTTTAATTGGGAGGTCAGTTTTCAGACTGGGTGGATTCAAATGAATTAGTTTCCTGCAATGACTTTAACCTTGGCAACCATATTTTGGGCATGTCATTGTAGGTGAAAATTGTAAAAATAATAAAAAAACGAAATACATTTTTATCCTATACCAGTAAGACGCCTGAGGGTGAGAAGTGACCTTGCCCGCACTGGCCATATAGCGTGTCTTGAGTGTACAGGGTGTGATGAGGTCAGATCAACATATGGAATGTCAGAACAGGTCAGCTCCATATATGGAGATCTAAGGGTGGCATCTAAGGGTGGCAGCGGGGGCAGTGTCTTGAATATACAGGGTTTGATGAGGGCCCAGGTAGGACCGGGCCTTAATTTTCGGGCCTGTTGAGAACTCGCCGGCTGCCTGGCGCAGCTGCACAAATAACTTTGGGGACTTTAAATGGAGTTTAAATGGAGTTCAAAAGGGAGACATCGAAGAGGAAGGATGAACATATGGAATGTCACGTGTGTGTGCGTGTGTGTGCGTGTGTGCGTGCGTGCGTGCGTGCGTGCGCGTCAGACAGAGCCTTTGTGACACAATGCACATTGATCGAATCCCTGACTGAACGTGTGAGCTCAGGTGACATGGTCATTATTGTAAGACAGAGGTGTTAAAGGGTTAGAGACGGTAAGGTTTCAAGGTTCTGACACAACTAGCCAACTCTTATCCCTTAGCAGTGTGGTGGCGGAGGGTTACCCTGCTGCAGAGCACAGTAGGTGTTTGTTCCGTGTTTTATTGAACTGAAGATAGAACGTCCAGTAGTAACACACACACACACACACACACACACACACACACACACACACACACACACACACACACACACACACACACACACACACACACACACACACACACACACACACACACACACACACACACACACACACACACACACACACACAAACACACACACACACACACACACACACATGGCTTGCTTGTCTCTTCTGTGGTGCCGGGATATCAAAGATCCAGTTCAGAGAAAAACATTATTCCCTCTATCCCAAGTTCAACGCCACTAGTTCAACTCGCAGGCACGCATGCAGGTATAGGCAAGCAGGCACGCGCAAGCAGGCTCGCACGCACGCACGCACGCACGCACGCACGCACGCACGCACGCACGCACGCACGCACATCCACACGCACGCACATCCACACGCACGCACGCACGTGCGCACACACACACACACACACACACACACACACACACACACACACACACACACTCACACTCACACACACACACACACACTCACACTCACACACACACACACACACACACACACACACACACACAACAAACAGAGGCGCTCTCTTTCTTTTAATATCAATTTGTAATATAACATTTCTAAAATAGTACAAATAGCAGGTCTACTAGCTCACAACATATCATATCCCAATATCAATATAATATTAATATATTGCTCAGCCCTAGTGCTGCTGAGTGCCGTTTTGGCTGTGGGACAATGTTGGTGACTTGTTGAGGAACTGAGGCTCTTGGCAGAGTGACAGCAGCAGTACACCACTGTGCCGGTGTGTCCTCACACAACCCTATCCACTGCACCTCTTACAGCGGTGTCCAGTGACTCTCTGCCTGCCCAGAGGGACCCTGCTGTGTTCTCATTATACTTATAAGTTATAATATCCTCAAGAGGACGCATTGGCACACAAATAAATGACGCTCATTAGCCTGAATTCATGTCAGAAAAGCAAAGTGTTACAAGCAAAGATCGAGTGCAAAGAGTTAGTGACTTAATGTACATTAGTCTTTGATAATCAATCAAAGGGAAGGTGGGGACAAAGTGCAGATCAATATGGATGACATGCCCTGTTGGAATGATGTCCCTGCCCCCACACCATATTTATCAGACATACAGACCGACATTTGTTGTCCCATGTCTGGGAGAGTGTGTTTGTTTTCTGTCGTCGATGGTGCTGCCACACCCACAGACTGTTTTGTGTGTACATTGACAACTGGGGAGTATGAGACTGAGACACACAGACAACCAGCGCCCTGTAAGCACACACACACACACACACACACACACACACACACACACACACACACACACACACACACACACACACACACACACACACACACACACACACACACACACACACACACACACACACACACACAGTAGACTTCCTGCCTGACTGGCTGACTAGGGACGGGCAGAGAGCTTACAACTGACTTTGGTCTCTCTCACGCGAGCTCTGAGGCCAACAGAAACTTGGATCCCTCTTACGATGCCTTGCTTCAGAAAAAGAAAGTGCAGGGCCAGGCCAGCCTACAAGTGGTTCCTCAACAACAGGAAGCTGCTACAGTATATGAAGTGGTTGCGTTGTTCTCTCGTTGGTAGTATTTCCACAAAGCACAAATTGGAAATCTCCATGTGGAGCCATGCTTCTTGGGAATGCCTTGTAATTAGATTTATTAGATTTCTTCCATCGTTTTCTTTTTTTTTCTTCCCCTGCCCCCTGAAACCAAAACAATGCCCCAAGAAAAGAAAAGAAAATATGGTTGGTATAGAAGAAAGCTCATTTTCCTACAGTACTTAGCCCGACTACATCTGTATTTGCTGGAAAACAGATGCTTGAGTGCAATAAAGCAAGAGAAGAATGTGTGAGCAAATAGAAAGGATAACAAAAGAATGAGCTCCTTGGTGGGAGTTGGACTGACGTGTTCATGTGTGAATCTGGTGCTGGATGGAAGGTCAGTGCCATATACAAGGACACTTTGCTATAGGACACATGGCTAGCGATGTATACATTTACGGTTGCTGGGATTGTACCTACTAGCCCTTACCTGTTGTGAGACATTGCCCCCCCCCCCCCCTTGTGGCCGTGGGGGGTACTGCGCCATGGGTGCGTTTTCGCATTTTTAATTCACTAATAAATTAATTATTAATCTATAATTTGTTAAATGTTTCGTTAAGACCTCCATATTATTATGGTCAATGCCTGTGTGAAAAGTGGGAGTGATTGGTGCAGGCAGTGAGGAGCTACGGCAGTGTTTCTGACACACACACATTCAGACACACATTCAGACATTTGGTTAATTATAGTATGATGATGATGATGATGATATGATGATGATGTGTCCTTATGTGACAGTCACTCTGAACTCTATATCGGCACTTTGTTATACAGTATAGCTGAGTAAAAGGCTGCATCTTAAATATGCCAAATTAAAACCATACCGAAGCCCAAAATACTGTGCAGAGACAAAAGCTGCCACAACTGGGCTCAGCTCAAACAAGCACAACTCTCCTCGTTGACGTGAGGAGACAGCTCTGCTTTCATGCTGACTCCTTTGTCAATGATTAACACGCATTAACCTGGTGGCTTGACAGGAGCCTACTGTTTCAGCAGATCACTGTCAGCGAGGCTACGTGTTCCCGGAAAACAGGTCCTGGTCCTGCAGCTGACAGTGTTGCTCTGCATAGCACGTCTCTCTAAAGCCCACTTGATTCATGCTTTATAGCATCTGTTGTGAGCTTGTAGATCTATTGCGGCAAATGAATGTCGCGTCAGATATTTAATTGACTGCAGACAGCAACAAATGTTGCTGTGTGTGCAACGTGCTCTAGTTATACATGGCCTACTGCTTTAGTGACATACAGTACACCCCTTCGCCCCCACCCCCCACCCCCCAGGCTCCCTCTGTTACTTAACTCAACATTCCAGAGTGTGTGTGTTCGTGCACACATGTGCGCGCTGTGCTGACCTGAATTTCAGCACTGCTTGGTCGACACACAAACCAGGAAACCATGCAGTCACGTAACACACAGTCTCCTCTCCCCTCCTTTTGGAAGAGTAAAGTTATTATTTAATTGTACTTTTTTCATCTTGCAACAACATCAGGGCTACGTTGAACTAGAATGGCCACACATATAGTTAAGCCCTACTAGATCTGACCTATCAGCAAACTCTGTACTAAAAATCATGTTGTCTCTACTCTTCTCGCTGCCTTCTTCCATCATTTTTCATTTTTCACCTTTGCACACCTGAAGGCATCTTGCTATTATGCTGCTGTTTCATAACTTGTTTAAATGCAGCCTGAAATGTACTGTACAGTGTACAAGGTGTGGTATCGGGTGCAGGAAAGAAAATGGTTTACTGACAGAACAAATTGTGGTGGGCCATGGCCTGCAGGCCTGTTACCCCAGACAGAGGAGAGCATGTTCTCACTGAGATGATGGGGGTCTGCAGCATGCACCCACTCACCTCCTTAAATCTCTCAACACGCATGTTCATGCGTGCATTAGGCTGTTTACATCATACATAGCCTTGATTCCATCTCAGTTCAGCTCAATTTGATTTGTTTAATTTAGTTCCATTCAATTTGAAACTTCTAATGCACTGTGACCGTGAGGAAAGTTTGGGCCATGGACACTGGATTTACAATGAAAAACACTCAACAAATCAGAAATCACCATAACATTTAGCGTGTAGAGAAGCAGTGGTTGGTAATATCAGAGAGGTTGTCAGTTTAATCATCAATACTAACTGATTTGAAAATCAGAGTGACACTGTCATACAACAAAGTATGAATTAGGCATAGAACTCTGACTCCTTAGTCTTGCAAAGGCAGGTTGGAGATCTTCGTGCTGGTCACGTCTAAACCCAAGGTAGTTGCTACAATGGCAGTGAGAACAGCCGATAACAAAGCTACACCCATTGCTTTGGAAATCAATCATGTCAACAGTCAAGTTGTCAACACCCCAATATGAAGGTCTGCAGTAAAGGCTTTTTTAAACTATTTTAATTGTTTTCCACCCAGTTTTGAAAACTGTGAGATTGTCCTCAGTCTCTAGTTGAGCACTGTGCTTAGAGACTGACGTAGTGACTTGTGAGTCTACACAAGTCAGAGCAGTCATGTTCCAGCCAAGGCCAGCCTGATCTGTCTGGAGCCAATGTGTTCTGAGCACATAGTGACCCCCAAGTGGAGAAATTCCACAAGTTGACCTCTTTTGGGAGATGTTTTCTGGAGTCCAGCTGGAGCTAGTTTCTTGACTTTGCATGCTCTCCACACTGTATGTCACTCCAGACTGACCCTAAAGACTGTCTCCGCTTGCTTTAGTTAGCCATCTTTACTGTGAGTGAGGATAAACCCTCAGAGCCTAACCACTAATCGTCATTTGTACCGTTCCATGTGTGTCCATAACTTATTTCTGAAAGAGGAATTACTGCATGGCCCCTTGCATATTAGGCCAAATTACAACTTGGCACGTGGACGCAAACTAATATGTAAGAAAGAATTTACCCTTAAGAGTTTAGTGGTGCATAGTTTTTTATCATATCGATTTGAGCCCGAAGGACTACTGTGGTTCTGCTAGATGGTAAATGGTAGACTAGAGACAAGGGATTTTCTCTAATAATTGGAAGTTGTATGCATTATTTGCACAACAAATACAAGACTAATCAGCCTGAATTAAAGGTAAAAATGTTGCCGGGAGTGATTTACACAAAATTCGCTACAGACATCTATCTTCTGTATCCTCCTTACACTTGCCTCAAGAACTACTCAAGTCCATCTAACTAGATTTTATGCCATTTTTAATTTTTGGTAAAACAAATAAAAAAAACTCCTCCTAAACCATAGGTCCAACTGCAACCAAACCGTCTGTTGATCATTATTGGAACAAGCTTAATAAAACACATGTTGTTGCTTAACTTGTTGATATCTCATTTCGTTATGAAAATACTAACCATTGAACTTCAAAAGGATGTGGCTCATGCAGCATATAAATAGACCAGCGTCAATAACCCTTGGGCCAATCATCACAAAACTTGTACAGTACCTACCTGAAACATATATTAAAAGTTTAATTCAAATCGACCACTGGTCGGATGGGCGTGGTGTAACCATAAATTAGAATATACATTTAAAACTAAACAAACTCCCATGGAATATAAGTGAACAGTCTCTGCTGTCCCGATTTGCTGCGTTGCGGTTATATTTATTAATAGTAGTTGTGGGGCTTTTAGTGTTGATGACCATATTATTTGACCATAGCCAATAGCCATTAAGTTTTAACGCATCAGTAATTGCACCATTTACAATCACTTATTTGCAGATAGATAGCGCTATTGCAATTGGACCAGATGGTGCATAACCCTGGTACAAAGTCTAAGAAAATAGGATGACACTCAGCACTTTGTACAGTGTACAACCAGTATGGAGTGGGAGGAGCATAAAATAAACAGACCCATCATATCTGTGTCTCAGATAAGTCTGTCTCCTTCATTTCACCAAGGAACTCCATATAGTCAGACAAACAACTCCCACATACCTCAACGGTAGGGCAGAGGAGAAATGGAGTCGGCTAGAGGAGAAAGGGAGTCAGGCTACAGAGAAAAGAGAGTTTTGGCAGAACGGCGAGTGAGGGGTGGAAAAAAGGCCCCTCTGTGTGTGTGTGTGTGTGTGTGTGTGTGTGTGTGTGTGTGTGTGTGTGTGTGTGTGTGTGTGTGTGTGTGTGTGTGTGTGTGTGTGTGTGTGTGTGTGTGTGTGTGAGAGAGAGAGAAGGAGTCTGCTGCTCCCTGTGTTTCCTCAGGTTTCTGCTGACTCAGGCAATTTTTAGGAGGGACAAGAGGGAGAGAGCAAAAATCAGAAGGGAAAAAAGATGGCAGGGGGAAAAAAACATATGTGGTCTCTGGAGAATTAAAGAAAGAAAGAAAGTGTGGAGGTGGTGAAGAACTGGGGCCCATGACGGCCCCCTCCCCCAGTTGCGTCATAACTCACAGAGATGGAAATGCTAGCTCCTGGCTGTCATGTGTGTACACACTCGCACGCACGCACGCACGCACGCACGCACGCACGCACACACGCACACGCACACGCACACGCACACGCACACACACACACACACACACACACACACACACACACACACACACACACACACACACAGGGAGATGAGCTGCGCTCTAGGGGGAAGAGTTTTCTCAAAGCCAAACAAGTCATTCATCACAGTTGGGAGTGCAGTATAGTAAATTTAATTAGAGAGGAGCTCAGGCCTCATGTCCTACGAAGCACTCGTGAATGTTAAAGGGTCATTTCACCCATGGTGCTTTTGAAGAATATATTGTCCCAGCCTGAACCATAATTGATTCTTCAAGAGATATTTTCACTTGTCAGGTTATTGTCAATATTTGGTTGAAATTTTATTTGAATAGGCCAGCTGTTATGCTTATACCTATGGTATGCATATTATGATTTAGACTAGTTGGTGCATGGCACCTCATGCTTTTGGGTGGCGTCTACTTTTGAGATGTAAAATAAAAAATATTTCATCATTCTAAAACTTTGATAAATGGTTGCAATCTTATGTAAAAATGTGCGTCCCTGTAAACGTGCGTCCCAGTAGAACTAAAACTAACACATACACTAACATTTTGCTGTGTGTAATTGCTCTATTTCTTTAGCTTACTTTCTTTTACACCAAATGTCTGATCTGTGATATTTTGAGGGCTGTTTATTTTTTCCAGTTCTGTCAAAATGCTATTTTCATTTCTGTCTTGCCAGAGAGTTACCAGGCAAAGGTACTAAGATGACTCATTGCTAATTACGCCCCCTCAGAAATATACTGCACATCAAAACAAACGCATTTCTCCACTTCCATCTTTGGGTGTCTTGCAATGCTAAACTACTGAACAGGACTTCAAAGGCTGTATTGTGACAATCAGACAGACTATGCAGGCGCCGTAAACAATAACTGGCAATTTCTAAGAAACCGAGACCAGTTTGTTTTGGTGGAGCCCGACCACTGTAAACTCTGCCGGTGACAAACATGGCCCTCTCCTCGCTCTGTGATCTCGAAATGAAACTGAGATGAAACAACGGCAACTGGCGTGGCTTGGCAGAGCTGGCGTCAGGTGTCTCCAGTGGTAAAAATAGCCTTTGTAAATCCTTTCTCAATTGCGGAGAGGCGAGCCGGCAGAAGCGAGAGACTCCTCCCTATCAGTGTGAGAACGCGCTACAGCCATTGTCCTCCTGTGAGCAATTTGTCCTCTGTCGTCTCTATTGTCCCCAATCCCCATGCAGGGCCTCTGTTGGATATCCCTCCTCTATATGGATTTGTTTTACATGTATCTTGCATTGGTGATGCTGCAGGCAATTATATCTTGAGAGCTGTACAGCAGCACCCATTTAGAATGCTGGAACACAGCCATTTAATGTCTCTCAAACACTTGACAATA
>NC_136809.1:29514367-29519367 GCF_951216825.1 Electrona antarctica | reverse complement strand
GGAGCGCTGCCTCTCTAGTGCTTAGCACAGCTGAGCACACTGCACCTCTCAAAGGGCCCTTTTTTCCAGCCAGGGAGAAATCCATCAGACCCTGCTGCCCTCCCCAAAATCAAAACAACAGCAGGTCGCTCTCCTTGCACAGACCACCATCTCCTTCCTGTCCACTTCCTGGTTGGCCTGTGTCCAACCCCCTTCATGAGGTTGTGGCCATTCATGGGGACCAGTGGTGGACAAAGTACTCAACCCCAGTACTTAGGTCAAAGTATAGATTCTCCTGGTCAAATATTACTCAACTACAAGTAAAAGTTGTGAAATTTGTACTTGAATTAAAATAATGTAAAACAACAACATGTAAGTATTCAAAAGAAAATGCTTTGGTTGGGTACTTGGGTTGAAGGTTTGTTCCCCAAGACCCCAACCCCTCCTTGTCCGCGTCATCATCCTCTAAAGACATTTGTTTTCCATTGGCGGGGTGTTAGTGTTGGCGGGGTGGAGTAGGAATAGCGTGTGTGTGTGTGTTTGTGTGTGTGTGTGTGTGTGTGTGTAGAGGGGGTGGAGGGTTGCATCCCTCGGGACAAGTGGGAATGAAAAGAGACAGAGCACTTTCACACGGCCCTCTTGCTGGGGGGGAAATGCCTGTCCCTTCCCCGCACCTGCGAGAGGTGGAGAAGTTTGCTTTCAGCTTCTCCCGACCTTTTTATAGAAATGTGCATTTGTGCACTTTTTTTCCCCTCCCCACTCGCCGCAATTAAAAACAGGCCAAAAATAAACAGCAGAAAGACTAACATACTTCCTTCAGCTTGGTCATGTGTGAGGTAGTGAAACCGACAACCTCTGCCGTCCACACCGTATAGTATTGCCGTATATTGCAATATGTCGGGCGGAAAGCGTGTATGTTTTACGAAAAAACAAACAGTTGCAACATGGAGATAAAAGGTTTCTGCTTGACAGCAACAATATAATGTATTGTGTTATTGTGATAATATGATCGATCTAGAAATCCTATTAATGAGATTTAATCCACAGTAAAGTAGTTGACCCACAGCAGTTGAGCCACTGCTGTGGGTCTTTGTGGGACCATGCTATAAAATGAGACAGGCGCTGGGACAGTAATGTTTGGCCACTTGAACCCTAGCATCCCTATTCTGAGAGAGAACGTTCACCAAAAATAGCTGACGGCCAAGCTACACCAGGCTTTTCTCGCACAAAACGCGCGCGTTTACCCTAAACGCGTGCGTTGAATTTAGGTCCAGTCCTATTTTAAAACGCGGGCCGCGCGTTTAGGGTAAACGCGCAAGAAAAGCCTGGTGTAGCTTGGCCTTGACTCACAAGGTCAGCGTCACGACGAGTTTTGAGCTTGTAGATCTAGCTATTTTCAGCAAAGAGAGAAAAAAGAGAGTCAACTGCGGTCAACTAAGTATTAGTTTATAAGTATACAACATGGTTTAAGTGGTTAGCGAGAAGACGAGTTTCGACCTCTTATGGCCTGTCCCTGGCTGCCCATGAGGCTGTCTGGGCTTGGGCTGATCTCTGTGTGGAACAAAGGAAGAGGGGATGGGGGAGAGGGTCTTACTTTCACTGCAAAACACAGCCAACGCCCCAGAAAAAGACAACCAAAGAGGAAAAGGTGTGTGTGTGTGTGTGTGTGTGTGTGTGTGTGTGTGTGTGTGTGTGTGTGTGTGTGTGTGTGTGTGTGTGTGTGTGTGTGTGTGTGTGTGTAGGCTATGTGTATGACTGACTGCATGCGTGTTTGTGGCAAGTTTGTTTAATGTGTGTACTCTCTGACTGTAGGCTATGTGTCCTGCTAGTTTCAGTCACTTTCAGTCTTGTGAACCTTCATTCCAGTCATTAGGTTTATGAGAGCAAGGCCAGGGGAGGCCTTGTATTGTTTGAGATTGTTTACTGTTCAGCTGGAGCCTGCCAAGAGAATAGCAGGGCTAGTCACACAAAGAAAAACTCAATATATGAATACCCTACAAAGATCAATAACTGTAATCTGTAGTAAAACTAACAAAACAGGATTTAAGTGTATCTTCTGTCCTGCTATTACACAAACATTTCAATTTAACTATGAGAGCATACACATGTAACAAAATGGACCCACGTGTGTACACTCTCAAGAGAAATGGATAAATGAACACTGAGGATCCGTGCTATTCTGTAAATTGCTCTGGAAGATTGCCAGTGGCTAAATATGAATCTAAAATCTGTATCCACATGCTAAAAAAAATGGCCGAACCCTAACCAGAAAAGCATATATCCAGGAAGAGATTAAAAACTTAAAGCTCTATCATTGCTATCATTTGACAGACATCTCTAATTGGACCGTCACGCGGTGCAACTTGCTAGCTTAGTTGTTGACAGTACTTCTGGGTACGCACAGTACAGAACATTTTGGGTGTTGCTGCGGAAGAAGGCTTTCCTGGGTGAGTGGTTTCTGTCTAAATGCCAGGCAAACCAGTGTCAGCAGCCAATGGTAGAACTTTGGCACGCGATGATGAGTGTGGCTTTAAGGATGCTCCCATTGGCTTTGTGGGCAGCGTGTTGGTGGCCGTTGTTTTGCTGAGAAGCACGGATGAGGCCTGGAGTAAATAAACGAAACGGGCAGAGAGACAGGGTGGAGCGCCAACATTATCCGGGTCAGTATGTCACTCTTAATTTGGTAAATAAAAAAATCACGCTTGTGAAGTGATGATCATGATGATGCATTCATCGCTTGTGTACTGTGGCACCCACTACTTCATAGTCAATTTATTTTGCCATTGATTTGGCCTGAAAGTTTGTACGCAATAAATTGTTCTGTAAAACGTCCATAGACTTAGCTGCCGCGTGCCGTCACGGGGGACACACACAAAGCCACGCGTTGGAGCGCTGCTCAAACAACAAAACAACAAAATCGTGGGAGTATGAAGGCGTGCTCCCTCCATCAAGGCCTAGTACTGATGGGGTTTCATATGCCTTGCTGATGAGTCAAGACATATAAAACTCATTAGCTGCTACAGTGGTTGTACATTTGTTAAATTAAGACCGTTCATTTTACTGTGTGGATGCAGGGTGACAGGTTGTTGTTGTGAGCTTGGAGTGCTATTGTCTGTGTTCAACACCTCCACTAAGTATAAATCACCCTTTTAGGAGTCATTGTGCATAAAGCTATGAATCTAGTTTTTGTCTTGAGATAACTCATAAAGCTGTGCCACAGAGACAAAGTGCGCTGGCTGGTTTCAGTCATGCATTGTAGCATAACAACTACAATATCCACACACAGGCACATCAAAGGCTACTCATATAACCACAGCTTTGTCTTTGTTCCATGGCTGCTTCTAAATACTTGGCCTGTATTCATGGCTGTACATCATATTTCATTGTGATGGTGGGGTTTGATGTCTCACGAGCCTTTTCACTCGCCCCTTTCAAATTAATTAAGGAGGCTCGTTAGCACAAGCGCTTGCTTCATGAGCCAGTACCTCGGCTGTCCTGTTGTCACAGGGACGGGAACGCCTTTCAGGAAGATTATATAATGTGATAGAAAGGACATGACATCCATTCTCTTGCTCGCCAAACTCGCATGGCTGTTTGGAAAGATTATTAAACTGTTGTTGAAATGTGTGTATGTAAAATGTGTGTGTACTTACTGTAGGTGTCTGTTTTGTGTTGTGTGCACACAGAATGTGTATGTTTGCGTGAGACCTTTAAAGCGTGTGTGGGTAAAGGCTTTATGTGGGAGTTCAAACGCGATACGAGGGGTCTTTGTTGATGAATCCAGATGTAAATGTCCCTGCTCTGATATAACAAGCCGCCTCTGCCTTTTGTCCTGCATGAGGAGGGGTATTGGACTTGCAAATGGACAAGGATGTGACTCCTTACAGGCTTACAGGGATGTGAATGTGGGTTTTGCAACAGCTAACAGCTCCAAAGTGCCTCATCCCTGCACCCCTCTCTCATCACTCTGACCTGACCCCACGTGCACAAAATTGAAAGCTGGCCTCTCGCTGTTGATGCCCCAAAACTAGGACCTCAAATGAAGCCAGCAAAAGTGGTTATTTCCATAAAGGAAAGGGGGGGGGGGGGGGGGGGGGGGGGGGAAGGAAGATAGGACTGAAACTTAACGTCTTTCCTCTCTCCTGTGGAGTTTGCTGACTCACACTCTCTGCCTCGCTGTACTTTTTGTTTTTGCAGACGTGCCAAACTGCGGCTGTACTTGGAGCAACTGAAGAAGCTGGTACCCCTGGGTCCAGACAGCACTAGACACACCACACTGAGCCTGCTCAAACGCGCCAAGATGCACATCAAGGTACCATCAACACATGAAATGCACTGTCACTCTTCCCCCCTATGTTTGTGTCTCTCTCTCTCACACACACACACACACACACACACACACACACACACACACACACACACACACACACACACACACACACACACACACACACACACACACACACACACACACACACACACACACACACACACATTTTCGTGCTGTCTTTCAAGGGAATAGGAAAAACATTCTCTAATCTTTCGATCAGAGCTGTTCAGGGACTGGCTGGCGTGAGAGAAAGGAGAGGAAGAAAAGTAAAGTAAAAAAAAAAAAGCTGCTCTCACAAGTGCAAGTCGGTTCAGTGAGATATGGAAGGGTAGGGGTTAATTTGCTGCTGTACATTTGGCAGATACTCAGATAAGTGCTAGGGGATAATTGGGATTGGGGTTTACTTTGGCCTAACTCCCTCTCCGCGGTTCATTAACCGCTGCAGCTCATATAGACTCAGTGACACGCAAAAGGACAATGTGGGCAGGAGAACGCACTGTACACAGCAGGAGGGTTCAAGAAAACGAATTAGTAACGGTTAGCAACTTTAAGTCTAAGATAGTTCTGGTGTACACTGTACAGTACCTGAACCTTTTTGTTTTTGTTGCTGTGTGGACTGTGGTGGATGTAAAAAACAACAGTCATGCAGTTTTAACCCTTAATTTCCTGTTTACAACACATCCTCTGCTTG
>NC_136809.1:29386867-29509367 GCF_951216825.1 Electrona antarctica | reverse complement strand
CAGACCTCGTAACACTGTCCTCCTCCCCCCTTCCCTTGCCCCCTGACTGTTCTCCCCCTCTCCATTTGTGCCTTGGGTGTAGGCCTTGGCGACTGTTGTCGCACACCCCTCGACCCTCCCTCCATGCTGATCCCCCCCAACCACCCCCCCCCTGCCTCCTCCTCCCAGCATCCCTCTCTTTATCCCTCCATACGTGATCAGGTCGCCAAACTCCACCCCTCAGGGGCGACCAGGGACACACACCCCTCGGCGATACCCCCAACCCCTAGTGGGTCCCCCACCCACCCCACCTCGTCCACTTCCTCCTCCTCCTCCTCCTCCTCTGGCTCTCCAGGCAGAGAGCCGACGAGCACGCTTTGAACTCTCAACCCCCCTCCATCCGCCATGGCAGGGAAAGATGGAGGACAGTGTAATAATGTACATTGTGCATGGGGGCACGTGAAGAACTAATAAAAGCCCCCCTCCCCAAGGTCTCTGGCACTTCCCCCAGCCCACCCCACTGCCCTAACTGCGTACCTGCCAGCCAGCCTGACGCTCAGCTATGACCACAAACACGAACAAAACCTCCTTCCCTCCAAACATGGCAGCTTCCATTTGCTTCCCAAAACGGTCACCAAATGGAGGGGAGGGGTTCAAACTTCAATCAGACTGGCTCAAAGCTCTTTTATTCTACTTCTGTTCTGTTCTCATCATGGCCACAATTATGCGGTTGTAGAACTTTGTTGGGGGTGGGGGGGGTAAAAGAAGAGATGGAGGTACTGTCACCTAGAGAGAAGTGATGTTAAAAGAAGAATCCCAATTTTGATGGCAGCTCAAGGTGTTCTCTCATCATTAACTCTCGGTGACACCTCCCTAAAAATAGACAAAAAAAAAGATAGTGTTCAAAAGATTAACATGTCCTCCCTCAGTTTGATCAGGGGGGCGTGTTGAGACAATAGCAATACAACCGTCTTGTGCTTTCTAAGAGGCTGTGGGATTTTCTACACAAGCAGGTGTTTTGCTTTATTTTACTGTTTTTTTTTCTGCTTTGGTGCATTGCTTTTTCTTTTTCGGTGACCAATTCATTTTCTACATTTTTTTCCTCACGTTTCTCTCTGGATGAATTTTACCTCTCCTGATCTGCACTCTCTCCATACACTGAAGGAGGGGCGATGAGAAACAAAAAAAGAATAACGTTCTTGAAAAAAAAAAGCTGTTTTTTCTTTTTGTGCTCATTGACAGTTTACATCATGTCAAGGTTTTGTACATGAGTGTTATAGTAGCAAAGAAAATGTTCTCTTTCATTTTGTTGTTTAAACGGACAACTTGAGTAAAACAGGTAAATGAAAAAATGACTAAATTCTCTTGCACAGAACCTCCCATCAGGAAAACAAAACGCAAGGCCTCTTTTACACCTGGCATTAATAGGCATATTGTATCCAGATCACGTTTAAGTATGATTTGGGCTATGAAAAGAAGAAAAGGAGGAAGAAAAAAGTATTATGTAGCCGGATTACATTTACTTTTACACCTGGATACAATTCAGTCTGATCACAGAGGGCACATGTTAATGCCAAATGTAAAGGTGGTGTGCATGGCAAAGGACCTAATGAATGGAGATGAAAAGCAGGGCCAGATTCCATTTTTTTTTCTTCTCAATGTGACATTACTGAAAACTGCACATACTGTACCTAAGCACACATACAGGATTAAGTGGCATTTTCTGAGTAGGTTGGCTGCAGATGGGTGGCGGTTTTGTTTGTCTGCTGACCACATTGTGGTTATGGAATTTCTTTATTTTAATGATGTGCCTTGAAAACAAAAACAAAAAATATCTTTGTTTTGCTTTACACCAGAGATTGTACAATAATGAGTGACTGCGATAGTAAGACCTTTTCTTTTTTAATCTAAAGCGCCTTACATTACTACGGATGCATAATAATAATAATCATAATAAATTGTAAATAATATTAATTATTATTATTATTTTTGCATGGTTTGCCTCAGTAGCAATGCCATTGTGGCAGCTAGTGCCATGTACTCCCCATG
This sequence comes from Electrona antarctica, assembly GCF_951216825.1. NCBI lineage: Eukaryota > Metazoa > Chordata > Actinopteri > Myctophiformes > Myctophidae > Electrona > Electrona antarctica. Next base: position 29,507,339 of record NC_136809.1, on the reverse strand, counting down.
AGCATACTGGCCCGGGAAACCTACCCTGTGCTCTACCTATTGAGCTAGAGAGAATTTAACCTCTTATTACTATGCTCGATTCAGTCAACTACACAGGACCACTTATGAGAAAAAAGAAACATCACAACGCAATTTAAACCTTAAAATGTGCCCAAAATTTGTCAAAAAGACTGGAGGGTCCAGCGGACTATGGATTCTCACTGTGAGGGCAGAGAAGGACCAATCTACTTACTTTTATTTTTCCGTCATACTATAGATTGACTAAAGAACACAACACCACAGCTGTTGTAAGGTGAAAACAGCAGGCAGACAGGCCCTTGGGTTTGTAAGTAAGTTTAAAGCACAAACTGAGACAAAAGAAGACTGGATGAAATATTCTAGGAAAGAGACGTCATCATAGCCCAAACAGAAACCCCGCTCAAAATCTAGAATAAGAAGAAAGAACATAGTAGAAACTGGATTGAAATTTGCTGGTCATGTCCCAAGTCCTCCCTCCGGTATTCCCATAAAATGTGACAACGTTCCAATTCATTGTTGTTCCTGCCAAATAAGTAAGGAGGGGGGTGGGTCTTCTTTTTTATCAGTCCATGAAATGTAGATATTCTCCAAGTATTCCTAAAACCCCAGTCCTCCCTGTTCCTTCTTTCTTTCTGCCAGCGTGAGGAGTGATTGTAGTTGTAAAAAACATCTACATTGGACATACTCATAACTTCTCTTGTTGCCATTTTGTGTTGGCATGAGAAAAGCCCATTGGATCTATCATACTGGTGTGTGTTTTAGCACACACACAAACCCACAATGGTTCATGGACATCTGATAAACAGACATAGGGACCAGATTGAGATTTAAGGGGCATTTCACTTAAAACTCTGCAAGGAAATAATGCATAAGTATCCCCAAAAGCCACAAACTATCTTGCACTAACTCAACTTTGCCCTGAGAGTTGATTCAAAGTTTGTCATTTGAATATTTCCTCTCAGTGGTGTCATCAGGACACACACAGCTCAAACCCAAATAAAACCCGGCAGGCTGAGGCCAATGTCTCTTGGAGAATGAATTACACTGAAGGCAGAGACAAAAATACAGCTCATGTGTTATGGGTGAAATGCCCCTTTTTGGTAGGAGGGTGGTAGCAGCAAGAATTGTAGTGGTGATCGGGTACTTGTAATAGCAGTTAAGCTAGCATACAGTACTGTGTGTTGTAGAATGGAAAGCCAAATGGGTTACATTTAGTCACAGAATGACCTGTGGCATAGTAAACATAATGTTAATGTCACCACTTGACCTAGACACCCTGCAACATATATGGTGCTGATATACAGTGATATAACACCTTGTATTACTATTGGCATTTTTACTGTAAATGCGCCACAGGATGTGCGATGAAATATCATACATTTGGCCTGCCAAATCATAGGGGAGAGTTCTGTGCCAGAGACCTGTGAATATGTTCCTTTTTTGCGGATGTGTAATATGCATTCAGAAGATGTGTTATATTATATAAGTTCTTGTTTTGTTCTGTTTCGTGTGTGTGAGCGTGTGTATACACTTAAGTACCTGGTGCTGCAAACACTTGAAGGTATTGTGTATTCTTTCATTGTAATATAATTAAAACTGTTTTATACATACAGTTGTTGTGGCCTCGTTATTAAGTTGTATGTCAGGGGAAACTACCGCTTTTTCCAACTGTGCATATTCAGAGGATCAACACTGCCCCATCCATCATGTCATACTGATTCTTGCACTATTTGTTGTTCAGAGTTAATAATAACTGACTGTTCTATGAAATACACATTGGGATTTTTTTTAATTTGTCCTCCAAACAATGGCAAGAGGAAGGCAACAATGTATTGTTAAATACACGACAACTAATGGAAATCTGAAAACTTCTGAAAACTGTTACAGCTCATCATGGTTAAGCTGCTGTCTGTCTAAGTGCATCCTGATGTTGGATTTTTGCAACTGTTAATGGCATTTGCAATTACGAAACAATGATACCTGAAACACCATCAGTAATGTTGTGGAATTACAAAGTCACAAGAGGCAGCCCAGTCCATATGAATCACATTCATTTATCAAATTTAACATAATACAGTATACAAGTCTCAAAACTATTCCCTAGAAGGGAATGCACTATTTATAATTACATATATATATATATATATTAATACAATATCTACATATAAGAAAACAGTTTAACAAATTGCTAACAGGAAACTTCATTCATCTGTGTATCATTCGTTTTTCAAAAAAAGCTATTCACATTAAAAACCCTGAATAATTGATAATTACTTATTTTCCAATTTCTCTTTGTTCACTGGATCAAAAATGGAAAATAATTGAAAAGAAGAAAGAAAGAAAAGTTAATGTTCAGTCATATTCCATTGTGATTATTTTCATCTAACAGGTGTGACCCAGAAGTAGGGAGAGGTTGCTAGTTATGCAACAGCTGTATTGTTTTTCCTTTTATTTTTCTGGTGCGGTGGTCATATTGTGTATGTATTCCAGTTAAAAGATATAATATAGGCTGTACAGAATCACTGCAGGACTATACACATATGGGTTTAGGATTGGTTATTTTGAAAGGGGCGATGTGCTTATAATTGTATGAAATTAAATTAGACATAACAGGTTCTCATTAATCAATGCACAGATCCGACTGCAGAAATCATCTCAAAATCGATATGAAACACTCGTGTCTCATCCAACACAAGTAAGTGGGACAACACAGGGCTCCACCGTGTCCTGTGTGCGCATTTACGCATCGAGTTCCTGCTCTGGGGTTCGCCTGTGTGGAAACCACAGCCCCATCGATGACCTCCACCTTAACTGTAGCTCCAGGTCCGAAGCTACAGCGAAGGGTGACTGCACAGATGGGGCTATGCTACCATTAGTCCTACGTGAGGGGGTAACCTTTGTCACGGAGTAGGCTCCATGAATCACACCAAAATGTTCTTTAATGAACATCACGGAATGACTGAACGCTCATTTGATAAATACGCATTATTAGCCTATGTTCTAATCTAAAGCGCCTCGGCCGTAGACGCCATTTGCTTCTTTGCGGGTGCTTTAAGGATTAAATCCACCTTTATATTTGTGCAGTGATTCTGCAAAAATAACCTATACTTTTAGTTTACCCAACTTGAACTAAAACCATGCATAAGACCACAACATCAAAAAGAAACTAGTTGGCAGAAAACAATACAACTGTCACAGCTACAATTAACCGTTTATTTATTTATTTCCTTTTTTGGTTCAGAGGCATCAGAGCACAACATTTAAAATTGGAAAACAAGTCATACTTTTGGTTCATGTTAGTTTTGTAAACAGATTCTTTTTTAAAAAACAAATTAACAAACGATACATGGATTTTCATTCTGTGATATGCTGAAATGATGGTTATGCCACAATGCAGTTAAGGCATTGGACAGGAATGTCTGAACAGAAAGTCACAGAAAGTCATCTGAAGGTTGGATGACTTTCTGTGAGAATTCCTTTTTGTGCGCTCACTGCTTTGATTGTTGAAGCTCTGAAACAGGCATTGCTGGCCTAGCACTACTAAGTGATTCATTTGAATATTTGGATAATTACACATTAGGACAATATGAGGTAAACTATACCACTCCTAACCCCACACTGCAGACCTAAAGGCCTATTCATAGTCCAGTCTTCGTTGAAGAGGTGACCACCGAAACAGTGGTTATAAAACAGAGCTATGTTGTGTGAGCGGTGACCACCGCAGTGTGACGTCATGTTGTAGTTTTCGGTGGTCACCTCTTCACCGAAAACTGGACTATGAATAGGCTTTAAGAGTATTAAGATGCACATTCGCATAATAAATTAAACGTATAAAAGTGTCAAAGTGTTGCTGGTGAAAGGCCAGAAAGCTTACAGAAAGACGCAGCAGGTGGCACAAAACGGTTCAGTACCTGAGACTAAATTACAGCTTCCAGAGAGTACAGCAAGAGAGAGAGAGAGAGAGAAAAACAGAAGCAACTGATCCAAACTCAAGAGGCTGGTTGAGAAGAGCTGCAATGCAGATGAGACAGATGTGAGGAGCGCCCCATCCTGCCAGATTCCAGTCATGCCAAGTCCAGCAGCAACAGTCATTGCTGTGTGTGTGTCTAAACATGGCCTATAGTCCTTTGGTGCAGGTGGCAGGGCCCCTGTCTGTCAGACATACTGCTGGGGTTTCTGTGGGGCTGTGGCTGCTGTAGCTAGTGTCTTGGCCTTCCCTGTTGCAACCAGCGCTGCTTCCTTGGCCTTCCCCGATGCGTCCTTCACAGTGTCCCTGAGCAACCGCTGGGGCGCCTCTCCTAGTTCCACAGAGCATGGTGGGGAGTAGGGGTGAACAGAGAGGAGGGGAGGAGGGGGGAGGGGGGAACTAAATTAGTGACATAATCTGGTTAGAGATAGACTATAAAAGAACAAGAGCTAATTCTTTGGGAGTAAACAAAAAAATGTCCAAAAAGGAAATGCAACAGAGAGCGTTCCCAAAAAGAAAGTAGGCATGCAAAACTTCAGGCCTACAATTCAAGATGTACGACGTTGCATGACTGTGGGGGGAAGAAATACATAACAGAACACTACCCCATGCAGCCAAAGTGTTTAAATTAGGTTATTTGTTAATAAGATAAGATATTGAGTTTAGATTATGTTGTCTCATTGCTGCATGGCACTCTTGTTGGGTGGACATATCATATCACACAGTATCATGGTAAACTAAAAACAAGCACAAATAGCAAATACGTTGAAGGCCACAGCGCAGTTGCGTGGCCATTCAGCATTATGCATAACAACAGAACTTGCACAGGCACCATTGTAGTTTGTCCTGAATTTGACATTGTACTGTAAACCCACGGCTTCCTGGCCGGCGTCGTGGGAAAAAAGCCACAGGTATGGTTGTTGACAAGATCACTGTGGAACTTGTGATTATGAAATGCCATGTCTCATAGATCTCAATTCAGTCAGTAGTAAGGACACACACACACACACACACACACACACACACACACACACACACACACACACACACACACACACACACACACACACACACACACACACGCACACGCACACGCACACGCACACGCACACGCACACGCACACGCGCACACACGCGTGTGAGACCACACAATGAACCATCCACCCTGAGTGTATGAGAACAATACTCTAATCAGTGTCTCCACACAACACAACAGCAAAGAGCTGCATTCCGCTGTAGTATGAGACACACACAGAGTGAGAGAGAGAGAAGACAGAACAGTCTAGACTCTAGAGAGAGAGCATGATGGAAAGACATCGGTTGGAGAAAAAAAGACAGGATACGAAGCATACAGAGTGACAAAGGGTAGAGAGAGACAAGACAACAGTAGCCTGGGCCCTGGGACCAGACAAATCTGCCGGTGCAAAAACAGAGTTTGCCTTCAGTGATATATATAGTCTGGCCACGCAACAGAACTAGGGGTGCAATTGTTAATCGAAGTGTCAAACTACTCGGTTTAATCAATTAAAAGAATATCGATAATCAATTTAAATAAAAAGTACAATGGACTCGGACATAATGAAAAAACTATATTAACTACCCAATGTATTGCGTAGTTAACTACACCTGATCTACGGTTATGGACATGTATACTGTACCTCTCTAATAAAGTAAAATTCTTGAAAAAAGAGAAAGAAAGAAAGAAAGAACTGTCCCCTGGGCTAGGAAACTTCACCCTAACCCTAACCCAATGTAAAGCTTGATTCATAAGACTTAAGTTCAATGGAATTATCTTCATGTCTTGGTTCTGTTTTCTGCAACTTTCTAGGTCTTAAGAGGGTAACTAAACATGTTGTCTTTTCTGGTATACGGTCACTTTATAAAATTAAATCTCAGCAGTTGATTTGGATTTCTCTCAAACCTTGTGCTAAGGCAATGTTTGGTTTCTGGGAAACAGACAGAGGTAGTGTCCTAGGACATATTTATCTTGGTTCAAATCAGGATATTAGAAACCAAGATTCCACTTTACAACCATTTTTCATATCCTGACTTCTTTCTGCGTCTAATCTCTCGTTCTCTTCCATGCTCTCCTTCTAACCACTTTTCAACTCTGCCTCTCTGTCTTGGCGTGAACCCTTAGTGACACAGAAAGACAGACAGAAAGGTAGACATACACACAGAGAGGCATAAGCAGAGAAACAAGAACGAGGAAGAAAAAGAGACAGTGAGAAACATCTGAACTCTCAGACCGTCAGACTACACAGGGCTCTGAAGTGTTCCCAGGCTCCCTGAAGTGCACACCCCCACCCTCCCAACTGGAACATAACAACACAACTCCTCACTATAGCCTCTTTGAGCTCCTCATGACCTCCCTCTCCCCTCCTATTAGGCCGTGAGCCAGGACCCCAAATCTGGGGTCATCTGTACCGATGGGGTGAATAAGTCTCATAGTGATTTTTGGGAAGGTTTACATCCCTAGTGCTAGGAAAAATGTGATAGCATTGCATCTGTGGTAGCTTTCTGTGTGTTATCACTCCATTTATAACCACATGCCAAAACTCAATTTTCAAAATCCGAATGGAACATTCTACTTCAAACTGATGGTTCTCTCCTATTATTGATCATATATCTTTGAAGAATGGTTGGGATACAGCTCATACTATATATTTCTCTGAAAAGTTGTTAAAATTAGCACATCTAGAAATGTTATCTATTACAGGAGAGACAACATATAGGGACTATATATTACATGAGACGTACTTCTGTTTTCATGAAAGATGCAGCACAAAGGTTCCCGGATCTGTAAATAACTGTAAATATTTAAAACCATCTTAGAACATAAATTCTAATGAAATGTTTTATGAAATTCAATAAACTAAATATAGTGTAAGTGTACAGTGTAAGTAATGCATAAGATAACTTTCCGTTCACCATTACATCACCTTTTAGTCCATTTGACACTTCTATCTGTTCAATACCAAACCTAATAATGCTGTTTCATATTACGTTTTTGTTGTTTATTTGTATTTGGGGACAATTTTAGCTTGGTTGCCCAAACTTTGGTAATTGGCATAATCAAAAAAGGCCTTTATATCAGGTCAATCTCACATGTTAAAGGTCTGGTCAATGAAACAGAAACAACTATTTATATTTCTATAACAACTTATACTTATACATTTGTAATAATAGCATAAGAAAATATGATAATATTTATCTTTTGCAACTACATTCAATATCTGTAAGCTTCAACTCATAATCAGGAACATAAAATCAACCTACCACATCCCCCTAGCCCTCCTGATTGGCAGCAATATCTTACCCAAATCCTGATCTACCTCATTGTCAAAAGTATATCCTCTTTATTATCAACATCACTTCTCATTTGTAGCTTCAACATCTCATCAGGTGTCAGGTCACCCTTAGCAAAATGTGGATCTCCCATCCAAATTGTGTGACATCACCTGAACTTTCAAATTGAGCTTGGTGGTCTGCCACATTCCACTTGTATATGAGTACAACTGTCGTGGTACAACAGCAGCAACAGATTGTTACATTGTGACACCCAACTCACCCAGCACATCAGGGTAGTCTGGGAAGTTCCCTGCCAGCAAAGTATTTTGTGCTCTGATCTTGCCTTTGCACATGGATATGAGGTTGCACAGGACTGTCCCATTGAAGGTCGTTAATGTCATGGCAATTATGTTTATGCACTGTCAAATAGGTCTACATCTATTCTATGGTAACATATAGCTGTATAGTCATATTATCCTGCTCATTACTGTGCACAAATGTATACATCTTTGTGTTTGAGCACAAATGCATTTTGAGAACCCCCACATTTTCAGTAAAGCGTGCACGCTGTGCGGCCCCCCACACACCATCATTCTACAGTTCAATCTAGTTGAATACCCCTGCTGTAGGTTACAACAACAAACAGCTGCATATCAATGGTAAGGTGAATACTGTGCATGTCAACCAGTGACCATACTGTATCTGCTGCATGCTTGGACACACCTGCTTATGAGACAGACATTGACCTGACCTTTAGCACATAAGATTGACCTACTTATAAGAAATTGATTTTATGTGACAGTTATTCTGTTCATTTTGTAATTGTATTGTTTTTACATAATGCAGTACAATAGAACATCACTTTGGGTGTGGTATGGACACCATTTTGGATTTGGCAATACATAATTAACTAGTGATGGGAGATTAATCGGCAAACACATCGGTATCGGACGATTTGAGTTGTTTTTAGATTAATCGGCATCGGTTTGATTAATCAGACCGATTACGTTTTTCAATAAACTTTCCCCTACTCCTTTTTCGAACATAGTAACTGCGAGAGTGAGGTCTAGCCAACACCAACTCAGGATTCCTGGATCGCTGCCCTCCACAATGTCCTATCCAACATCAGGTTATTGAGCTCTGCAGTGTTGTTAGCCAAGCTGTCGCGCCGCAGCATGTCTACATAGGTGGTACGCTTCTTTCCCCCCCTTGGCTTTGCCCTGGGTTTGGCTCCCATAGTCAATTTACTTGCCTCAAGTTCTGGGTACCTGACGCAGTGCCCTGCCAGCCTCATCCTTCTCTCTCTGACTTTGTCCGTGACCCGTGGTAGGTCCCCATAGAAGAGGTCCACATTTCTGATGTGACACCTAGTGCCATTCGTAGCATTCTTGTGTAGACTCCATCCAGGGATTTTTCCTGTTGTACTGTGAGGGTCCATGTCTCGACAGTATCTATGAACAGCCGCCTCTTAAGGTCTTCTCCCATGTCTGATTTCCACACTCTCCTCATCCTGTGCAAGGCTTTCCAGGCAAGTGCTCTCCGAACCTTCAGATCCTTTTCAGTTGAGGCAGTCCAGGCCCCGAGGTACTTGAAGTCCTCGACTCGCTCGAGCACCGTCCCGTCTGCAGTGGCAATGGTTTTGTCCTCTGTGTTGACTGTCATTACCTTTGTTTTCTTGGTATTGAGCTTGAGGCCGAACTTGGACCTTGGCTCGAGTCTGGCTGTAGCTTGACTCTATCATCTGGACCAACTTTTCTGGAACTCCGTAGGCACGTAGAATACTCATGAGTTTCCCCCGGTGGATGGTGTCGAAAGCCTTTTGGAAGTCAATGAATGTGATCACCGCTGACAGGTTGCGCTCCCATACCCCTTCCAATATCCTCCTCAGTGCCAGTATCTGCCCGACTTTCGAACATAAACATAAGTTAAGGATTATGAAAGATCATTATTATTATTATTTTTGGACGTTTATTTCCTTTGTCTTTTCTCATTTATAGTTTAACATGTTTGGAATAAATACAAAAATGAAAAAAATAAAATGAAATTAATGAATCGGTCTGTCTTTACAGATAAACAAGCCCAAAGTAACAGTTTGAACAGATCTACAAGCTCACAATATTATAAAGGTATTTAAGTTAGAGTGACTTGCCTAAGCCTGCAGTGCAGACACCCTGTTACATGGATTTTTCAGAATGGACAAAATGATAATCTTTCAATACAGAATGAGATCGACATTGGTAATATTGGTTATCGGCCATAACAGCAATTAATTATATCGGATATCGATATCGGCCAAAATGTCTCATCGGCACATCCCTATAATTAACTGATCACTTTCACTGATTCAGCCACATTCCTTTAGTCCTAAACCCCCAAATAATGATGAATTAGTATTAGTTATAGCCATGTTAAGCTCCTGGCAGCCATATTGGACGCCATCTTGAAAATGACGCCTTTCCAGAACATATATTTTCCTATATTTTCAGTATATTCTTAAGCATGCCTAGAGGTACCAGAACCAATTGGAAAAACCTTTTCTATCATTTTTGGGGGGTGTATTACTATTTTTTTTCATATTGATCCATGCAATTTTCGCCTAGTGTTATAAAATAAAATGCATGATAGCACTCATAAAGCTACCACGGGTGCAATGCTATCACATATTTTCTAACTCTAGACATGTATACCTTCACAAAAATCACTATGAGCCTTATTCAGCCAGATGGTACAGACCAACCCCCCTGGCTCACGGACTATATGGGGTACGTTCTCCTTTCTCCACCTCTGTCTCCGACTCTCTGCTGGAGATGCAGACGGGAAGGAGATCAGAGAGAGTGCGAGCATCTACAAGCATGAACAGACCAACGGATTTGTGATTGCACACGCACACACATGATTGGGTGTATACGTATCTTGCATGGAGGCAAACAGCGCGCGCACACACGCATGCACGCACGCGCTCCGTCTCTTGAGGCTGTGTTCAATGTGCATGACCCGTGTGCAAGTCATTTTGAATCAAAGCCTTTAGCTGTGGATTCCAACAGCGGCGGTGGTCTACTCACTATCACCTGCAGTATACTGTTGAATATTTGTAGGTGATTTCATTGTTTTGCATCAGCCTTGCTCCAACACCTTTATAGCCAGATGACAGCAAACTCCCTGAAGTAGTGGTACGGACTATCAACTGACAAAACTATTCTCAGGTGATGTGTGGAAGGGTGGTGTGCTGCAAGATTAATCGTAGCATGTTGTGTCCATTGGGGTGTGTGTACAGTGTGTGTGTGTGTGTGTTCCCGGGCATATGTCATGCATAGTCCAAGGGATTGACTTCAAATATCCTCATCCTCACTTCTAGTGGTGCCGTTTTATGATTTTGATAGCCTATAAGATTTAAATTGTACTTGTTTTGGATGAATACAAATAAAATAAATAAAAATGCTTACTTTCCATTTCTTATAGAGAGTGCTGAATATAACCTCCGTTGCAAATAAAAGTCAGTGATACATTCTGTTCTGCAAGAGTCATCAGAAATGAATACCCGTTTTATGATTTTCAAAGCTTAAAATGTTAATTGCCAGTCAAAGCCACACAAGAGAGAGAGGGAACTAAGAACTAAATTCGGACAAAACTGGGAGAGTTCTACAGAGTTGAGAGCACTACCTTTGCTACATGGGGTACTGTACCAGGCATGCGCATGCCTCATATAGCTCTAGACACTGTGGTAAAGATGGTATGTACAGTATGTACTTACTAAGATACTCACCACCACTGTGAGTCTCAGGCCCAGTCCTGCCATCCCAGCAACAGACAGGTTGCGGGGCAGAATCATAATATGGAAGAATGAATTGTGGCTGACTGCTGAATGTATACAGTATGCAGAGTGATAGGCCTATTGTGATACCCTAAAGTAAACTGTGCCAAAAGTAAAGGTTGTTCATGCACTAATGTTTCAGTGCATATTTCCGCCAATTAAGCCATCTAGAAACCAAGTCAGCTCATCACTTTTGTGTAGACATGACACACCACCTGAACAACATGACGGGGGAAGCATAGCGGCTCTTCACATGATTAAAACCCACCAGGTTCTTGTCTGAAGTAAGTAGAACGTCTTTACACAAGGCCATCTCTTAGAAACAAAAAAGTCTAACTCAAGCCTTCTTGAATCATCACTGCTTCTGCTGCATGCAACACCGAGAAAGAAGAGATAAAGGCAGAGAGAGCGATGCAATCATAGCTTGATTAATATCCATGCATTATGGAGGAGGCATTTTGTTTGTATAGCGACTTGAGCGGGGCGTGGAAGGTGGGGGGGCTTGATGTTGAGTGGTGATTGGCTTGGTGTGTGTATGCCATTTCACATTTTCTACTCTGATTTCCACCCGTTCATCGCAATCAGTCCTGGAGGAGTGTTGAGAGGCTTCAACTCACCCCATGGGCAACAAGCCTGGTGAAACTTTTGATTATTAATTCACAAAACAACTAAATTAGGGAAATGAACGGATGGAAAATATGACGCAAAGCTATGTCCCGGCCTAAATAAGCAACCTCTCTTTCCGTGAGTTTTTATCGTTCCCCTACTCGGCCACGGTTAAAAATAACCTGTGACCGTTTCCCCTTTTCTCTCCCAACAGTACTTTCCCTCTCTCTTGTCCTCCTGATGCTGGTGCATTTTACATACCGTGTAAGTTGGACAGGGCAAACTCCAGGCCTTTCATGGACTTTGCCTGGTTGCTCTTGAAGCGGGCCAATCCAAACTCCTGGCGGGACAGGAAAGAAAACGGTCTTTAAAAGTCATATTAATCTATCTAAACTAATTTAATCTTCAATGTTTTTTCTGGCCAAGGAGGACCCCTTAGCTGAGAGACATGAAAACAGGGACCCCTACTGCATTGTATACAATTGTGTTGAACATTAAACCTTTTCATTGATTTTAGAGATAGCTTCATTGACTATATCATCAGTGTTGTGAAAATTCAGGTTTCAGATGGCGGTATTGTGGAATCATCTGTTCCCAGCACTGACCCGTCAGTAAGGCCTAGGCCACTGTATGGAATAATTGTCTTCCTGATGACACCAGACAACATTCAAAACTTAATTCATTTTCAAGATAAATTCATTAGCTCAAGATGTTTTTTATGGTCTTGTGTGATAAAACAAATTGATAATAACTCAAAACACTTTTCTTTTCTTGGTGAAATTCCCCTTTAAAGTGGCTCCACATCAAGAAGAAGAAAAAAAAGAAACGCAATATAGCTTTGCTTACATGGTTCTTTCTTCCTCCTCCCTAGAGGCATTCTGTCAACCCTGGCATGTTCCACAACAACTAATAATAATAGACTTGACATATAATAGGCCTGTCTCCATTTCCTCTTTCCCCTCAAATCTTCGCGACGTTCCCGTTCTTTATTTTGGCGTTTTGTGCACGCAGGCATCCAATCTCTCTCCTGTGCATGCTAGTGCTTGACCTACCAATCATCACATTGACTGGAGGCTTGGAAATACTTTTCAGCATGCAGGCCTCCTATAAAAGCTTCTTGTTATGTAGGTCACTAGAATTTCGCGGGCCTTCGGCCCGCTCATCCCAGAGTTGCGTTGCCCCGCGTTGCGATACAGAAGTCCACAGATACAGAAGTCCACAGTGACACGCGTTTTATGCAGCTGTTTTGTGTTGCAGCGCGTGCACGCGCGCGCGTGTAGTGTTGTTGTTCTTATCCATAACAATAAATGGATCAAATATGCTCTATATTAGTTATGTATAGATTTAAAGCAGTGGCTGTCAAAGGTGTGTTCCAGGGACCCTCATGGTTCCTTGAGGGGGTTCCAAATGGACCCATTATAGGTCTGTAACTCTGAGAGTGTAGAAATGGAACCAAGTGGACCCTACAGGTCTGTAACTCTGAGAGTGTACAAATGGAACCAAATGGACTGTTTTATAACGTTTAACTGTGATACTGTACAAATGGAATCAAATGGGACTGTTATGGGTCCATTTGGTTTTACTCTGAGTTATGGGGGTCCTTGAAATTAAAAAGGTTGAGAACCTGTATGCAATGGCTTATGTCCAGGCCCGAACGGAATACGCGGCCGCGGTGTTCCGACGAAAACTCCGCGGAATTAGCGCGGAATCTGAACACCGTCATGTTTTAGTTAACTTTAACCACTATCCAGGGCAGCGGGGGTTAACATGAACACACGCCCCCTCCCCCCATTGTCTGTGTGAGTGACTGACTATTAAATGTCGTGTTGTTGTTGTAGCCTAGCTGCTAATGTTGGACCAAACAGGAGAAAAGTAATTTAAATCAACTAAAATATGTCGAAAGCCCGCTATACGCCAGAGGAGCTGAAGCGTCGACATTTAGCGACCCGAATCACAGCGAGAGACAGGGCAAATGAATTTGCCAATGACTTTTATGCGGACGGTGGAGTGCTGTACTGTAAAGTTTGCCATCATTCCGTGAATTACATAAGGAAACAGACGATTGTCGAGCATCTCAACTCCTTAAAGCACAAAAGCAGGAAGGCGAGTGGTTTGGGTGAGTAGCATTTTATATTATTTACTAGCTATTAAGTTAACATGCTCCGACAGCTGAGAGAGAGAAAGTGTGTGTGTGTGTGTGTGTGTGTGTGTGTGTGTGTGTGTGTGGTGGGTGGGGGACGGGGACTCACTGGAGAGAGAGCCGATCTATGGAGAGAACGTGTGTGTGTGTGTGTGTGTGTGTGTTGGGTGGGGGGGACGGGAGAGAGAGCAATCTATGGAGAGAACTTGTGTGTGTGTGTGTTCGACTGTCACCCTCAGATAAGCCATGTGATGGTGAGTGTAATACTGTTGAAGACCCCTCCCTGTTTTATACTAGGCCTATTGAGTGTAGCAGTGATGGACCTGGTTACAAAAGTATTTTCATTTTGTTAAGTTTTGTTACATTAGTCTAGCAGCTAGAATGATTATGCTGAATGAGAAGTTTGGTTCATGTGGGCACGTGTTAGTACTATTGCCAATAGACAATAATGTGTTTTAGTATTATAATTGTAAATAAAGTAAAGCTGTATTATGCTAAAAGGGAGGTATGCAGTGCTGTATTGTGACATTGTGAGCAGTCCAGCACTCAATTGTACAATATTGTACTAAATAAAATATTGTACAAATGAGTGAAAATATCTGCCTGAAAGGCAGATATTTGCGAGGGGCTTGTATATAAGCCTTATACAGCCTTACAGTATGTTTGCATTATTATTTTATAATTCTGTACAATGCTACTGTGTGTATATATATATATATAATTATTCTTTATTTTTTTTACTAATATAATTTTTCTTTATTTTCCAGTACAATCTAGGACTCAAACCCTGGCTGCCTGCCTTTCCAAGACGCCATCTGCTGCTGAGAGGAAGGAGTTTGTGCTGGACTTCACTAAGGCTCTGGTTGAGGCAGATATCCCCATTGAGAAAGCCCCCAAGCTGTCTGCTTTTCTGCAGAAGTACTGCAAACAGGGAGGATCCGTTCCAGCTCCGTCCCACCTCCGCTCAGACTACCTGCCAGAGCTGTTCCCTCAGTATGTGGAGGACATCAAGGGTGCAGTGGAGGGAAAGGCCATCTATGTTTTATTAGATGAGACAACAGATGCCTGTGGTCGCTGTGTCCTCGGAATTCTTCTCCAGCCTGTTGGCGAGCCATCTCTGGCAGCAGACATTGTGTTCCTTGAGAAAGTCAACTTCAACACGGTGTCCCAGGCAGTCATCTTTTGCCTCAACAGTTACAGAATCGACTTCAGTGACGTGTGGGCTTTTGTGACAGACTCAGCAAGCTACATGAAGAAAGCCTTCAACGCCATTCTTCATGGCCTGTTCCCCAACTCCATACACATCACATGTTTGGCTCATCTCCTTAACTTGGTGCTGGAGGTCTTCCCAGACACCTTTGAGGACCTAAACAGGGTGTGTGCTCTTGTGAAGAGAGTCTTCTGCAAGGCGCCTCAACGTCGCCTAGAGCTCCGAGCCTATATGCAGGCGCAGGGCATCGTCCCTGTCATGCCAGTGTTAGCAGTTGTGACCAGATGGGGCTCCTGGATTGAAGCTGTCAAGTACCTTGCAGGGTACCTGGACATTTTATATGACTTCATACCCTCTCTACCACTGTCTACCAAGGTCGTCCGGGACCTGCGAGAGCTGCTAGAAGAGAAGAAAAATACTCTAAAGGCCCATGCGGTGTTCATTGCTGAGCACAGCACCGAGATCATGACCACCCTCACCAACCTGCAGGAGACATCCAAACCATCTGCTGCTAATATCCATGATCAGCTGGACAACCTCTACCTGCTGTTTGAATACGGCTGCAGCGCGGTGGCTGAAGACTGGCGTGATGGGACCAGAGAGCAGCTGAGGGGTCTAGATGACGATGAGCGTGATGCCTGCTGTGAGCTCTTCCAGAAGACCATGGCTAACTGCTCTACAAAGCTGCAGGCAGTAATGGAGAGACACCCCAGCATGCAGCTCTTCAAAGCCCTCCCAGTGTTTGACCCATCAAAGGTAGCTGGTCTAAGAAAGAACCTTCACGACTATGTCCAGGTGGCCCCTGCCCTTACCCATGTGTCAGCTGAGGAATGGCACCGCTACATCCACATGGACAAGAGTGATGCTGCTGATGTCAGTCCTGTGGAGTGGTGGGCAGCCAGGGAGGACAGGATGCCCAATCTGTCCACAATAGCAGCACTGTACCTCCATCACCCCACTACCTCAGTGGATGTTGAGAGACTTTTCTCACACTACACTATGCTGCTTACACAGTACAGACGGAGCCTGACTGAAAACAACGTTAAGATGATGCTGATTGTCAAGTTCAACTGTCGGCAGCAGAACCCCCACGCACTGTCTGACTGACTGCCACAGGCTAGCTTACTGGCTGGCTGACTGACTGACTGAAATTGACTGACTGACTGGCTGCTTGGCTGACTGACTTGACTGAAAGCCACTGACTGACTGACTGGCTGAAAGCCACTGACTGACTGAAAGCCACTGACTGACTGACTGGCTGAAAGCCACTGACTGACTGAAAGCCACTGACTGACTGAAAGCCACTGACTGACTGACTGGCTGAAAGCCACTTACTGAATGATTATTTAAATGTTGTATTTGTAATTTATTTGTTGCATGTTTTTATTGGTAGAATCTTCGTTCGTTCGTTCGTTCGTTCCTTCCTTCCTTCCTTCCTTCCTTCCTTCCTTCCTTCCTTCCTTCCTTCCTTCCTTCCTTCCTTCCTTCCTTCCTTCCTTCCTTCCTTCCTTCCTTCCTTCCTTCCTTCCTTCCCTCCCTCCCTCCCTCCCTCCCTTCCTTCCTTCCTTCCTTCCTTCCTTCCTTCGAAATCCAGCAGCATATTCTGGGGAGAACAATAGCCAACAATAACAGATCTCCAAGTTCACATGTCACAATGTACTGTATACCATTGTTATTTAAAAATTGTTATTTAAAATGTATGTATTTATTACATTATTTATTGAATACGTTCCCGTTCCTGCCTTTCAGTGACACGTTTAGATTGTATTACATACTGGTATTTATTTAATGTATTTAAATGTTCAGAACTGAAATAAAAAAATGACAAAGTCAATGGTTTGACCAAGGGGTCTTACTTTATGGTACTTTAAGGCTTATTTAGCATGTTTATGGTTGTTATTTTTGCTCCAAACACATTGATTATAGTACTGGATAACTGTCTAACACCTTAAAAGAAGAAAAAAACACCCCGCAGAATCCCGCAGATTTTCCTCCGAAATCACCGCAGAAAACCAGAAAAAAACCCGCAGATTCCGTTTGGCCTTACTTATGTCTTGTAAAAAGAGAGAGCAGCCTATTCTCCAAACCATCATATCTTATGCTTTGCTAGGTTGTACAAATTAATATAGGGTCAATATAATGTGCAGGACTCACGTGTGTGCTCTCTGTCTCTCTCGCTCTCTTCTCTCTCCTCCGTCTCGGTGGTGTGTGGGGGGGGGGGGGGGGGGGGGGGATTAGTTGCGCTGCCTGCGACAGTGCTATACTTCTCCAGCAGCGGTGCAGAACCGAGAGAGTGACACATTCGTGTGGATGTAAACTGCGCAAGTTGTAGCTTGAAAGTTCGGATTGTGTAGTCGCACCGGTGGTACAAAGTGAATGTTACAACTCGCACGGTGATGTTGTAAGGCGCAAATGCGAGTACCTAGTCGCACTGTCGAGCCCTGTGTAGTGTAGTGGCATTTGCGCTGCATCGCGAGGCGAGCCAAATTCCCCCCCGCGCACGCACGCACGCACACAGACACACACACACACACACTGTACGTAGCTGTGTGTTGTTGCAGCGCGCGCGTGTGCGTGTAGTGTTGTTGTTGTTGTTGTACCACGCCAGGTTTGCACAGTGCGCTCAGTGCGATATTTCCGAACGTGGGCGTTGTGTGTGTGTGTGGGTGGGTGTGTGTGTGTGTGTGGCTGGCTGTGTTTTGTTGCGTGGGGATCGCCATGTGAGGGGGCTAGCCAATAAGGGCCCTGTGTTGCATGTGGAGAATGGTGTAGGTTAGTGTGTGTGGTGTAGCCGAACGGGGTGTTGAGAACATGAGGGGGATGTAGCACAGCAATCGGTGACCCCTACATTAAGCTGTGTTGCTCCCAAGATGCAGTGCAAATGCGTGTTGTAGCAACCGTAGCCAATGGGAAAACAGGATGCAGTGTTGCCAGGTCCGCGAATTGTAAGCGAGTTGTAAGTAGCGTGTTGAATGGCATTTTTTCTGGGCTAGTTTTCATAGACCTGGCAACAAATTAGGCGGGGGTGTCGGTGCTTGTGGCGTGTTTGTGTTTGTTATTGATATTGATGTTGTTTGTGAGTGTGGACGGGAGGCGGCTGTAGTGGCAGTGCAATGACAGTTTTTACGCGGGTGTTGTTGATTGTGGGCGTGCGGCGCGACATGAGGAGATAGCCGTGGATCGACGCGGAGGGTAAGGCTGTGTCGTGTTAGTGTGTTGTTGCAGTGTGTGTTGCAGCGTGTTGCAGCGTGTCAGTGACGTAGTAGCTGGTGCCTTTTGTTCCTGTGCGTGCTTTTGGGGACATGTTTTCAATTGTAATATAGGATAAGGAGCAGTGGTGGCAACTAAATACTTTTATTTTTATTTATTTTTAGATTTGTTTTTGGCTTTTCTGCCTTTATTGATAGTATCAAGTAAAGATGGACAGGACAGAGGGAGAGCGAGAAGGGGAGAGACCCAGAGACATGCAGCAAAGGTCGTCATGAACGGGACTCGAACATGCAACGCCCCTGTGTATGGAGGTGACATACTTTTAAACTCTGGCATAAGTAAAAACCTGCTGTTTTCTTTTTCTTTTCATCACTGGAGTTGATCGCAAGAGAGCATTCTGTCCAGCACCCACTACTTCTTTGACTTGATTTTCCAGGCAACAACTCAAAAGTGTGCCGACCACTCAGAACCTGCCTCTATTTAGAATGACCTGATTTTGGAAAAACAAATATACAAGTCCTCAGTTGAACTTTGAAAACACTGGAGAGCAGAGGGAGTGATGCAGGGAGGGATGTCTAAAGCTCTATTCGTGTTGGCAGGTCCACCAGAAATAAGTCATACAACAAAAAACAAGTAGAGCATCTGAATGAGCTCAGATCACACTTTTTGGGTGAATTGTAAAGAAAATAAGTGTATTAATCCATTAAGACCTGGAACGCATCTGTGTCACTTTAGCTTTTAACCATCATTCTGGGGGTCCTTGACATGAAAAAGTTTGAGAATCACTGTTGTAGAAACAAAGGTTTTTCAGAAAACTGTTTTAGAAGACATTTGTAGAATCAGGTCCTCAGGTCTTAATGGTGTATGTTTAAGATGAATGAGTGTCGCGCCTGTCACAGACATGCGCAAAGCAAGTTTTATTTTATTTTTTTAATATATAATCTGGGGACCCCCCTAAATAATATGGACACCCCCCCGAGGGGTGAGAACCCCTGGATTAAGGTATCTACTAGATAGGTAACCAGCGATCACACAGAGACGATTCACTAAAGTAGCTATAGGCCTGCAGACCACATAGGGCTTAATAGAAGACAGCATGTGCACAACAAGGCGATCAAACATTATAATACATTAATGGATTCATGGCATGCAGACATCAAGTTCTCACTCTTGGCAAATGAGAAACTCCTGCCGTGTGGGTCAGTTTCCTGAGACCAAAGGCAGACATTCAGACCCTAATGAGATTCGGATCTCTGTACTTAAAGCAGTATTATGTAACTATTTCTTAACCCATTAAGACCTGAGGCCGATTCTACAAATGCCCTAAAGCAGTAGTTTTCACACTTTCAAGATTAAAAAAATATATAGCAAAATAGCAGATGTATAAACTTGCATATGTGCTATTTTTGAATAGCCAATGCAAATATCTAAAATTTGACACCCATTAAAACTGGGGTTTTAATGGGTGTCAAACTTTAGATTTTTGCTTTTGGTTAAGTGAATAAGATGTAATTTTGTACAATCTGTATGGCAGACTATATTAATACAATATGAATTTTGGGGTGGTCATTTTGGTCTCCCTGCTCTTCTACTGAGACATTATATCCTGTGACTGTATTGCCAGGACCTTTGACACAAAATGTCTATTAGCTCAGTGGTAAAACATTGAGCACTTGTGCAGGACACCCAGATTCAAATCCAGGGTAGAACAGGAAAGTTACATAGTGCAGCTTTAAGTGATCCAAAGATGATAATGTAAAACAAGGGTTCTTATACCGTACTTATTATGCTTATACTGTTAGAGTTATTGTTTCAATGTACCTGGATGGGTCTGGAGAAGCCGTAGACACTGGAGGAGATCCAGGCTTCTCGTCTGAGATGAGTGGAGGAGGGCTGATCCTCTGACTGCTGGAATACACAGCGTTCTTCCACTGACTGGAGGAATGAGAGATATGAGAGGACGAGAATACCAGAGAGGCAGACAGACAGACAGACAGACAAATGGAGGAGAGGTGGGAGAAAGGCAGGGGTGTTACTGTGGAGTGGTACATCGCTCAACTAGTGATACGTCACTATCTTATAATGGTCTTTTTTGTGTACCGTATATTTCCAAATAGTAGACCTACCGCAAATACCCGCCCACTACCTATTAACCGCAGAGGTCCGACACCATTTTGCACATAAAACACCTCGTCCAAATAAACACCCCGGTCCGTTTAAACTCTGGGGCTATAATTTGCTTTTTCTTCAGCTTCATTTATATTTTGTTGAATGATGGTGTCCTGTGCCGAAAATAGAAGATCTACAAGCTCATAACGTGCCGTGCAGGACTCACCCATATCTCAAAAATACATTTAGGTTGTAGACACTGTGAGATTAACTCGGGCCATACTCTCAACCCATTTTTACAATTCAAAATTCTCTGTAATCTGTGTAGTGTCTTACAAATCATGTTTTTTATATGCCTCTATGAAACTATATGGAGAAAGCGGCAGACGTCGGGTAATAATGTCCACTAAAAGTACGGTCTTTCTCCCCATGCCTCAGGCCTGGTGGAGACAAAAAAGTATGGTGGCGGTGGCTCAGGGGTAGAGTAGCTGGATGGTAACCGCAAGGTTGCCAGTTCGAACCCGGGCTCCCCCAGAGTTAGTGTCGAAGTGTCGTCGGTGTATGAATGTGTGTGTGAATGGGTGAATGTAATGCACCATTTACCATTTACGGTAATTAAAATACTAATAATAAAATTTATCCCCATGCCTCAGGCCTGGTGGAGACAAAAAGTACGGTAATTAAAAAATCATACTCGTGTGAAGTGAGGGGTGCTCTTATCATCATACATCAGCCAATCAAATCATCACATTCCATGCTACAAACACACCGGCACACAAAGCTGTGCATAGGAAAAAACATGGCCCCCTCATGCATTAGAAGGCCAAAAATACCAATATCAGTCACCAAGGAGTCCAGGACAGGTGTTTGGAAAAGTATCTGAAAATAAGCAATTATTATACTGTATTTTTCCATCCTTATATATATTACTACTATTGAACTTTCTAATCTAAGCCATACAAGCACATGGCAAATAGAATTGAATGTAAGGAATTTAGCACATTACTTGGTTATTTTACAGTAGGAAAAAAGGACAATTAAATTGAGGACATTGTTTTTAAAAGTCATGGCATCAGGCATCTATGACGACGTGGTCCTATCTTACAAAACAGTTGCCTCAATACATAAAATCTACCATCCATCTCCACTCCAAATTACATAAAATGGTAAACTCGTGATCAGCCACTGAAGACTCTTATTTGATGCTGTGAGTATAAATAAAATGGTAACAAATGAGCTAGTCATGTGAGAGATCTTTGGCCAGCTATTACATGGAGCCCTTTAAGTCACCAATATTCACCAATATTCACAATAGATGTAACCACCTCAACCTGAATAAACTGGCCCATTTCAAAAATACATTTCATTCCGTTTGAAAGGGGTGGTATAACCTGTTTGATGGATACAAATGTCATGTATAACTTCCTTCTGATTACTTTCTAGCTATATCTATATACCTACAGTATATCCATGTTTGCCTAGGTTTATTCTTTCACAAATCTATACCGTTTGTAGCATATTGTGAGTCTCAGCTCATTTTAAGTGTTACATTTTTAATACTTCTTAAAAATATTGACACTCCTGGAAGGGATGACCTTCCTCTAACACGCATAGAGTGTCGTATGGTCGACTTTGCCTTGTTGCTCGCTAGGCGTGCCATTCTGCTCAAATGGAAGGATGCTGCCCCGCCCGTGCTCCGTCAGTGGCTTCATGATATAATGTCCTGTCTCGAGTTGGAGATGTTAAGGTTTTCAATTGCCGGCTCTGAGAAAAAGTTTTACAAGACCTGGGGCCCGTTTATGACATTCTACCACAACACACAAACTGCATAGTGTGCCGTGCCTATGCCTCGGCCAACGCCAAACCATAACAGAAACAAAATCTGCTCTGCTATGAAAAATCTGCATTTTATTTTATTTTTATTTTTTGTAATATGTATGCATGTATTTTGTGTATGTGTGTGTGTATATATATATATATATTACTTTATTTCCTCCAGACTGTTTTTCCGACTATCCTTGGGATTGTGGGTGGGGGGAGGGTGGGATAGGGGATTGAGTTTTATTTTTATATTGTATATGTCTGTTTAATACTTGCCCCTGGGCTACTGTTACAAAAACCTGAATAAAAAGATTTTGAAAATAAAAATATTGACACTCAATGCAGTACTGCAATGTGCAATGACAGCTAACTGATAATTAATTCGTTGACTAATAGTAAAAAGAAAATGTTATTAAGTGGATCGGGACAAATGGAATGTATGCACGCAAAGTCATTCAATCATGTCTGAAGTGACCACGGCTAGTAAGCGTGAGAAGAATGTAGAATAACTGCTGCATATATAGTAAAAATCACACCTGTGTGAAGTGAGGGGCATCATTATCATCAGCTGTATATGTGATTGGTTAGCCGATTTGCTCGTCTACATATGACTTAAATATTCCCTTCATTGTCAATGGCATTTAATGTTTGTGTTGCCACAAATGTATCATATTTGACGGACATATGACCTAATTTCTCCTTTCCTCATTGTCAATGCATTAACACCTGAGGCCGATTCTACAAATGCCGTCTAAACCTGTAATTCTTTCAATATTATTCAACAATGTTAAAAAATAGCAGGCTGCAGTGCGGCCTGAGGTGACGCGCTGTGAGCTTATTATCTGCTATTTTTGCCCAGCTTTGTGTGTCTGTTTGTACCACAGAATGTGATGATTTGATTGGCTGAGCATGGAATGTGATGATGTATGATGATGTATACATGTATAAGAGCGTCCCTCACTTCAAATAAGTGTGATTTGCCTCCTATACACAGGTTTAATGTTTGTTTTTAGTTTAATGTTTGTTTTGTAAACGCCATCGACAGTGAAGGGAAGATTTTGGTCATAATGTGCCTCATTACGTCATATCATGTCTCTTTATTGTTAACCCATTTGGATTGTAGGATGTGTGGAAACGTCATAACTAATCCAACCGACGCATTTTCATTGATATCAAACGAGAGAAAAATAAAAATATCAAAAACAAAAATATCCATGAATTCAAGTCTCCATGGGGTGAGTAATCGATAGGAAAAAATGGGTTAAATACCAGGTGTAAAAGGGCCCTGTGAGGATTATTTTGACCCGACTGAGGCCGAACGCTCACCATGAGTGTGGTGTGGTTGAGGTTCCAGGTGTAAGTGGTCATGCTCCTGTTGACTGGATCCACAATGGAGTCCTCCACGATGTAGACACAGCGGGACATGTTGGAGGGGAACACAGCCTCAGCCCAGCGGGGCAGCCGGTTGGTCTTTGTCAGGAGGCGTCTGGAGAGGAGATGCTGGTCGGCAGTCACCTCCCGATACACCACGTCCTCCGTTAGAACATGAGTGCTAACACACACACACACACACACACTTTAATAATTTATTTATATCCACATAAGATATACAATACAAGGACACAAATATTTACAAGGTGCTGTACAGAGTGCAATCAGCAAATCCTGGACAAATACCCACACACCCTTCAGGGGTACAAGTAACAGCGTCTTCGCTTCGACACACACACACACACACACACACACACACACACACACACACACACACACACACACACACACACACACACACACACACACACACACACACACACACACACACACACACACACACACACACACACACACACACACACACACACACACACACACACACACACACACACACACACACACAGTTAAATTATTCAATCCCTAATAGAGAACCAAAGTTTGACATCAACGCCGCTAGAAGCTGCAATCCCCCTGGGTCACACAGAGTTTGTTTTTCTATTGAAATTACCACACAGTCATCTTAGATCGCGTCATATAAGAACTGACTGTGTTCCCAAAAATAAAATAAACAATTAAGTCATATAAATAAAAAAACCAATATAATAATACAGGTATGCATCTATGTATGTATAAGTTTTATATCCAGAGAGAACGTTTCCACACTGATCTATTGCTTTTTACTTACTGACATAAATACATTGTTGCTGTCAGGCAGAAACCCTGTGTCACTTGATTTAACTTTTTACGTTTTTTTTGTATACGAATGCCCTATTCAATCATATAAGAGTGTCATGCAAAAGTAGCGAAAATAGCTGATCTACAAGTTAGCATCGCAATATGTTGCGTAACTTGTGAGCTTGTAGGAAGTGGCTCATTCTGTCAATGGGTTTTATAAATAATGAACTAATGAAAAGTATAGTTTGTCACTAAATAAATAATAACTATACTGGATGGATCCATTTTTTTTCCATTTCCAGAAAATGTTACATGTTGGACATACAGTAACAAGGTTTCCGCCCGACAGCAACTATTTTCAATGTGTGATAGTAGTGTATGTGATTCATTATAAAAACACATGAAAACAGTTCTGTACCTGAACGGGTTGGGGTATCTCTGCCAGAAAGCAGAGACAACATGGTCCCATGTGTTCCTGATGTCTGTGCTGTTAGAGAAATACTTGACCATTTTTCTCTCACCGGTGTGTAGAGTGGTCTGATTGCTGAGTGGTGATGGATCTTTCTATCTCTAAGCAACACAATGTACTGTCCAGTGCTGACTCCATCCAAACCTCTGGCACATACCCTACAACAGACACATCAAGTGGTTTAGGGGTGAAACAGTTCAACAAACATCATGTAACACAAAAAATATATGTCATTCAATAAAATAAGCAATTAGTATTTAGTCATTTGACTCATTTATATCTATTTTGGCTCATAAAAATGAGTTTGTAGATCTGCCATTTTCACCCATTGTGTGACAAAGTGTACAATACCGCTTAAGTGGTTCATCCGATTCATTGGTATAGAAAAACATTTAATCCTAGAACACAGAACATGGGTGATTTTCACCCGGATGATTATATTTTTGTAATTGTCATAATGTTGCTGATGTCTGAGGTGGATGGGTCTTTCAGTACCTTCATGATGCCCAGTGACAGTAGGGTTGTTTCCCTGCCCACATCCCTGTTTTTATCTACAGGCAGGTGGTCGGGTGAATTTCACCTGTGTTTAGTGATAGAGTAATATCCCATACACCCACAATGGGATTTATTTTCCATGGACCATTCTCGCATGTCCCAGGAATGGGTGGACCAAAGGGGAAGTTCCCAGCTTTTTTTAGGGATATTTTTTAAATAATACCCAAGTTTTTCCACCGATTTTGATATTTTATAATAGGGCTGCCCCATGATATCTATTTAGTTTTTTTGGTGAACAGTCGATGAAATATTAAAGAACCTCAAGTTGTCATGTATTGCTGTACTTCAATATATTTTGATGAGAAATATTTAACAAAAATAGCAGTGTTTGATGTCAACTGACAAAATTCATGTTTAGTGTTCCAGGGCTAAAAAATATAAAATAACATGCTTCTCAACTATTTTATCAATTGAAAAAGTAATCAATGAAATAATCAACATTTGCAGTCCTAAATGAAACGAACACGTTGCAGATAGAAAGAGGATAATTCCAGCTTTTCGTACAGCTGCAATGTTGGTGAAATTAAAACGCTGTAGGCCTATATACAATCCGATCCAGTTTGGTTGAATTGATTGATTGATTGCAAACTTTATTAAGTTTGTAGAATAAGCACAGGATAGAAGTTCAATACAAGGTCTGCTAAGAGGATTAAACAAAAACAAACCAAGAAAGCACTAAGGCTTGTTTCTATTAAAAGAAAAGGAAAACATATACAGTACAGTAAAGGGTAGCTCTGGTCTATAGCTAAAGGCATTAGAGCATGGACCAAAGCTAAGTAAAGGGTATAGTAGGGTGAGTGGATGACTTGACTTTTTTACTGGGGCCAGTTTCGAATCGCAGTCACCCGTATAAGTGCTTTAAGGAGAGTAGGGATCATGTAGGGATCATGTAGGGATTCACATTCCTTTACGACTGATCGTAGGGCGTTCCACATTTTTGTGGCATAATGGGGCTGTCAATGGTCGGTGTTGCAACTAGATTCAACATATAGCCTCCTGTGTGTCATGTGTGTGTGTGAACCAACTTCCAGTGACAATGATATATGTCACCTTGAGCCTCGGTCCATATAGTCCATGAACAGCTTAATGTTCCTCTGTCCTCGCAAGGCTCGCATAGTCGCATATAGTCTTATTTCCTGGCAACCGTTAGACTATCTAAATAACTTCTAGAAAATCGTCCCTTTATAAATACTGCAATTATTTAACAGCATGCTTATTTTCGTTATTGAATTGATTCAACGACACTTGTTTCATACGTGATCGTATGTTATATTAATGCCAGGCTGCCAGCTGAGCTAAACTTCCTCGATGCATATGGTACGTCTAAAAGCTGTGCACTGCTACAGAGACAGAGACAATGCACAGAATCCTACTGATCTATCATCTGAAGAACACACAGAGTTGTAGTAGGAAGAATATATTACCTGAATTTCTACGGAAACATTTAAGAAGTAGCATGAGTAGTAGTAGTAGTAGACATTTGGCTAATTGTATCCGTTACGTTATAGTTACATTACATGTGACAGGAGACGGAAATTCCGTCATGAATAGAAACCACGCCCATCTGTTATAGACCCGCTACAGTACACAGTAATTATATTTATAATAATAAATAATAACAATAGACATAGTGTGTTTTGGGGTGAGCCTTCTGGTTTCCTTATTGATAATAATTTGCCTTTCCAGTAATAATCTGGATGCTGCTTTAAAGTTATTGAAATTACTACAGAACATTATTTTTGCATGGTTATTTCTGGTTTATTCCACCATCTAGTGGATTAAAGTTGGCATAAATGTATTAAATTAATACTGGGTGAAACCATTGCACGCCCATGCACACTAGACTAAATCCTTATCACAAAAACATTTGTGTGGTTTAATCAAATAATGCTACACAAGAACAGTAGTCTAGTGCTTTGTTCTGATATACAGATCTTGACTCACAGTGAGTATTTAGCCATGGTAAGTGAGTTCAGGTAAGTGAGTATTGTATTATATATATATATATATATATATATATATATATATATATATATATATATATATATATATATATATATATGTGTGTGTGTGTGTGTGTGTGTGTGTGTGTGTGTGTGTGTGTGTTGTATATTATTGCACTGGCAGATATTAAGTAAATGAAAAGTTGGAGAACCACTGGAAAAAAAACAACACACATGAATTCCAGTAGATGTCGCTCTATTATTCTCAAGACATAAAGCTGTCACACTCACACTTCCGCTTACTGCTTAGCTCTTCTTCGTGGTTGTATTTCTGGAAGTGTGTCCTCCATGGTGTCATTGTAGTAGCTACTGAGGTTGAACATCGAGAGATAAACAACAATATCGTAGCATCATGTCGGGGTACACAGCAGATGAGAAGCTCCGTATGGAGCAGCTCATAAAGCTGAGAAGACAATGGCTGAAGGACCAGGAGCTGAGTGCACGGGAGCCCGTGATCCAACCTAAAGCTGCGGGCGCAATCGAGAGATTCTGGGCTAACTTTCTGCAACCCAAGTCTATGTGGAGGCTTTATGTGAGTAATACTGAGTATAGTACATAATCATACTCGACTATACGTACGTAATAATAATAATAATAATAATCATCTGTGCATACTACTGTATCTACATTGTAATACATTGGTACCAAAGAGACTATTTGTGGGCATCAATGATACATTGACTATTTCCCCTAAATATAACAAAATAAAGAATAAATGTAAGCTTTGGATAATGGTCAGAAATAAAACATAATAATGTAACAGTATGTACATGATTTGAACAGGCATGGTACATCATTATGACCTTCTTGCTAGTTTATACCATAGGCATAGGTATCCCTGATCCATAGCTCTAATGCGTTTAATTTACCTAGCTCTGGTGAAACGCATTAGAGCTATGGATCAGATCTAGGTTATGCCCAAGATGACAGGCTAAAAAAATATATGCGTTACATTTAATTAAAACTGGTATTTGGCTCCCATTTATAAAATGTATGTAAATATAATATTAAATAAAAGGTACTTGGACCTGTTACGTACTGTTACTACTACTCTTAGACTAATGTTGGACAATATTGTGCATGTCTTATGGTTGTTTAACATGACCATGCACTGATACTGTGCATGTCTTATTGTCTTATGGAGTTATAGGTAACTTATTTTATAACAAGTTAATCCTGTAAAATGTCAACAATCGAGACTCTTCGAGAGGGATATATTTGTCACTTACTTGTACAGTAATATGAGTAATTTAAGCAGTGAACGGTTGGACATGTTTCGCACTAACACAACAATACAGCAAGATAATAACAAAAACATTAATAATACTGGGAATAATTAAGTAAAAATAAGAAATATAAGATAGAAATAAAGTTAACGTACAAGTAGAACAGCTGGCAGGATAGACCTCTTAATGCACGTATAATATATCTGGTATAAATGCATCAAAATCACTTGTCTATTCCATGTGTTAAATGTACATTCAACATTGTGCAAGTAACATTTTAGCATCAGCGCAGGATTCTTAGTTGTTTTATTTTGTTTTTGCTATTTTTGTTTTTGACCATTTGTAACCACTGAGAATGAACCCAGTCTCCCGTGTGGGAATTGGGAAACCTAACATTTAAATAAATAAAGTTATGACATTATTTGACAAGTAACTAATATTTACAAGAATTGAAATAATATTTTGACATGAATATTTAAGAGTTTGCCTGAAATATTCAGTTGTTGAATATGATATTTGGTTTCTCTTTTCAGACCTACAAGGCATACACAGGCGGAGTGTTCGCATTGACGCGTCTTTTGATACCTGCATGGGTTGTTCACTACTATGTGAAATACCATGTTGCTGTAAGTGAAGATAAATGGTTGACATTCAGAAAATAAGTACATTTTGAGAAACAATCATTAGTAATGTAGATATGACTTCACAGGTAGAGGCATTCTGTCTAATAAGTTAAGAAGATTGTATTACTTTAGTGTGCTGCTGCCTTTAAGAACAGGAAAATGCAACATTTAAGCTATATCATGATATTACGCTAATCGATGATATCATGTCTCAATAATATCCATACTATAAGCTCTACTATAAGGTAGCTATGGATATGGTGTATATTGCATAGTGTCAATAAATGTACAATGTAGTGTGTTGCAGAACAGGATGTTGGAGAGATTCTTATGACGTTTATGAGTGTTAGGGAGCTCAGATTAGTATTATTTATTATGGTTTTTGTTGCAATTAAAAATATTGTTGTCTCTTACAGAAAAGGCCCTACGGTATTGTGGAACTCAAACCCAGACTTTTCCCTGTAAGTACACCATTGTTGTTACTATCAAATGAATATCTTGCAGCTACAAACCCACTATTCATCTGCAAACACACACTAAAATTCGAAGATATAGTCAACCTAAACACTGCAATAGTCATGTACAAAATAAATAAAGAAATACTACCATTATCCATACAGGAGCTGTTTGAAATGAGAGAATCCCAGTACAACCTCAGGGGGACATGTGTATTAAAACAAAAAGGGGCAAGGACCAACACAAATGGTAGATGTATATCCAAAATAGGGGTTGACTTGTGGAATAGCCTGGATAATGAACTAAAGCTATGCACATCACTTATCAAATTTAAAAAGCTATTTAAAAGTAGAGTATTAAATAGATATAAAACATTATCATAAGATCATTATTACTATTATTATTATTATTATCATAAGATCATTATTAACACTATTAAACATTTTCAGAACGGCCTGTTATAGCGCCACCAGGAGGCCGCTTTGTGCAAAACAAGTTTTTGGACAGTACACCTACAGATTTTGTCCAAACATCACGCAAATTGGTACACAGTCTCTCTTCAACGAAACAGGTCTTTCAGATTTCTCAGACTCCATCCTGATTGGCTAAGATTGGCAAGTTCGCAGGAGTGCTCAGTTTCAAACAAAATGCTGCAAATCATGAACACATCGTGTGATTTCCGTGAAATTGTGCACGCACATTCCCACTAGGCCGAGGAAGAAATGCCACATGAACATTTTCAACTCAGCCTCATGGTGGTGCTATAACTGGCCGAAAAGTGTTTTTACCTCTAACTGCACGGATATGTGGATAACTTTGTATGCCAACTCCCTAGAGGCCAAGGAAAAACCTTTGCCTGGAATTTTTCACATCTGCTCTTCATAGCGCCACCAGGAGGCCGACTTATGTAAAACACATTTTCTAATATTACTCCTTCAGATTTTATCCAAATTTCACGCAAATCGGTACATATGCTCTCCATAGTCATGTGATCAAGACGGGTTTGTTTGATTTCTCATAATCCACCCTCATTGGCTACAATTCGCTTCTAAACTTTTCAGGAGTAGCCCGCTTTGTACCCGTTTTGTACAAACCGCCACAACTACTCAACACAGCGTCCGATTGTGGTGAAACTGTGCATGCATATTCCCACTAGGCTTTGGAAGAAATTCCACTTGACAGTTTTCAAATCAGCCTCATGGTGGCGCTACAACAGGCCAAGCCGCGTCACACACACACACACACACACACACACACACGTTTATATTGCTCCTAAACATTTTGCCAAACATCACACACACACACTCCTATCCTCCTGGTGGAGACCTGTACCCAGAAGGGCACTTTTTCTAGTTTATATTTTGTTGAATGATGGTGCACAGAAAATAGAAGATCTACAAGCTCCAATAAGTCGCAGCATGTTGTGAGCTTGCCACTGTAACAATGTTGCCACCATGCCATGTTATCGGCATGGTGTTGGTCCACTGACAGTGAAAATGTAACAATGGTTTCAACACAGCCATCTTTTTAGGCCTCTTTCAGACGGCGATGGTCTCCAGATAAAACGGCAAAGTCCCGTTGCGTTCTCATTTTTTTATTGACCCTTTACACGAGAATGCACTCTTTATGAAAATGCTATAATGTCGCTAGGTGGCGGTAATGGGCTGCCAAATAGACCAGTCACTCACGTACAAGAAGAACCAGGTAGCTCCCCCTTCACGCAACCCTATCAGGGTTTTGAATGACGCTTCCAGAACACAACGGGGTTGTGGCCGTCGCTCGCTGCTCGCTGCAGGCAGCACAGAGCATGCAGGCAGAGCGCGCCACGGGATGGTTATATATTTTATAATACATTAGGCTACATAAACGCTGCTGCCGCCTATCACAAGGCATTTTATTTACATCATGGTTTTACATTCACCATCGCTGATGAGTGGCGCTTTGTAGGCGAGGAGGGAGGCGTGTTCTTTGTAGGAACTCCATTATATAATATATGGCTCTGCATCAATGTAATAAACATATGCGTT
Source organism: Electrona antarctica (assembly GCF_951216825.1). Lineage (NCBI taxonomy): Eukaryota > Metazoa > Chordata > Actinopteri > Myctophiformes > Myctophidae > Electrona > Electrona antarctica. Next base: position 29,475,628 of record NC_136809.1, on the reverse strand, counting down.
GTGAGCCAACGTGAGCCATGATCTCATAAGTTTTGCGGATTCACCGTTTTGCCTGTTTACATGGAGACGGGAGGAAACGGCGTTCCCAAAGATTTCCACTCTGGAAGGTGTTTTCACTTTGTTGCGTTTTCACCTCCTGAAAACACTGTTCTCGTCTAAAGGGACACCAGCAAACGATACTTTATTTTGCGGTTTTCTATGAACACCGTTCTCGTGTAAAGACCACCTTAGAGTACATTGTGCTTCAGTATGTTGACAAGCTTCATGGAGATGCTAATTTTCCTTTCCAGCTCGATTTGGCACCTGCCCACAAAACTACTAGTAATTAGTGCACTGACCATGGTATTACTGTGCTTATCTGACCAGCCAACTGGCCTGACCTGAACCCCACAGAGAATCTAGGTTGTATTTTCAAGAGGAATGTGTGAGACATAAGGGCCGATTCATACTCCTATTTTAGAGCCGAATAAAAGTCGGTTCGGCTCTGTAGAGCCTACTGTACGTGACGTCATTTGAGTTTCGGGGGGGGCGGGTACCGTCCTAAAGTCGGCTCTTCGGTGCTACTGAAAATGTCTGACGAGCCGAAATCATTTCGGCACTACAGCGCCGAAACAGCGGTAAAATAGGAGTATGAATCGGCCCTAAGACTCAACAATACAAATTAATTTACGGCTATTATAAAACAAACCTGGGCTTCCATAACACCTCAACAGTGCCCAGACCAAGTTTTGACTGCATACATTAATATACTTTTCATATGATCGACATTTCTCGTTTAAAAAAATCTCGTAAAATATTCTAATTCATTGAGATACGCCATAATCATCAAGATTAAAACAAAAAAAGGTTTTAAATACTTCACTTTATGCACAATTAATTGAGAATATATGAAAGTTTCACTTTTTTAATTATATTACAGAATAAAATTAACTTTTACAAAATATTCTAATTCATTGAGGTGTGTGTGTGTCTCTATTACATTTATTATTGTATGTGTATGATATATATTATTATTCATTAGTGTACTGCATTAGCTTGTATGCTTGAGTGTTCTTGTTTATTGTTAGATTTTAGTATTTTCATTTGGTTATTCATTTTAATTATGAGTGTGGGGCGGAAAGCCAAAAAATCAATCACTATTTGAGGTATTTATACAAAAGAAGCAAGTTTAGAGAAAAACGTATCGGGTCGGTAGGACCCGATACGTTTTTCACTAAACTTCTTCCTACTCCTTTTTCAAACACAAATATAAATTAAGGATTATGTAAGATTATTATTTTTTGGAAAGATTTTCTTTCTTTGTTAAATCACATGATTTTCCTTTTATTTGTCTTTTTTATCATTTTTTAATATGTTTGAAATAAATAAATTAAAAAGGTTAGTGTACTTTCTAAAAGGTTGTGTGGGAAACATTGCATACAATTTCTCAGATCTGTCCAAGCAGATTTGCTGCACGCACAGCAATGACTATTTTAGATAACTAACATGACAGCTAGTTTAACTATTTGTGTGTGGCCATATATTTGGACAAACTATATACAGAGCGGAAGAGGGGAGTACTCTCTTTTCTTTTTAACCAAGCAGGATTTAACAAAATACACATTTTCATACAACAGAAGTGTCGTAGAATGGCAATCCTTCCAATAGATATTGAGTCGATATTTGTATGCAATTGGAACTTCTGTTGGAGGAAGGACCACCTGGTCACCAAATCCACTAGGGCTCAAATTCACTTTATCCTCTTTTGAGCATGATCAAATGTCATGGCAATCAAGCCAGTAGTTTTTGTGTTATCTTTATTAAAGTGGTAGACACCTGGACGGAATGGATGGGTGTACTGACCGATCAACAACCATCCAAAAATGAAGACACAGAAAATTAGAAAAACAAAAGGTGAAAGAGGAGAACACATTTAACCATTTAATTCTTCTGTCTTTTTGGTCAGGGTGACACCATTTTGGAGACCGGTGAAGTTGTTCCAGATCTCCCTGAGAGCCATGGCCACCACTGATCAAATAAACATCAAATCAATATTTCTATAATGTCTTGTAAAAACTGTGTATATGTTAATTAAAATTAAAATATGTACAAAATGCCCTGTGTCAGCTGTTGCCTTTTTTTTGTTGCTATTTACTGTAGTATTACGGGGTATTACCAACAACCAAAGCTACAGGGATTGCATGATGCAACTGCTGAAAACTGGGAGTTGAAGAGGCATTTTAAAAAGCTGCTGAGTACATCACGGAGTAAGTAGCCTATAATTTTTGAGTGGTGTAAACCACTCCTACAACTGGCTTTGTTAGTTTACGTGTCTGTCTGTCTGTTCGTACCAAAAATGAGCATGGTTGCTATGGTCACCCAGTTCACACGGGTGTGATTTCATTACGTCAGACCACAGCTGATCATTCTATATAAGACCTTACACCACTCAGTTCACACGGGTGTGATTTTTGAGTGGTGTAAACCACTCCTACAACTGGCTTTGTTAGTTTGTCTGTCTGTCTGTCTGTTCGTACCAAAAAATGAGCATGGTTGCTATGGTCACCCAGTTCACACGGGTGTGATTTCATTACGTCAGACATTACGTCAGACCACAGCTGATCAGTATATATAAGACCTTACACCACTCAGTTCACACGGGTGTGATTTTTAGATTAATAAAAGAAAGCTATACATGACCCCCAGAAGACGTAACGTCAACATTTAAGTTGTGCCACTGCCAGTCACGACTTTGTGTGGGAATAGAAAGTTATTTATGAGATAATGTATTGTTATAGTGTTGATGTCTTGTATATTATTGTATGTCTTTAAATGTCACCATGAATTCAATACACCTCAATGGAAAGTTATAATTTTGCACCGTTGTATAGTCGTACAAGTTACAACCACTGTACTATTTTATTTATAATAACTCGATCAAAACAAATAATTCAAGCGCTCACTGCACACGAGATAAACAGAAGGTGGCGCCATAGAGTTATAAGGGTGGTGGTGATTCAACGATTATAGAAAAGAAGAAGACTGCAGAAGCTCACGGTTCAGTCACAGCGCCCCCAGTGGTGTTTTGTACAACAAATGCTGGACGTCCTCTGTCCCAAACAAACAAATCTCACATTTTGCTCTTCAAAGGAGCATAATGCGTTTCCATTCCCAGAAAACGATGTTCGTGTAAAGATGATGAAGATGTTTCTGGAAAGGAACAATTCAAAAGCTGATATTCGCAGTATTGTTTAAGGATTTCAGAGGTAAGGTTATAGAATTCGAACTTTATACCCTGGACCTGTTAGCTAACATCGAGATCGAGGCCTCCGGATCGAACTCCTGGTTAATGTAACCATACTAGAGACTAATATAGTTTTAATGTATGAACATCTGTATTACATAAAGGCCTTGGCGATGGATTCACGGTTCGCTAGTAGCGATGGGAGAGCTAAACGAAAGAACATGGAATGAATCCCTGCGACCGAATTAGCTACATTAGCTAAAGGAAAATATCGATACTGTCTTAAAAGAAGGGCTCCGTTTAAACTTAACTATGTCAAACAAACGACAACAACGTTTAAATGAATGTTCAATTTTGTACACTACAGTGATACATGTAGCGAGTGAAGTGATTTAAAACGGCAATGCCAAGCTCTGCTGGCTATAGCTTGGCTAGCTTTATGACTCGGGGCTATGTGGTAAACAATAACTACCATCTTATTTATATCCTATGTAGCACTGTAGCACGTACCGTCTTACTTACTCAGTCGATTTATTTATTTTAAGATATACAACTTTAATGTTGTCTTGCTAGTGTACACGTTACTAAACTAGCCCCAATATGTCTATTACTAAACATACCAAAGCACTAGACTGTTCCAGTTTTAATATGTTTAATGGCATCATGTACATTACACGTGCGATATATGCAGGGTAAACTAAACTGCTTATATAATTTACTTCTAACATCAAATAAATATACAGTGCTATTGTTCAGTCATCCCACTTTCAAATGCAAATATCAACATTTAAAAAGTTGGCTAAATAAAACCTCTTGAATATTGATGGTAACTTTAGATTCCCAGGGTGGTTTCTTTCCAGCTCAGCTGGCATGCTGGAAGAAACATTTTGGACCTGGTGTCATGATGACACATTGAGGTTAGACACTATATTTGGGTAGCTTCATTGGGAACTCCTTATATGTTTATGGCTTAGTCGTGTTGACATCAGTGTGATGTCAGAGGTCCGCCTGCCAGAAGGTACTCCCTTAAGCCATTTTTGAGTGGTGTAAACCACTCCTACAACTGGCTTTGTTAGTTTACGTGTCTGTCCGTACCCAAAAAATCACACCCGTGTGAACTGAGTGGTGTAAGGTTTTATATAGCATGATCAGCTGTGGTCTGACGTAATGTCTGACGTAATGAAATCACACCCGGGTGAACTGAGTGACCACTTTCCTAGATCTAGGCTATTGAGTTCAGCATTCAGCATGCCTCCACCCGGATGTGATTTCACAACTGGCTGTTTTTGCGCAGAGAAAATGACCACGGTTGCTACGGTCATCCAGTTCACCCGGGTGTGATTTAATTACGTCAGAAATTATTTTGAACATAGCAACCATGGTCATTTTTTTATGCACACAAAAGCCAGTTGTAGGAGTGGTTTACACCACTCAAAAAATGAGCATGGTTGCTATGGTCACCCAGTTCACACGGGTGTGATTTCATTACGTCAGACATTACGTCAGACCACAGCTGATCAGTCTATATAAGACCTTACACCACTCGGTTGTTTTAATATATATCTGAAGATGATTTTATATAGGTACCAACAACAGTCCTACATTCATTAGTCAGACAAACCCGTGCTGCAGGTTAAAAATCACCCGTGGCTCCTGACATGCGTGGCAGGTTACAAATCACCTGTGGCTTCCTTTGAGATTAGGGTTTGGGGAGGGTGTCTGATTCATGGTGTGTCTGACTGTTGGTATGTCTAACCAAATGCATGCACCTGTTTTTTTATTAACTCTTTCAAACTGCGAAGTGTTTTAATTTAAACCTAATCCAGCTTTTTTCTTTGTTATTTAAGATAATGGCAACGACCAGGCTTGCCCTGCGGCGGTCTCGGAAGAGTACCCAGAGAAAAACTTCCGAGTCCTCAGAACCTTCTCCGGACTCCAAGTGCCCCATCTGTCTAGATGTCTTCAACAACATGTCTTACCTGGACCTCTGTCTGCACAAGTTCTGCTTCCGCTGCATCCATGAGTGGTCCAAGAACAAAGCAGAGTGTCCACTATGCAAACAGCCATTCAACTCCATCTACCATAGCATCAAGTCGGAGAAAGACTTTAAGAAATACGACCTGCGACAATCAGACAATGGTTCTTTTGGGTCTTTTGGCGGTGTACGCTTCAGATACCGGAGCACACTGACTGGTGTGCGTCGGCAGCAGTCCCAGAGTCGAACATCCCCCCCTCCAGATAACGGCGTGATGTTCGAGAATTTGTCTCTTTCCCGTCCATTACAGGATCAGGAGCACATGCAGCGCACCCTTCGGCACATGATGGCAAGGCTGGCGGCCAGGAGAAGAGCTGCCAGTGAGGGCAGGGCAGTACGCCAACTCAGAGAGCAGGAGATGGTGACATTCAGGAGGGAGTTGTACCGGCGCGGGGTGAGGGTTCGGAGTGTGCGCGATGGGGGCCGCTCCAGAGACACCTCGGCTGAGTTCTACCAAAGGAATCCTGCCTGCCTGCACAGACTTATACCCTGGTTGAAGAGAGAGCTCATGGTTTTGTATGGTGCCCACGGCTCACTGGTGAATATCGTTCAACACATCATCATGTCACGCATCACTCGCCATGACATGGAGGATGGTGCTATCCAGGAAGAGCTCAGGCCCTTCCTCCAAGGCCGCACGGAGCACTTCTTGCATGAGTTCATCAGCTTCGCCAAGTCACCCTTCAACATGGAGGCCTATGACCAGCACGCCACGTACGACCTTCCTGCATCTTCTTCCAATGAAGACACCAGCTCCACCTCATCAGTGATAGCCATCTCAGAGGACGAGCAAGACTCGACTGTAGAGCTGGACCCTCCGGGAGACTCCATATACACCAGCGGTGGAGCTTTAAGCGAGTCAGCCTGGGATGATGAGACTCCTGGGCCATCATACTCCACCATGGTGTGTCTGGAGTCAAGCAGGTCTCAGCCACTCTCTATCCTGGATTCAGACAGCAGCTCAGAGGAAGAGGGAGGGCAGGGGGAGACAATGCAGGAGTGCAGGGCTCCTTCAAAACAGGAGAGTCCTCAACATCCAATCTGTTCATCTCCTCTGGGGAAAGGGCTTCAAAATGGAGGTTTGTCTTCTGACGATGATGACAGTGACTGTGTCATTGTAGGGTTTGTCAAGCCAGTGAGAGAGAGAACGCCAGAGTTGGTTCAACTCTCCTCTAACTCCTCTGAAGAGGAATCGCCAGAGGAATCGCCAGCCCACCAAACAACTGAAGAAGTGCCTATGCTACCTCAACACATCCGCTTCATGAGTGTCAGTCCTCCGGCTTCACCGTGTGGAGAACAGCAGTCCAGGCAGTCGGAGAGTACAGAACAAGGGCATAATCAAATTGGGTCAAGAGAAAGATGCACTAACCCCACTGTGATTCAACAGAAGTTATCCAACAGTAGACCATCAGAAAGGAGAAGCAGAGACCGCCAGGACAGGAACAGCAGAGGAACTCGTTACTCTAGATCTAGAGAAAGGCAGAGGTCAAGAAGCAAAGATCGGAAGAGGGGGTCTAAGAGTAGAGACTGGAGTCGCAGCAGAGGTAGTAGGCATTCTCCTTCCAGAAGCAGAGACCGCTGCTCACACCCAAGAGGGGATAGTAGGGATAGAAAGATGGATGGTAATCACAATTGTGCGACTCTTTATACTGAGCGGAGGTCCTACTATTCCAGATGCCACAGCAGGAGCTCCAACCGGCGGTCTAGGAGCCCCAGTCAGGGTCGGGAATGCTCTTACTCTCGAGATAAGCATTCCCGACATCCCCATTCTGTAAGCCAGTCGCCTTCTGCAAAAAGGAAGTCCCGCCATGACAAGCCTGGGGGAAAGAGGAAGTACAAAACAAGACACCTGGAGGAGCCCACCAAAGAATTTCTTTCCGAATTGCATCCTGAGCCAGATTCATCCACCACCTCATGTTCAAAAGAGAAGAAGAGCAAGAGCAGACATCATCATAAAAAAAAGGAAAAGTCAAGGAAAAAGAGTAGAAGTCTCAGTGTGGAGATTGTTTATGATGGAAGCTCATCTGAAAAAACCACGAGGCACCATAAGAAAAAGAAGAAACACAAGAAGAAGAGCAAAAAACACAAGAGTAAGGAGCGAACGGGGAAACACTCGTCCACTGTCATCACTATTGACAGTGACAGCGATCATCCTGCCAATGACTGTATTGTCACCCAGGCCAGCAGTGATAACGAGGACAATCGTCTCAACCCTGCAGACTCTACAGTTCTAGAGTCTATGACAGGCAAAATGGAAAGGCAGTCTTTGACAGTGGGGGTGAAGGTGAACACAGATTCTAAACCAGAGTCTGAACTTTTCAAACAAAGTTGTGTTCCATGTGTTGCGGGTGAAACTGTGGAAGATTAATTTAACACTGCCAAATGCTGTTAAATGCTTTTTTTTTTTTTGCTTTACTCTCAGTTCTATTGAACATATTACAAAGATGTGGCCAAAATAAATATGCATGGGCTGTTTGGTTTTCTTACATCGTCATGACTTTTGTATTTTCTAGGGGCAGTTAACCTCCATGTTAAATTGTGTTTTTTTTAACTAGATAATTGCCACTCTTTTTTTTGTACAGTACATTGGGGCAAAACACTTAATATAGTATACGTATATTTTCCCATGGCACTCTCAGGGATGACGGTATGATGGTTTTCTTTTTTCTTTTTTGTGCCAGCACAGATCAACCCAGATGTGCTGAATGCCATTATATGTGAGAAAGTTCTGTTCAAACTCAAACTAGTGCTGCTTGATGTACTGCACTGCAGTGCATAGATTCTTAAATCATCAGTGAAGCCCATTAATTCTAATAATTTCCTAAACTAGGTCTTTGGAATTTGGTGCTATGACATTCTCTCCCATAAAAGAATGACACATCAGGGATAAATTAAGCCACATTCTTGAGACCAAACTGGCTCTAGCTGCTGCTCATGGTTATTAATCACTGTTATATTTACAACTGATTGCTTTTGGAGTTGGAAATACTACTTTTATGATTTATTGCTGTATTTAAGTAATAAATGATCAACTGTTTGCAGTTTAACTTCCCGTTCTATTAATAATTATATTTATATTCCTGATGATTGTATTTGTAGAGGTAGAAGTGGGTAGATCCTGGTATTGTCTTCCTTCATATTAATGCTTCTTGGCTCATGTAAATGCAAGTTCAGTTCAATTGAAATTATTGCACAATGCTCATTCCATGCTAGAAGGCTTTCTGAGTCTGACCTTTATTTGTAGTTGTTACGTCTGCACCAAAGAGGTCCAGGTGTTATTTCGTGCATTATTGGCTATTTACCCTAATATAAGCCCTCAATGGGGGTTTGTGCTAATTCGCTTATTTCCTTCGAAATAAGTAGTAAAGTGTGCTGCTTGGGATACTATTTACATTATGAAGAGAGGATATATACAAAAAATATATTTTTTGAGCGATGGAAATAAGTGAATTAGCACAATAATGAACACACGCTTTTGCGCAAAATAACACCTTGACCTCTTTGGTGGGGACATAACTACAAATAAAGGTAAGAAAGCCTTCTAGCATGGAATTATCCTTTAAACCCATATATGGGAATGTGACTGTCAATATATGGCCATAGGCCTGTTGTGCCAGGATATAGCAGCCAGCCATACATGGTTTGATGTACTAGACCTGCATAATGAGCCAGCCAGCAACTCTACATCTGACCTCACTGACACCAGATTAATAGTTTAACTCCTGCTTCTCAACAGTGCCATATTAAGAAGCTCTGTTGTTTCAGCGACCTCGCCCTCAGGTGTCTGGTATATATATTTTAATCCACAGTACACATACATTCATTATAGATCAGTAATCTTATGTCACAACCAAAACATTAAACACAAACATCACTATAAGTAATCGGGAGGAGTATCATGCTAATTGCTAAAAGAAGCTGTCAGTGAATCAAACCTTGCTACTATTCCTCTTTGGTACAGCCCATAATCCAACTCACCCTCATTCTTGTATTCTTTATTTAGTTTTACTGAGAATAAGGTTAGGGTTAGGCATAGTTTTACTGGGGTTAAGTTTAGGAATAAGGTTACGTTTAACCGTTTAAGCATAATTTAGTTTAGAATACAATGGCTTTCATTTGTTAATCCAATATACTGCAATGATTTTAATTATAAGTGATGCATCCTAAACTATAGGCCTACTACAATTTACCTCTGCAACATAACTGACCGTGCTGGTGAAAGCATGGATTGGTGAGGGGGTGAGTAAATATGAGCCCTGAAACACGAGCGTCATGTGAACCATGGCTAAGTAAATATATGATGAGTGAGGGGTACCGGGTACAGTCGTTTGAGTTTGTAGAAAAAAAGCACAGGAAAGTACAGTTCAGTAGGGGTCCTTTCATGGTCCTTGTGTTTTAAAAACCTAATGTTATGTTCAAATACAAAATCAAATACACTTGAAGTTCACAAACTGAAAATGTACCATAGGGAATCTCCGGATGGGGGTTTTCGTAGTAAAAGCTTTTCAGAGAAATGCTTTTATTTTGAAAATAAGCTTGTCAACTGGAAACTATAGCTGCAGCTTGCTGTAACATTGCCGAGCCTATTTGGCGCTATAGTAGCTAGCTTGCTTGCTTGCAACTTGATCATACCTATTATCGGACAAACGAAAGTCATGACTTCCAACATGCATATTAAGGTAATAACTATCTAGCTGGCTTGAACTGCATTATCTTTGTATGAATAGAGCAAAAAGACAACCTTATGTAGCCCATAGGCCTATACAATTCATTCCTACAAATGTATGCAACATCAGACCCACTGCTTGCCTAGCATTAGCAGTTATCCAGTCAACTTCAACTGAACTTATTGTCACATCACATAATTTGTAAAATGTCGAATGGGTAAAATTGTCGTACTACAAGCTCACGCAATTTTCAAGAAAGGGGAGAGCCAGAGGAAGAGATGGGAAGAAAAATAGGTCATACTGTATGTCAAATAGAGCAAAATATATTATATACAAATAACAAATAACGTGCATCGTAAAAGGACACTGTTACGGTGTCTAAATACGTGTTGTAAAATAGGATAAACTAAGGCCAATGTCGGCCAGCAAAGGTACTTATTTTGATTGTGTTGTTGAATTTTGAGGGCTAAAATCATCACATTCCATCCTGCGGCTCTCTCTGCGGCACCACGTGTGTATACCATGGTGTATACAGCCCCGGCGTATACAACACCACCGGTGTTTCGCCCAAATCAGTTCCCTCTGTGATACAGTATCACTGATACTGTATGAGTATGTGTGTTGACTGTGTTCCCCCTGGCCTCCCTCTAGCGTACAAATTACAATCATTTAAGGAAATAGCTGGCGGTAGAGTAGTAATGCATGATGTGGTTTCGTTAGACCCATAATTTATTTCTGCCATATCAAGTCATACATGTCACGTGTTTTCCTCAAATTAGCAGAGAAAGGCGTCTGCTCAGCTGCCTGCAGAGTGCAGACAGCAGACCTGAAGTCTTGCTGAGCTCTGGGAATGGGAAAAAAAATGGAATCTGGAAGAAACAAGTGTTCTATTAGTCCGATATCAGTATCAGTGACTAAACATTCATAATAGTCAGTAACAGTACAATACATGTAGATGGGTGACAAATTAAGGAAAACCCAAAATGTGAAACATATTTAAATGCACCCAGGGACGAAATGTTCTTATAATCGTCGTGGGGGCACGCCACGCACCCCCCCCCGCACCCTAACCTCCGGCTTTCCACCTCGGAGGAAAGCCTGGTCTGTGTTCCAAAATCGTTGTGTGAACCGGGCTGGAGCGGATGGTAATTTACGTCATGTTGTAGTCTTGTTTTGTAGTCATCAGGCAGGAAACCACAATGCGGAATAAGAATTCCGCCATTCATAGTACTGATTCCGTCTTGTGGTTTCCTGCCAGATGACTACAAAACAATTAAGACTACAACATGACGGAAGTTACCATCCGCTCCCGACCGGATCATAAACACGAAATGGAATGCTGCCCAGGCTACAATCTTTGTAACCCATTGACTGTCGACACTCCCTCTGCCAACCTGGGGAGAGCAAGGGACTGACCTCATGCTTCCTTCAATGCATGAGGAGTCCAAGCCGCTTCTTTTCACCTGACGGGGGAGTAGAGTGTGGAAGGAACATGTTATTCCAACCAGTTCCTTTCCCCTCCATCAGGTGCCCCCAATGAGGGGGAGGCAGTTTAGAGACCAGGATTACTGCATGTTTTTTGTGACGGTACCTATCCTGGGGACACGGGAGAACATGCAATTGCAAACTCCACACAGAAAGGCCCATAGATATTCTCCCTGTGTCCCCATAGGGTAGGTAGGGTAGGTAGGTAGTAGGTACCCTCACAAAAAAACATGCAGTAATCCTGGTCTCTGAACTGCCTCCCCCAGCCTGGCCGCCTGATGCAGGGGAAAGGAACTGGTTGGAATACGCGTTCCTTCCACGCGCTACGTCCAACCAGGGAAACTCCCCCCTGTCAGGTGTAAAGGAGCGACTTGGACACTCATGCATGAAGGAAGCATGACTGCATGAGTTCAAGTTCGTTGCTCTCCCCAGGTTGGCAGAGGGTGTGTAGAGCCCAGAATTACATTAGATAATTGACACGGGTGACAAATGGTTTACAAAACCGTGGGCTAAAAAAGAAATAAAAATAAAAATAGATTCCTCATTGGCCGCTGCAGTTTGTTGGAGCCATGTGTGTGCAAAAGGGGGCGGAAGTGCACAGGAAGAGTGCAGAAGGCACGCTGCATTGCTGTCCAAGTGATGTCACTCATGCAACTCCTCCATGTCTCTCGCTGCCACTCAAGTGACTACTGGCCAATCACAGTGTGTCTTTTCCGGGACTTACGTTAGGCTCGCGGAAGCTAGACTAAAATGACATCTGCATTCTGCACACAATCGATGACTGATGCTCATGCCATTTGTGTTATAATTAAGTATGACAAACGTGTTTTACTTGTCAATGCAGGGCATGATCAGTCATACCAGTCAACAACTATATTATATAGTAAGAGTCTGAGATAAACAGGTTGTGGTGCATAAATCCCTCAACACAAATGCACATTCGAGTGTTCAGTGGTGCAAAAATCATAGGCAGATAACGGTCCAGCTGGTCTGGACATTGGATATTATTGGAGTTTATCTGGATGCAAAGCAAGCAACACGAGTAGAATTTGGAAAACATAATTATCGACTTTCGATGGTTCACAAAATGGCTGCATAATGGCAATGCCGGCCGTGTTGTCAGCAAACTCCCTCTCCACACCCGTGGGAAATCCCAGCAGGACTACTATTTTATTTGCTGGGCCAGTTCCTAGTTATTCAATTTGAGTGGCGCTAGGGGGAACACAAATTGCAGGGGGGAACTGAATTCTATAGAACACCAGTGTTGAAGCAGAGTGAAAAGCTGAGTCATCACACCAGTTAAGTCTACAAAGCATAAAGCATAATGTTTAATTTCCAGCGGTACTGGTTGTGGTACTGGTTGTTTCTGATGTCGAGCAATCAAACTAATGCTACAGCCAGGCTTTTCAGTTACTAAAATTGTATGCATTTGTCCAATTTACAAAATACATAATAACCCTGTCTGATATTAATTCTGATAAAGGAGTTTGATAGTGTTTGAGACCTTTTAATATTTTCTTCCAACCACACTATTTTTTCTTCTTCTAGATTGGAATAATTGGAGGATCTGGCCTTGATGATCCCGATATCTTGGAGGGAAGAACTGAGAAATATGTTGACACGCCATTTGGAAAGGTCAGTTTTATATTGTGAATTAGTTGAGTTAGAGTTGTATTTCTTTATTTATTATATAAAGCAGTTTATTAGTTAGAGTAAGGTAAACTCCCCCTGGTATCTTCACCAGATCCAGTGCAGGGGACTCACTTGCAATCCTTGTCCACATGACATCAGTATTAGACTGAACCCCAATGTGAATAATCAAGGTCAACCATTCATCTCTGAGGGCCCTGTAAGGTTGCGGCCCTCTGCGACCCATTTGTCTACTCTAGTCAGTGTATGAGAAAGGTTAAATCTAACTCTAAAATCTAAATCTAGTTATTTTGTGTATAATGCTATACTGTGTTCTTTTCCAACAGCCATCAGATGCTTTGATAGTTGGGAAAATTAAAAACGTTGAATGTGTGCTCCTTGCAAGGTGAGAAACCTCTCTTACCGTTACAATGTCATTATATTATCTGTTAGCACCATCTAGTGACCATACTTGGCACCAGCCAAAGATTAAATGAAAGAACTGTTTGTTGTAATTTTTAGCTATAATAAATAAATATATTGCTAGTTTATAGCTACACAGCAGCTATCTCAGGTCCATTACAAAAACTCACACGACTGGATTCTACTGTGCATCATTTGTTGTCCTTGCTTTAGACACGGGAGACAACACACCATTATGCCGTCAAACGTCAACTACCAGGCCAACATCTGGGCGCTGTGGGAGGAAGGCTGCACCCATCTTCTGGTCACCACAGCATGTGGTTCCCTCAGAGAAGAGATCCAACCTGGAGACATCGTCATTATAGACCAGTTCATTGACAGGTGGGTGGACTACCAGACACAGAATCAGAACCCCCTCCCTGTATTTTGATCCTCAGCTCATTCGAGTTTACACTCACTACCACTACACTACCAAAAACAAAACAAGATCTAATGATGGCATGGCTTCCCTTCCACTCTGTAGGGTGGGAAAGACTGACTGGCGTCGTCTAGGGACTCATCATGTTCAGAATTGGGCATCGAAGTATATTAACGGTATTTTAAAAAATAGGCTTTCTTTGAAGTAAGCATGTGTTTACGTTACAATTTATAGTCATGTCTGTATATAGCTGAAACGTCAATGAGAGTGGGCAGAGTCATTATATTAATATATGCAGAAATCTTGCATTGTCCTTGAGTTGGGCTACACAAACCCCCCCAATGCTTTAGTTATGGAGTTTGATTTGTCTGAACTATCATTCTGGACAAAGATACTGTTTAAATGCTACGGGAGAAGGTGGTGCTCTTTCCTTCTTATGACTCGTACACACTGCACGATATTTGCTCCGATTATGCTGTCGGGACCATTTTTGACGCTCGCCGACAAAACTCCCGATCTGACGCAAGATCAGGCTTTTATCGCCGAGGTTTTGCTTGTTGTGTGTGAAAGGCTCTGCGAGAAGATATAGCGCCGATAAAAGTGATCGCCGACGCCTTCCCGACCGTTTCTGAATATCTAGCACATTTGATATTTGGCTCTGTCGCCGAAATGGGTTGCGAACTTGCGACCGCGTCCCGAGAAGTCCTGTGTTACAGCCAATGAGAGCACAGGACAGCTGTGCTCACTGTCTGTCTGTCTGTCTGTCTGTCGTCGACTGTATCGATAGATGATGATCAGATGATAATATATATAACCTTTATTCCTTGGGTAAATCCGCGCGGAGACAATCAATCGTTTAGTGTGAAAGCCACAACGATATAATGACAGGCGATTTAAAAAAAAGACTCCTGTAGTGTGAAATTCATAACGATCTGATGACTCGCCGACAACTTTAAAACTCCTACAGTGTGTAGGGGCCATTAACTGACTGTCTTGTGCTGTCATCAATAGACATTGGGCTGATGTCTGGCTCATGATGGGTCATCATATCGAAAGTATTACCATAATACATACGTTTTCTACCATGTTTTATTTTTTTCCCATTATGTGTCATGGGTAACACTGAATAAGGCTCATTTATATGTGACAGTGTCGCTCACTGAAAATAGCAGGTCAAATAACACATTGAAAATCACAGACATTGAAGTGTGACATACAAACTTGATGCTAGATATTTTGCACTGCACTGTTTTTTCATCTAGTTTGTCGTAATCATTCCACATCACATTCTCATGTGAAATTCACAGCACGCAACATGAGGAAATGAAACTTTTGTTGGCACACGATCTCCCGCACAAACTGTTTTCCCATTTCCCTTTTCCCATTACCCTTTCCCAGTACAATTTGTGTTTACTTTGTTTTTATTCCTTTTTACAGGTTATTACAGACAAGCATTTCAGTCAAAACTGTTTTTTTTTGTTCCATTTTTTTGTACCCCGCCCCCCGTCCATAAACAGCAAATATAGATGCAAAGATAGAGTATATAAATATATATATATATATATATATATATATATATATACACACACACACACGCATGAAAATTTTATATAAACAATAAGATAGCACACAAATTCACAGAAGACAGAAAAAAAAAAGGGAAAAAAAATAGAAAGACGGAACAAAAAGGTCTGGTCACCGGTGCCCTCATCTGCCCCTTAGGGGAATGTAAAGTTTTCAGCGTATGAGATAAACATAGACCAGGTTCTGTCAAACCTCTCTCGTGAGCCATGGACATTATACCTAATTCTCTCCAACTTTAACATAGACAGGACTTCTTGGATCCATTGGGCCGCAGAGGGAGGTTTATCTGCCTTCCAATTCTTTAATATGAGCCTTCCCATTACAATTTGAATTGTCTTCTTTGAAAAACAGTTACGTTTTAGAATTGCTTTAAATGCAATTTAAGAGTAAAATCAAACAAAGAGTAAACTTTTAGATTTGATTGGAGCACGAGATGAGTCTGTTCTAGGGCGGACCCCTTCGGTGCCAGGCTCTAAAAACCCAACCTCCAGACATGGGAGATATGGAGATATGGGTCCGGCACCACTACAAGGACTTTGGTGTGCAATGTATAGCATTCTCATGCACAGATAGAGGATATCTGTCATGTCTAGGGCTGGTGTGGACTAACCGGTTATTGGTTTGCAGTCCACCTGTCCATTCATTCCGTCCAAAATGTTGTCTGGAGCATATCTCCTATTCCTTATGTCCTATATGATGATGATGATGATGATGACCATTTGGTGTATGGACAAATCTGAGGCAAGGTGGTGTGTCATGTACCTTATGTAGCTCACTGTGACACTTTGGGTGAGACTATGGATTGCCCTGCAATTCCTAAAATGCAAAAAATCCTCTTTAGTCCTCTTTAACATAAGGTCAGCAAATGCCCTTGACTGGGGTGGCAGCAGGTTTTGTTTCTGTATTTTTTTTCCCCCATTGAAAATGTACTAGTAATATCAGCAGTTGGATGTCCTCAAAACCTTTTTCAGACTCAACTCACTACTCAAACTCATGTGCTCTTATATTGCTTGTTTTTTGTCTTTTTCTCTCCTGTTGGGCATAACGGATAAGAGTACAATGATAATATGTTTGCTACATTGCTCATATTGTTCTCTATATAATGTCTCATCATCCTGGTCATGAGATGCATACTCATTCTGTTCTTCAGCTGGAAAGGAATGTAACCATTTTCAATACAGACACTACTTTACCAAGTCCCTGTAAGTAATCACAGTTTATGCTCAACTATTTCATTTTTCCATGTGTTATTATAACCATGGCACATAGCAGGTCTGTTACCTTGCACTGTTAGCTTGCAGTCATGGGATTTACATTGTGTGCATTATGCTCATTGC
The DNA here is from genome assembly GCF_951216825.1 of Electrona antarctica. Classification (NCBI taxonomy): domain Eukaryota; kingdom Metazoa; phylum Chordata; class Actinopteri; order Myctophiformes; family Myctophidae; genus Electrona; species Electrona antarctica. The sequence continues at coordinate 29,458,827 of NC_136809.1, read as the reverse complement.
TTCCAGTTTTTGAATGTCCGCATCATACTGCCCAAGGCAGAGCCACTGGCTTAATGGATATAATATTGTTAACTTGGGTATTGTATGACTCCTCCCATAAGGTATACATCCCAACTTTAAAGAGCTGCTCAGTGAGCAGAAACTTGGCATAGTCTGTGTTCGCATAATTCTTTTTTATATCTATTCATTTTAGTCTTTGTGGAAGGAGAAATAAGTTCAGAATTGAAACCATTCTGTTTTGTTTAGTGTTTTCAGATGGAAGGTTTGTGGAAGGAGAAATGTCAATGTGTTTGGATGGTTAACTACGTTTATATTATGTTCTACACTCAATGTTGAGGAAAAGGCAGTAGCCATCAACCTAGGATTGTGCAGTGCACAGGGCAGTCTGAAATAAATGTGGCTGCTTCCCACACATCTCACTGACGGGGGTAATGTTACACAGTATTCAGTACTTATCTAGAAAGTCCAGAAAGCTTAGCGATGGCAGGTGAAGTCACTCACAGTCACAGTAAGCAATTTGTCACATTTGTTGAAGCCTTTACCAGTTGACTGTCCAGTATAAAGTTTCGTCAGGTGATAAAAAGTGTATTTGTCTTTTGTAATTGTCATTTAAACAAAAAACGAATTCGTAATACCTAAAAATTAGAAATGTGCCATGCACTTTGATGCAGTATCATCAGGAATCCAGTGTTTATCCACATTTATGTAACAAATTATGATCAATAATATGTACAAAGAGACTACCGGTATGATGATATGTGCTGCATCTCCCTCAGCCATGCAGTGGGAAGGGAAGTTAAAAAATGCCTCATCCATTTGATATGTTTCCAGTGGACTAGGTTTCCTAGTTTGCCTTGGGTGCTGTGGCCATACACAAGTATTGTCACTGTGACGTTCTCACTACTACACAAACAAGTAAGACAGTGGTGCACTGAAATGTGCTTACGATCTCCTCTTACTCTTCACTCATTGTATCAGTTTCTGTGGTTCGTGTGAATTCACAACACTCAGTTCACACATGTTTCTGTTGACATTCAAGACAGGTTTAAGTTTCAGCTGGCTACTATCTTGAGCAATTCCACATAACTGCAATATTTGTGTCCCCAGTGTTTGCAGCACAGTGTATTTAGTGCTCCTATAGGGCTCCTATATAATGAATATGTTAATGACAAATATGAACTAAACCAGTAAGACGCCTGAGGGCGACCTCGCCCTAAAGGGCAAGGTCGCGTGTACGCATCCGCCTTGTTAATTAACGGCAGACTGCTGGGCGAGTGCTGGTGCTTTGGCATGAGGGGTCAGATCAACATGGAATGAATTCTGTACTGGGAAGAGGAAGAACATCCGCACACCAGTTTGTAGAGCTCCGAGCCTCCGAGACTTACTTTATTTTAAGGCAACAAATTGCAAAGGCGGAGCTCTACAAACTGGTGTGCGGATGTTCTTCCTCTTCCTTGATGTTTGCCTTGATGCCTGACATCCAGCACCTGGCCTGAATATAGGCATTGAGATGTGCACACAATCTTCTCTGTGATGAATTCTGTACTGGCCATATAAGGAGCATGTCTTGAGTGTACAGGGTTTGATGAGGTCAGATCAACATATGTTATGTCAGAACAGATCAGCTCCATACAGTATATGGAGATCTAAGGGTGGTAGCAGGGACATTCTCTTGAGTGTACAGGGTTTGATGAGGGCCCAGGTAGGGCTGGGCCTTAATTTCCAGGCCTGTCGAGAAGTCTAGTTTTCGCCGGCTGCCAGGCGCGGCTGCAATAATAACTTTGGGGCAGGCCCGTCTAAAGTTTGAACCTTCGGTCGCAAGCAAGAGTTATTAAATATATTCTTTACAACAAATCTGTTAATATTGTTGGGGGTATAATTCACCCAAATAATTTCGTCTGAATGTTCCTTTGTCTTTAACTTTGACCCTGCTTGGGAACAATAGTGTGGTTCATCTCGTCTGTTTTCCTATCACCCTGTATCATTATCCAGCAATACATATGCCTTTTTGACATGTTCTCCAATTTCCTTTTATTTGAGTCATAATTTGAGGTGAATATTTTAAAACAAACGTCCCACTAGATAAGAAGACCACACTTTTAAATTTGTATAGCTTTTAGCAACCCAGACTATATCAGGCAGAGTCATCTTACATTTGTTCGCTGTTATAACATGACTGCAGAGAATTACTATGTACTGTATGATGCTATGTGGGGACTGTGAACATCAATCCAGCTGTTTTCATTCCATTTGGAGTTGAATGGGAGTAAACAGTCCTGAGAAAAAGAACAAACTGTACTATACTATACCACCCACAGGGATGAGCAGAGAATATTAGAGGGGCAGGGGCTGAAATGTCTGTGCGTAACACCGTGCTCAAGTAATTATAATCAAGCCTTTACTGGAGATACGGCGTATGGCATGGATTTAATTTTCTACACAGAGAGCAATTCTTTCAACATAAAATGCAGCGTTCACCTTCAGGAGAGTTATCTTGCAATTATCTTGAATTCTGCCTTCGGGTACGGCATGGAAAGGAGGCATTTGAATTTCTTTCACCCAATAAATTCTGAATTCGTAGAGGGCACTTTTTACAGATGGGTAAATGCAGGGGCGGCAGGTTCTTAAAACGTCACTGGGTGCTCCCCAGTGATCCAGGTAAATGTCTCTTTCCAGATGGGTTGATATTTGCGCCCCCGGACTGCTTGCTGCTGCTGACGACACCTTTAGAATTATTAGCTCTTAAAAGAGCCGTTGTGTTGGCGCTGACAGTGCTGTCCGCCTCGGCAGCTACGTTGTCGGCGGCGGGCATCAAAAGCAGAACAAAAGCCACCTTATTAGCATTTGAATGAATACCTGTTCGCCCAGTGGCCCAAGCACCATCCACCCCCCCGTAAAGGTGTGTGCCTACGTGACAAAATGACCAGGGGGAGGGGATCTTCAGCCCTTGATTACGTGACAAAATGACCAGGGGGAGGGGATATTCAATCTCAGTGGGTGCTATTTGGCTTATTATTTTTTCAGTGGGTGCCCAAGCCCTCAGGCACTCCCAAAGTTGACGCCGCTGGGTAAATGGGCAGGTGCTCAAGCACCCTTTGATGTCTGTGTGCAGTCTGTGCACGTGCCTGGCCACTGGCCAGCCGCCATATGTAAACACACGCAGGGACTATAAAGTGAATGAACAGAATGCTGATATAGCCCTTTTTATATTTGAAGTCTGATTTAAAGTAAATAAACAACTTTTTCTTTCTATTTGGAATTACTTATTATAATAGGCAATAGATTTTTGTACTCTGTGTCTGCCAGTTAGGAATCATGTCACCCAGCATGATTTCAAAGTGACAGTATGGAATTTGAATTAAAGTAGCCCTCACTGCCCAACTAAATGTTGTTATTGTGCCAAATCACAATAAGTTGTCTCAAAACACATATATTTTAGAGCAGAGACCCAACATTGTCCCACCCTGAGCAAGCATTTTTGTGACGGTGGCAATGAAAAACTTAACTGGAAGAAACTTTAGGCAGACCCAGGCTCTAAGGTGGCGGTGGCCAATTGTACATCTGGGGGGTAAGAGATAGGAGAGATACAGAGGAGATACAAAGGAAAAGAGACAGAGATACAAGCAATAACTAGCAGCAACAACTCTAATACTATCATAGCAGCTTATAGCAACTGTTCTGTATGTTTTTCATTTTTTTAAATACAATGTATTTGTCAGTTTCCAAATCTTCTGTGTCTGTGGTGCAAATTGTGTAATACTGTAATTACTGAGTGAGCTACACACATCTCCTTCTGAATTCCTAGTAATTACCACACACGACACCAGTGTATTCACTTGGTGGCTGATTGCATTGTTTTCGTAGGTGAGCACTGAATTGCTCCTTGGTGTTTAACATAGTGCCAGGAAATTGAGAATGTGTATATGTTGCAGTTGCGTGGAGTAGCCTATGCAGCGCTAGAATATTCTCTCACTGACCTTTGTCTACGTCGAGTGAATTAAGCCTACATGTGACATTCAAGTGCAAATTGTGGACTCTCAGTTAGCTGTAAACAACAGATTAACAAATTCCACTGAATAATTGAGATTGTACAATGAGACGTGCTGTTTCTGGCTAAAATCGGGTGACTTATCCCTGTGTAGTGAACAGTCAGCTGCATGACCCTAATCCTGTTTGTATGTATTTTTGTCAGTTTGTGTGACTCGCTGCACTAATATCAACAAGATAATAAATACATAAAAGATGTCGGTAAATTTGTTAAACATGCATGATTTATTATGAAAATTGATGTACAAACTGAAATATTTATCAATTCTGTTGTGTAAAATGTACCCCCAATTCTAGAACGACCAAGATACTGTACCAATAGGTCTACAACTATAGACCTGGCTATTGGTATAGCCCACTGCCCACACTTTTTGAGTGGTGTAAACCACTCCTACAACTGGCTTTTGTGTGCAGAAAAAATGAGCATGGTTGCTATGTTCAAAATAATTTCTGACGTAATTAAATCACACCCGGGTGAACTGGATGACCGTAGCAACCATGCTAATTTTTTCTGCACAAAAAAAGCCAGTTGTGAAATCACATCCGGGTGTGATTTCATTACGTCAGATCAGAGCTGATCAGGCTATATAATACCTTACCTTATATAATACCTCACATCGGACAAAAACTCCAGCTGAGAAACAGAGATGCTGAATGCTGAACTCAATAGCCTAGATCTAGGAAAGTGGTCACTCAGTTCACCCGGGTGTGATTTCATTACGTCAGACATTACGTCAGACCACAGCTGATCATGCTATATAAAACCTTACACCACTCAGTTCACACGGGTGTGATTTTTTTACTTGAGAGCTACTTTAAAAATGACCAGCTCAACAAGATCTACCCATGGAAAAATGCGTTATACCATTGCTGAAAATAGTTTAAATATGTACCTGAGGGGCCTTTGGAATAGTGGCATTGGCATTACATATTTAAGACAAATGCACTTGAAATGGGAAATGGAGGGGGAGAAATGGAATAAGGTAGGGGTTTTTGTATTTAATGCTACTGACGTTTGTGCACAGCAACACTTGAAAACAATTTTTTTATGTCAATTAATCAAGTCACCTTAATTGATGTGGCAGATGCCGAAAATTGTTTTTACCAGTGGCTTGCAAAGCACTGGTCTATGAATACCCATGAAAACTTCGCCATGAGAGTTGACATCGTCATACTGACGCGTACTTCTGATTGGCTGCCTTTCTATGAAACCCATAGAAGGGGGGACGCAACAAGACACGTTTAATACCATAATAGTCGAAACGGTCGCGCAGCAAAGCAGAGCACACCGGAGCACACCCGCTGATTTAACAGTAACACATTCGGACCTCCTGCACGCAGCCTACCACGGACCCCCGCGCCGACCTCCGCTCCTCCGTGGGGAACCCCGTTGGACCCGGCGATCCGCGGACCCCCGCGATTTCAACACATGAGAGATGTTCTTTGTACCTAGTGCCAAGCCAATGTCAACACTACAACAGACAGCTGTGCGTGAGCCGTGAGGAGTGACATATAATGGCTTGGAGAATATGCTACCTGAGAGTGCACAAATACAACCAAATGCAAACAGTCCATTTGTATTTCCATCAGAGTTTATTGTTATAAAAGGGTCCTTTGGTTCCATTTGTAGTAGGCTAAGGCTACACAGTCGGTTACAGAGTCACCTCGACTGATCCTGTTGTTAAATTAACTATCATCATCAATATTTAATATCACTGGTCTTTTGTCAGGTGTGTGCTGTGATCAAAAAGGGCATCTCAGCCTTATGTCACATTACGTAACCAACCAAGCAAGCAAGGTTAAAAAAAAAATACTTTTTGAATACTTGAATGTAAAAACTTCCCATACTGTAGGGCGGGCCGTTCATAATACAACTCAGGTATGAAGCTGCAAATAAAATTCGCCCAACGGCAGCATTTGGCCCGCGGGCCACACTTTGGACACAGCTGTTTTACATGGAATCCTGTTGAGCAGTGCTTCCACGAAAAAGTACCCAGGACTGCCCATAATTCCGACTACGTGGCTCCGGGTGAGGCATTGGAACAATGACACGCCGACACGGTGTGTCATTGTTTCTCCTTTGATCACACCATTTAACAAACCCCTGACTGTACAGTAAGGCACAGGCAATCTATTGATGGACACAAATCCCGATTGTCAAGGATCGGATTGAGACAAACTATTACTGGTTCTCAACTGGTCTCCTAGGGACCCAGACAATGGAGGTCAGGATGCACATTATTTTTTCACGTCCCAATATTCCTTCATTTAGTCGATCCTTGTGTGTTGCCCTTGCCGAACATTGCTCACTGGTTGAGAAACCTAGTTTGGATAGTAGTATTTAGTAGTATTTATACCACCATAACTAGTAACTACACATTATCAGTCAAATACAAGTCCAGGCAGCAGGTCGTGATCAAGAAATGAGGACATGGCTTGTTTGAACTTGTTGGGACATGTCTCAGTGGAAGCATTACTTTTTCAATGCCACATTGATGATGTCATCGCCACTTTGTTTTCTGCTGCTCCTCCTAAGCAAACCATTTGATTGTTTATTATAGCACCTTCTTACAGTATTTCTGTTTGTGCTATTGTTTTGAAATTGTTTTAAAGAGGTTTGTTGTAATTAGGGATGTCCCGATACACTTTTTTCGTTTCCGATCCGATCCCGATACCACAAATTATATGTTAGCCGATACCAATACCGATACCAGCGAAGTCCACCGACCGGGAATAGTGTTTATAGCTATCTAGCTATATATCTCATGTTATGTTTATAACAGACTCCTCACTCAAATGTGCACTTGCAGTTTGGCAACTCCGAAAGCAAACTCCACATGCCCCAACATTTTATTTACCTGCCATAGTGTCAACCCCTTACCCCTGTGTTGGATCGGTGGTTAGACTGGCATATTCGCCGATACCGATATGACCAAATAAGGGCCGATCCGATACTTTACCGATACAGTATTGGAACATCTCTAGTTGTAATCACATTACATAACCATGATGCCATACACTAAACATTTGCTGCGCTTAGGTGTATTTGCTTCATATATGGTGATTTGTATTGACTGTTACAATGCTAACTATAATAGGTTTCTCTATCTTGGCATGACAGGAATGATGTAGACATTTGATAATAAATGCTTGTGGAAGCCATTTTTGGCAGCAGAATGTTCACTCCTTGCCAGGGACACAAGATAACACAGCCTCTAATAGTGAAAACAAGTATTGTAGTCAGCCCCTAGTTGGTCACATGCGTGCACTCTCGTGATGGCTTCCCTCCAGCGCCACCAGTGTAAGAGAGGCGATGAGGTATGTTTTTGCCCTGTGCTTGGCACATAGCCCTGGTGGAACTCCACCGACAGACACAGCGTCTCCATGGAGATGGAATAACCACAGACTCCAGGATACTGGTGTTCTGTGTTTGCTCCCCCAGTCCTGTGTACCTGTCCTCAACATACCGGGCAGTGGGGTGTCCGTACCACGGTGGGGGCTGTACCAAGTACCCAATGGGCCAGTGCACGGAAATGTGCTCCAACTTGCCACCAACATCACGACAAAGTGATAAAGTGACAAAGTGCTTCTCCCCGACCTCCAGGACATGGAACAGGCCATCATAGGAAGGCCTCAGCGGGCCGCGGTGAGCATCATCGCAAATGAAAATGTTCTCTGCCGACTATAGAGGCAAGCGGACATGAGACTTAGCGAGGAAGTGGTGAGCAACTTGTGAATTATGGCCCTTCCTATTTATGCGATTGTCTGTTGAAGTATGTCCCAGACCGCCCCCTCAGGTCACTCGTGCAGGACTGCTGATGGTGCCACCGACGAATGGCAAGAGACATGGTGATGCTGCCTTTGGTAGCTACGTACAGTATGTGCTGAGGATTTGGAACATACTCTCCCTGCATATCAGGAAGGCAACCTCAGTTGATGGCTTTAAGAGGCAGCTATAAACACTTTAATATGACCTTGCCTCGAACTGATCTGCTTTTAAATTATCTTACCCTTTTTGATTTCACTGTTTCAATTTCACTCTCAACTAGATTTTAACTTATTGCTCTGTTTGACCTGTGCTTTTAATTTGAGTCTCCAATTTCAATGTAAAGCAAAGCACTTTGAACTACATTTATGTCTGAAAGGTGCTCTATAAATAAAAATCATATATACAGTGTTTCATGCAAAGCTATCTTGGTCTTATAGATTTGAAATGCTACTACCCATGTCATGTTTCATAAAGAGTGATCCAATTTTGTTTCATATACTGCAGTGTACAAACAAATCAAACAATTGGTTCTCGTCTTATCCTTAGGTATGGGTGCATTTTGGACTTTATACAGACCATACATACGAATACATTTTTACAAACTGTCTTTGATAACAATTTGAGATCTTAAAAGATGTTAATTAAAAAAATAATCCAATCCTGCAGTAAGCTCTAAGGTGATGTGGTATTTTAGTTATGGTTATTACTGCTTAGTCGCATTTTCTAGATTGTATTTCTCCCAAAATGATTGGGTGGTTGAACAACAGTGCACTCACAAAGAACACCTTCGTACAAAACAATGTATAGTGCCGAAATCATCTGCTCTTTGTGTACTGTCAGACTTGTTCTGTGAAGGTATTTGCTTACTTAAATACTACTGTTGAGTTTGCTATTCCTACATACTCGGGTTTCCATGTGTTTGATCAATATCGGAAACTTGTCTTGTCTTGAAGGTTAAAGGCTGCATTTGTGTCCAATCATATCTCTGATCATTTGATTTGCAATAATCTCTAGAGATTATTATTTGTATAATATTTATTATTTTAGAAAAGGGTTTGTTTACAGCATCAGAGAGAGAGAGAGAGGGACACACTTCAATAATTTCCCCCTTTTTTCTTTTCCCTCACACCCCAAAAGACTTTGCCCATACTGTTGACATAACAAACATTCATGCCTAACAAACAAACATTCAAACAGAGATTCTAACAAATAATTGAAACTCCATTCTATTACTCTATCAAGAACAAATGTTGAACCACTGACACTGGTTTTTCTTGGTGTTCCTGGGTGTTTTAGCCACAACATTTTCCCTCTGCTCCACCAGGACGACCAAGAGATCTCAGACACTGCATGATGGACGAGCCAGAAGTCTTCCAGGCGTTTGTCACATCCCCATGGCAGAGCCCTTCTGCAATAGGACCAGAGATGTGAGTGGACCACTTCATCACCCTTAATCTCAAACCAGTGGTTCTCAACCCTGGCCTTTAAAAATAAAAATACTACTTAATTTGTTTTGAAATGGCTAGGAAATGTGTTAAATGGAAAAATCGACTTAAATGTGGTTAAAATAGCTTTATTAATTCGTTTTTTTTTAAATCACACACTTGAATTTGTAATCTTATTTCCTTTGAGTTATTTTAGTCATGCTATTTCATCACTATGCTTCTAATGTTAAATCACTTGAATAAGTGGTGCTAAATTGAGCACAGCTGAAGTGAATTCCCTCCTCTTCATCTGAGTTTAGGTCTTAGTGGAGGTAGCACGGGGCATGGGAGTTAAGTGCCACACTCGGGGTACTGTATTGACCATCGAGGGCCCCCGGTTCTCCTCGCGCGCAGAAAGTCTGATGTTCCGGCAGTGGGGTGCTGATGTCATCAACATGACTACCGTACCAGAGGTGGTTCTGGCCAAGGAGGCGGGTCTCTGCTACGCTAGCATCGCCATGGCAACAGACTATGACTGCTGGAAGGAACACGAGGAAGCGGTGAGTGAGTGAGAGAATCATCAAGAATCTTTTGTTGTTCACTCATACAGGAACAAGCAGTGGTGTGGCATGTTCCGCAAGAGTGTGCTAACAGCAATACAAGATAATAGTGGCGATAACACTGGATTGTAAGTGACATGATAAAATAAAATACGATAAGACAAAAATAAGGTTATACATCGGGTTACAAAGTACAGGTCAGACATACTAACCCTGTTCAAAAACCTCTTAGCAACAATGGGGAATGTGCAGAACTAGAATTTGTGTGACTCCGGCACGCTCAAGTCTAAGGCAAAAAAAAACAATGACATTGGTGTTACACTAAAAACCACACTTAGTAATGGCGGATTGGAGGTGCTGCTCACATTCCTTGCCAAAAATGTGTCGCCAAGAGGAATGTGGAATTCTCTCAATTGTAAATATAGATTAGGTGGCGAGGATAATATATACACGGTAAGGTAAGGTACATTTCTGATGAATTGAACATGGTGTGGACCCACTTGTAATTGATTGATTGTAAATATTTCAATCAATCAATCAATATTTCAATCAAACATCCATATACATCAAGTACACTTTCAGTACTACTGTGTATTAGTTGGGGAATGGGGATGCACTGAATATTTGGCCACCGAAAATGGTTAAAAAATATGTTTTGGTTTTCGGACGAAATTATTTTAACACTGAGTAAATAATACCGAATGCTTAGAAGTAATACACAAACAGCACAATCCAGTCGGTAAAACACTGTTGTAGGCAGCGTCTCTCTGGGTAACTCTGACACTCCGAGCCGAGATGCATTCTTCCCCGCACCCCCTCTCCTCTCACACACGAAAGCACTATCTCAATTCAACACTCAAGTAAGAAGGAAGGAATACTTTGTAACCAAGCGTTGCTGTTTTCAGCTTGAAATAACCATACTAAAATTCAGAGGGTATATCATTGGTAGGTTAACCATAACTTTAAGAGTCTGCGCAGTGCCAAATAATTAACACCAGCTGTAAACGCTTCTGTCTTTGATTGTGTGTGTGTCTGTCTTTCTGAAATGGAATGGCAGGAATGGACCTGTCAGGCCTAATATTATTAATAATGCATTTTGGCTATGAGCAATAATGCAACTGCAGACATTTTATTGCCTTTTGTTAGGCAATTCAATATTTGTTTAATTTGCAATAATTCAACTGTATGGCATGCTAATGTTTTGAAACATTGTATTGTTTATTTTGTGCTGGGAAAAATAACTGACAATCGACTACCAAGTCTCTGGGCAGAATATCCCCCATCAGGGGTATTCTAGCATGCCCCGGCCAATTAATGGGAGCCCAGGTGTGAATTGACAGTTTGATCAACCAATCATATTTGGAGCTGTAGTCAATGGGCGTAGTGTTTAAGTTGTCATGGTATTGTAGAAGCCCCTTGGGCTGAGCGTATTGGCGTACGCCGTATGGTACAGCACCAACTAGCGAGTCATAGTAAATGTAAATAAATGCAAAATGGCAGCAAGTTGATACCATCACAAGTAATGATGTTGCAGATTTATTATCGGTGCCCTTTTCAAGATGAGTTTTCAATGAAAAAATTGACATTGTTAAAAGAGGTCACCCAACACCGGAACTACTGGAGATGAGCCTAGCTTCAAAGGCCGGTTATGAGCAGCATTTTCAGGCTAGCTGGGGAAGATACCCTGGATTACAGGCTCAGTTTTACACATTGGTTAGTGAAAGGGAAGAGAAGAGTTCATGAAAATCTGCCATACATCTTTCCAATGCATTCTGCTTTCTAAGAGTTTGTACACAAAGGCTCTGGAAAAACTTCACCACCCTATCTAAAATTCATGCATTTATGTAGTTGAAAACAATAAATGGCCACTTAAAGCTGAGAGCCTGGCCCTTCCAATATCACATGTGTGCCTATCAGAGCCAAAATAAATCAAAATGGTGGCGGGACTTTATGTCCATTTATGCCCATGTAACCACATGGTGCTTTCCACTGGGAAGAACTATATTTTCTATAATTTATTTTACACAATTTGGTACTCCCAAACTGAAATGCAGCAAATATAAATCCATAAACCTGAAGCAAAAAAGTAAATGTGTTCTAAGGCTGAACAGGCATTAACAAATGGACTACACTACTTTAAAAAAAATAGCCCTCAGTGAACTTTTCTACACAGAATATTATCTGTATGCTCTGGCCAGATGGAGTCCAAGCAGTTAAGAGATTATTTTACCGTAAAACGATTTGTCTGTGTCAGTCTGACAGTCTGGGAGCACTCTGTGTCCGGCCCAACCCACACAAAAACTCTAATCATGACTTCCTAGTTCTCGCAGCTGACCTCTTCTACCTCCTGTAGCAGGAGCTTGCCACATCCTTCCACCCCCCACCCCCCAACCGGTCCTAGTCCTATCTCCGGCCTTTACATCTTTCTCCTCTTGTCCGTGTACCACATTCCCCTCACTCACCCCCCACACCTCTTCTTTTTCCCCACTAGTACAAATTGTGTCCTGCCCCCACCTCTCTCTGTCCCCTATCCCCTCCCATCTCTCGCACACACGCGCATGCACACACACACACAGCCATCTGTCTTGCCGCAGCCTCCGGTGTTAACCGCTGCCAGAGGAGATTGAGTCAGACTTGAGTCATCGGCTTCACACTCTCCTTCCGTCTACGCTCCAAGGGATAACCACAACATCATTATGAAACCAGGTTATTGAAACTGGGATCGGAACAGAACTTAGCACAGGAATTTGACTTGTTGACATTGTGTTCTAATGGAGGCAGGGGTATTTTACAGTTTAACAATAGACTTTATTGTCATTATTAGATAGTTGTGCATTGAAACAGTAAACTTCACTGGGAATTTAATTTAATTTAGAATCATCTAATCCTCTAGTGCAGTGATTCTCATCCTGTGGGTCAGGAGGATATTGCCCCCAAATAACTGTCAAAACACTAAAAATGTATTGATAATATAATATAAAAAACAACATAAAATAAATGTCATGCCATTTTTCTTTAAAATCTTAATATTAGTTTTCATTGTGATACCAATGAATATAACATAACACAAATGAGTACAGTTATAATACATTAGTTTACAACACACTCAATGTATTGATCATTAAAAACATTAAAGGTATATTCAGTGATTTGACTTAATCTAAATATCACTTATTTTTTCTTTTTTTCTGGATAATCCTCCCTACTATAGAGTGTGCTGACCATATAAGGAGTTCCTCCCTGTCCCCAGTGAGCCCCTGGGGTCAAAAAACCCTAGTTTCGGTTTGGGCTTTGGGTGGCAAAGCCTTCATCCAATCAGGATGAGAGGGGCCTTCATCCAATCATGATCGAGTGGGGCGGACCTTGGTTCACGTGCTGTTGGTCTGTTGTACTTCCCCCACTGTAGAGCGTGCATGTGCACATCTTGTTACCGGAGCTGACCGGGTTTTTTTCCAAATCACTGAATGCTCCTTTAAACACGCTCAGAATATAGCACTTAAAAATACAGATCAGTTGGGTGGGCCACAATCTCTGTTTTTCTGGTTTATTAAAGGGTTATGATTTTGTTTTGTGCTGCTGGCGTAGTGATAAATAGTTCCATGTTCATGTTCCATGTTTCAAATACCTTTACAACCGCCGTATTTACTACAGCTTTATAAGTCCAAAAATCTGAACGAACCCTTTAATTACATTAAAAAGCACATTCATTTTATTGTTAAATTGTTAAAATGTTATAATTAAAAACAAATATTTGTCATGTGGAATGTTGATTTATTTCGGGGAAAACAAAACGCATATCCTGGATGATACACAAGCAGTCCTCCGTTCCCGTTTCTCAAATTGACTGGCCAGTGATTTAGCAAAATCACTGATTTATCAAATTCACTGTAACACATATTCATTTTCAATTCCTAACACTCTTCCATCCGTTTTCCATCCCTGTCTTTGTAGGTTTGCGTTGACAATGTGATGAAGACGATGAAGGAGAATGCTAACAAAGCTAGTAGCATCCTGCTCACCGCTATCCCTCAGATCTGCCAGATGGACTGGTCTCACACCATAAAGGCCCTGAAAGTAAGTGCTGTGTGTGGGTGTGTCTGTGTGTGAATCCGGAGCAAATCTCGCAATGGGCGCAGGCACATCTTCGTGTCAGAAAACGCCTAGAGCAGGTGTCTCTTCCGGGTTTTTTTAAACAGCTGGCGGGTGGAAATGACGCTCGCTCGCGGCTTAAACTTATAGTGTCGTAAAAAAAACGGAAACGTGTTGCCGACGCTACAAGTTGAAGCTGCGCGCGAGCGTAATTTCCATCCATCAGCTGTTTAAAAATTTGGAGGAGATGCCTGGACTAGCCGTTTACTTGCCGCCTCTTGACGTGAATATCTGCCCAAACCGCTGCACCTCTTGCTGTCATAATTGTTGTGCATGCTGCTAGTAGGCCAGGGGTGTCCAAACCCTTTTCAAAGCAAAATATGAAATGACCTTATGGCATAACACTATAGACAAAGTCACATACAAATGCATCTTATTATCCTCAAATTTATTTCAAACCATTCAGAATGTATTTCACATGACTACGCTGGCGGGCCATAAATACATTTTAGCAAGGAAGCATCGGGAACAACAAAACCGTTATAGGAAGCATCGGCCATATAAAATATGCCCTCCTGCCACGATTGGCTCCCGGGCTTTGCACATCTGACTTACACCACTGTTAATATAATATCCCTTCAAAGCATCTTTTAGTAAATCAAAAGGCTGGTAAATGTTGTTTAAAAAGAATTATGAGTGGGGGATACTGTCCTTGACTTTCTTTTTACTCATAAATTAGAATATGAATACAGCAGAGGCCTGCACTCTGGATAAAGACTCTGAAAGGACTATAAGAGACAATCCAAAAATGCTTCGGTGCATGCAGGTAGACTTACCTGCATCACATTGAGAGCGGCTTGTGCCGAAACATGTCCATCGATCAATGTAATTCTCCTATAATATAAGTCTCCTATTTAGTCCTTTTTCATTCGCAGCTGCCGCACCAGTTACGACGATTGTAGCACAAGTTGTGTAGACAGGTATCTACATTATCTTGTTTAGTTGTATCTTAAAATATAGTTTAGACAACCAGAGGGACGCAAACAAACACTATCAAAGACCCAGATTTGTTTAGATATGTTGCCCTCGTTACATTGAACTATCTTACTTTATCTCTTGGATAAACAAGCATGTTTATGGAAGGCACATGTAGTAAAGTTGTTTACTTAACTTTTGTCTGCTTTTCAGTCCCAACAGTACAAGCGTAAGGCAATTTGCATGCATCCTAATGTAGTAGGCCTATCGTAACTGACAAGTCCACTATTCTAAGCATCTGCCTTTTGCGTTTTGTATTGCAGTCACAAGCTCAGTCTTCAGTAATGCTACCAAAACACTGAGTGAAGCAGAAACACATTAACAGTAGAGAACGTTTCACCTCCCAGAAGCATCACTGTCAACATCACTATCACCAACCTGAAACAATGGATTCTACATCTCTCTACAAGGGGGTTTGTCATCTATCACAATCAAGTGCCTGATTTGACACGGAATGCATGTTTATTATTCTCTCTAAGAACCTGGAACTTTTACTGTGTTTTTTTCCCTCCTGCTTTGGAATACACACCCATTATTTTCAAAGCGCAAAGACTTCATGGGACAACGTTTTTGACCTTACCTTGCAGCAACAACTACGCAAAGCATGATATATTTGGGTCAGCAGCATTTTTTTCCCAAGATAACCAACATTTTGACAAATCAACTTAGTCTTTGAGGTCTTCTTGAGATTATACAATATAAGATTATACAATAGAAGTTATTTTTCCTGAATTTATATTTTTTGTGGTGTAAAAATCTGTATTTTTTATGCCTCATTGCACGAGACGTGATGAAAGATAACGGTTAAAGAACAAATGATGTAACTGCTCTCAATGCTACAGCGAATATTCAGTGATCTCAAGTGGCATGTGATGTCTTAAACTTAGATTGATTTGCATGATTTACATAATGCATTTTGAAACCAGTAAGCAGAGCTCGGCCAAGACTGACGGCATTCCCGTTATTGCTGCTGATCACGTTTTAAACGTTTCCTCCATTTAACTTCTGAATATGGGCTTCATGAAAACAATTATTCAGTGCTGAAACACTGCATATCAAAAGAGACTATTAGAGTAGACTATTGGGCTCTTGTGGGGCAAAGTTTCACTACATGTATGTATGGTAGAATTATTTTCTCTTCTTTATATAAATTGACCAAAGTGCTTGCACGAATGCAAAATGAGAACAGGTGCAGCTTAATAGTATAATTGTAAAATGTTTTCCATTCTGTAAATTGGTGGTTACAAATGGTAATTTGTTGCTGAATACCTCCTTTTGGTACACTGGCCTACAGTGGCAAATAGCAGTAACTACAGTAATCTTTGTGTTTTTCAATGTCAAATGTCATTACTAGGTCTTAGATTTTATATTAACACATTATATACAATATCTCTGCTGTTGGGAAGAAACCACCTCCAAAATCTTCATTTTTCAGGAAATGAAAAAACAAAATACTTTTTTCAGAAAATGAAGAAAACCCTAAAAACAAATCAAAGTTGGTATTCTGACTTTGCATATTGTCAGTTACTTGCATGTGTCATTATAATCACCAGTTTACACACATTGCATCGCGCGTTACAATAACTTCTGCAAAGAGGGATTCACAGAGACAGATTTGCAGTTTCAGTAAACTTGAGAGAACTCGGCGAGTCTGACTCATAGGTCTGACACAGGGGGGGGGGGGTTAGGTGCTTTCACAGACAGCTTGAGGCTGCAATGGAGTTGAGAGGTTCTTTCCAAAGTGTTTTTTTATACTTTTGATTGGTTCAATATTTTCGAAAAACAACACAGACATAAAGGGTGTTAATAGTGTTGATTTATGGGGAAAGAAAACTCAAAAATGGAGTTAAGTGGTATCCTCCCGACAGCCACGATATACTATCTTTATACTACAATATTCTATTCCAATTTTACTTTTGTCAGCCATGCACTGAACTTTGTTTTATTGTTTGATTAGTCAGTTATTAGTCATGGATATTGCTTTTTGTGTTTATAGGGAAGTATACTTCTCATAATAATTTACATTAAATCAGTATGAAATCACTATATTTCTAGTCATCTTTTAATTTGAGAACTTAACACATTCATGAAATATTGCCACAATACATAACCATATTACAGCCCTTTGCAGTCCATTTATTTTTGCTTGTCAGCCCAAATTGTGTCAAAGTTAATAAAAACTGCGATTTATTTAACCTTTTTCTGTCTTTTTTCTATAGGCTATTTATAGCCAATACATATATCTGATGTCCAACAAAAGGTTACAATCTATGGCTACATTTTGATAAATTACTATAGTTTACAAACATATTAAGCATATAGGCTATTAATCATCCATTGCGGTGCAGGACAAAATAAGAATTGAAAGTTACTTAAGTTTTGCTAAGTAAATCAGCTTTATCACAAAGCTGTAGTGAGGAATTCTTCATTTTTTATTTTACATTTGATAAGTTGCAAGCTACTGTATACCGTGGCAGAAAATTACTTGTGCTTAACCAATTTTCAATCTGAGTCTCGTGCAAATGAGTTACTTATTTTTATGGTCTTTATGCATTATTAGCTGCATGCCATTGGTAAAGGCCCAGAGTGGAGGTGTCACTCAGCAGCACATGCAGGTCATGAACTAGATTCCAACCCATGATGTCCTGGTGTTTGCTGAGTCAGGATACACCAGGATTTGCTAGAGCTGAGAATAGAGTAAGTAGTTGGGCCATGGACTCAACTCTTAGTATTTGTTATAGGATAATTCACTGCATTTGGTCCAGACATGGCAGTCTGGCACCATGATTACTTGTGCAGTCCTAAATACAATTATTTGTTATTGTTTGCAGTAGTTGTCCAGATAAACCACTAGGTGGAGCTGCTGGAATGGGGTAATATAATACCAGGGGTAATATAAAGGTACTGCTCATAATAAATAAACCGAATGCTATAATCAAATGATTTTTTAAGGAAGTGTAGTGCATATGAGGCCAAGCATGTGGAGTTATAGGACTTATAGAATGTGGCTATCGCTATACAGTAAAATCCAGTTAATTTTAACTTATGGCCATACAGGTTCTTTTGTATTGTTTTCCCAGTTACCAAATGGCTCATTTAACCCTATACTTTTTCTTTTCTTTTTTCTAATTACAATTGAATCTTGTTTTGTAAAAATGTAGGCTATACCCTCGGGCTAGCCTGGCTTGGCCAGCCTCATAACGGGGATTCTTCTCTTCAGTGAATCCCCGTTATGAGGCTGGCCAAGCCAGGCTACCCTCGGGCCTCATGAGTTAAATAGCATCCATTGCAGTCGAAGTGGTCAAACAAAATTGTATATCATCAATATATGTTAATTATGTTTTCCTCCAACCCTATATGCCATTTTGCCAAAAGTAATTTTACACAGTTTCTCTAATATATAACTGCCGTATGGGTTGCAGTAATCTTTTTAACCTATTATAAACAAAGCATATATAAGGTTATAGTCGCTTTGTAAAATGTTGCGCTTTTTATAGGACTACATCATTTACTATGGGCCTCATGGCTCGGCAAGGCTACTTACTTACATAATTTACTAGTCGAAATTAATTTTGCCGTGCGTTTGGTGTCGCGGTTGTGATGGACAATGTAGGCCTGCTCGTGAATTCAACGCAGTTAATTGGCTCTTTTGTTATGAGGTTGGTTCCGCACAACACAACTTAATTGTCTTTCCCCGACAGCAGGCCTCGATATAGCCTGCCCCAGGCTCTGGCCTGCCCTACACTGAACACGTGTTTTGCAAGTGTCGCATTAATGTGCGTGGTTTATGCCATGGTATTGGTGCGTGTGATGTTAAGTACATTAGCAGCGTCCAAACATTTAGTCCAAACAGCCTCCAAATATTTAGCACCATGTTCCAGAGTTATTTGTGGGGTTTATCACATGTCTGCCACTGGTTGATAAGGAGACCTATTGGGCGTTTCTCGTCTATAGTCTTATAGTTCTATATGCATATAGAACTCGTGTTAGTAGGCCTATACCTACTTCGGTTGTCGGTTCCTACCTGACAGCTATAGGCTATATACCATACCTGTCAATATAGAGTTGGCTATTCAACTGCAGAAATAGGCCACATGTCCTGTCCAACAATGGGATCTCATCTAACATTGAAGAGTGTTTTAAAATGTATTAGGGTAAAGGAGACGCCCATAGTGCTATCTCATAGACAAGGTCACAGAGGTTCATCTTGTTTTTGTTTGTAGGCTATTTTTGAAAGACATGTGCAACTATTTTCGTTTTTCCCCGTAATATAGAATCAAGGCTTATAGGCTTTACAAAAGTTGTGTATACGAGAAATGGTGTGTGCTTTCCCCCAGAGGATTTTCTAAAAAAAATATATGCCTATTAAATATATAAGATGATGACAAAGCGTTACTGAGGGGTCAAGTAATTTAGTCAATTTAGGCACCTGCTACAAGTCTATTGTGACCGACAACAGCTCATTAGATCCATACATTAAGTAGGGTACGATTTAATTCCTAATCCAAATAAATGACCACCCTGGACTTCATGTTAAAATGACAACTTTTTAATTTCACGTTGCATTTTATTAAAGTGCATAAATAAGCTTCGAATATGTTTATATTGAAATGTGAGTCAATGACCAGAAGCATTGACCGACAAATAGACCTCAAATCGGATTTGCTACTTAACGAAAAATAAAATAAAATACGTCTTCAAATCATAGGCTACTTGCATGATTATTGTTTGAAGATTTCAGCTGTTCGGAAATTAAAAAACTGTCTAAGAAAAATAAAACTGAAAAGTTAAATCAAATATAGCTGAACGGACATAGCCTATATACGCATTAGCCCATAGTAGGCCTGCCACCATTAGATAGGTAGCCTATAGTGTAAGCCCACTCAGGTCATAAATATATAACGTTAATATTATCTAATAATAACCGTCACATTTTTTGAAAAGTGCTTAAATTCTCCATCGATGCTTAAATTAGATTGAAGGCCTCAAGACACAGGCCCTGCAGTTTCCCCAGGCACAATCTAATTCCTTCCTTCCTTTACTTAATTCTTTTTAACAAATAAAAAAAATGGTCCCGTGGCCGATTGTCTTTTACAAACACTCCAGCAGAAACGTAGCCACATCTTTGTGTCCTGACTCCGTGGCCAGGTCCACGGGCAGACATGCTTTGTGGTCTCTGACGGTGGGGTCGGCGTGGTGCTGCAGCAGCACCTGCACGGTGTCCACGAAGCCCGTCCTGGCCGCGTCGTGGAGCGGGGTTGTCCCGGTGCGTCTGTCGGTCACGTTGGGATCCGCTCCGTGCTCCAGTAGGAGCTGAGCCACCGCCGTGCTCCCCATCATCATCACCTATATGTACAGTATGTCAGTACATTAACCACTCAAACTCTTGCTTACCCGGTAGACTATACTTTTTCCCCCTCCATCTACACACCAAATATCTTCCCAAAAATACAAGCTCTGACTGAATCTTACAATTGATCATTTTGTTTAATGAGCATATATGGATGGGTTCTAGTATCCTATATAGGGCTAATGATTAGCCTAATCTTATTTGGTGAATATATGCATGTCCCTGACAGAAGCAATGCAAATATCTGTGACGATCATTTGCATTGGACCAAGAATAGAATATGCTGTAGTGCGAGTTGAAGACAATATAGGCTATCGTTGTTTATTTTACACGCAGATAAATCCAAATGTAGATAAATAAACCCTCTTGAACGTTGAATCTCTTGAAATAGGCTCATTTTGACTAACCCGGGTGATAATTAAATGCTGGATTAGAGCCACATAGCATTTGGCAATGTCAATATATAGGCCTATTTAACATATTTTATTATATAGGTCAAAGCGCTTTCCATAGAAAGACAACATGAACATGAGAAACATAAGCAACATAAATATAATAATGTAGACTATAAGAGTATACAAAAACGAATCAATGAAGCATACACGCACTACAAAGCAACTAAATATAGATATCAAATAGATATCATAATGGCTCATTTGAACTATACAGTATTACAGTATAAGCGGAACAAAATGACAGGTTTTACATAGGGATTTGGGTGTGACTTGCATCACCATTAAACTAGCCTATATGTAGGCCTAGTATTAACACAGCAGGGTAATACGAGGGCGAGAAAGTTTTTCTTTTGGTTCTTTATGGTTTTTTCAATAATGGAAATAACTGTAGGCTATTGGATTTGGATTGTTAAAGCCATGGCGCACGTGACATTATACGCAATGTTACGCATCATTTTTGGCACGACATATAGCACTCTCCCTATATATTCCGTATAGCTCTTTACATTACCACAAGTGGAAAACTTTGTTTAAGCCACTAATCTTATAATCTGAACGGAATTTTATTGATTATAGGCCTATACAAGCTACTCTCATATAGGCAGCATTTATTGTGTTTGTTTCAGTGAGGAATGGATGAGTGGGGAATTGACGGATACATGTTGCATGTCATGACTCATGTATGATGTTACATGATACAAGTTACTTACACCGATGTATGTAATCAAACGTGACATTATAGGCTATAGTTTTCATGTTGTCACACACTCACACAGTGACACTGACCTGAAGCGCAGTTCGGCCGAAGCTATTCACGCCGTTGACATCCGCACCGCTCAGCAGGAGATCCTCCACCGCTTTAACGTTCCCTGTCGCAGCAGCGCTTGACAGATCATCTTGGAGTGTCATCTTCATGAGAACAAATAAGCCGTCCTTTTTGACAGGTAGATCTGACGGGAAAATATGTTAATATGCCGATAATGCGCATAAAATAATATTTCCCAGTTGACGCCTCGACAGCTGACGTTCAGTGCATTCGGACGTCCGGACGGTTGCTTTGAATAAAGAATAAAGTTAAAGAATTGCGCACATCGGCCAACAGAGAGCCTGACAGCGGACCTTGGTGGTGGTGTGTGTCTGGGCTTGCCTGCATTGAATGGGGTGACGTCATGCATGTTGCTGCTGCAGTGCCATGCGCATGCGCAGTGCGCACACGACTCGAGTGTAGTATTACACCAAGAGCAAGAGCCATAGAGTAAGACAGTTAACTTACGACAACTCCGTTCACTTCATGGGGCCAGTCCAATGGCGGCGCCGGCTCTTCTACATAGACTTCTATGGGCGAATAATGAGTGACAAAGGCCTGAACCGTCCGGAAGTTTACGGAATGCATTGGAGTACTATTGGCTTTTAAATTACAGTGACAAACGAGTTACATGAACCACGTGACCGGGCAGTTTTCTGCCCCCTCAATGTCGTAAATCTGTCTTACTCCGTCCATGGCTCTGGCCCCATGAAGTGAACGGAGCCCCCGAATCGCTAGCCACGCCCATTAATAAACAGGATCTGAACCTCGCGTCACCAGGCCTTCCACTCTCTCTAGTCGTCCTCAGCCGAGGCCTCCATCGTCGCTTCCAGTCATCCTATCCCGGTTCTCCATACATCTGGCCAGTGCTTTTTTGATTGATTGATTGAAATATTTATTAACAGTTTGCAGAATTACAGTACATTTCGAGCACAAACTCAATACAAAGGCTGTTAACTGTGAGTGGACGACCCAATTAAGCATTACACTTGTTTACAACAGGGTCCACCATGTTCAATTCATCAAAACATTTAGAGACGTACAAATAGACACTTCTATATAGACAAAGAACAGAACAGGAATTCATCATAATGGAGGTAAAAAGGGTGCTGGTGCTGGTGCTTTGCTGCTTTGGGCGATTAATAGCTCTGGTCCATAGCCCTAAATGATTTGGCTGCCGGCATTAGGGCTATGGACCAGAGTTAGGCGATTTATGAATAATAATTAAATGAAGTGAATAATGAATAGTGTATAATGATGAAGTGGAACGAAATGAAAGTTCAGGCTGAGTGTCAGGCTAGTATATGATTACAAAAGACAAAGACCAGCCTATACAGAAACCACAGATGCAAATACATGTTCTTCCCCATCCAACCAGTGTTGCCATGTCTTCTAAATTATGAGCGACTTTGGGCCCTGTTTTTCTGGGCTTGTTTCTAAAGTGTAGGCCTAGTTGTTTATTTGGGCTTGTTTCCTAATATTGTTTAAACCAGTGGTTCTCAAACATTTTTAAATCAAGGAACCCCAAATAAATATGTTGAATAGAGGAAAGAAGCACTGCTGTGGTCCTTTGTGAACTGAAAACAGTTGCTCGTTGGCGAGGGTTCAAACATGAAAAGATAAAAAAGGGGTCCAAGGCACTCTTTCAGTCAAGTGAAAAAGCCTTTATTTTATGGAATGGCAAAGATCATATGGACCAACGCGTTTCGGCTACAAGCCTAAATATGTATTTGTCCACTCCACGGATGCCCCATCAGGTTTTGTTTTTGTGACAGGGACGGTGGGACCCCAAAGATTTTTGTTGTAAAAATGTTTAAAAAAAATTTCTTTAGGGCCTGTTTTCATATACCTGGTTGCTCTCGCAAAATCTGGCAACACTAGTTCCAACACGGCTGCTTGATTTGACAACTCCAGTCGTCACTGTTTTAAGTAGCCCATGGATAGTAGCAAGTAGCCTACAAGTTGGGCTGCTTAAACTAAAATATGTTTGCAGAATTGTGAGCTATATCAACCTTGCTAGGCTACTCTGTTGGGCCTTACCAATGTTATCCAGCAGGTGGTTGTCATGGACTTTTTTTAGATTGTAGCCAGCCACACTATAACTATTATAGTTAGTCTAAAAACTATAACAATAGGCTGGGCTTGGTGCAGTTCTATGGAAATGATTTAGAGGGTAATGTAAAAGTATCAAAAGGTTGGCATCTAGATAGTAGCTTTGCATGCTATGTCAGATGATGTTTAATTTGTTTTATGTGACAAAGGTTTTTTTTTAAATTATTATACAGTGGTTGTAAATAATTCTAGCAATTGTATGCAACTGAGATATGTGGCAATAGGTGGCCTATAACTGAAACATTAGCTTTTTTCAAAGCATGCCTGGGAAAACATGGCAAATTTGCCTAGGAGGAAAGTTTGTGTGTGTGTGTGTGTGTGTGTGTGTGTGTGTGTGTGTGTGTGTGTGTGTGTGTGTGTGTGTGTGTGTGTGTGTGTGTGTGTGTGTGTGTGTGTGTGTGTGTGTGTGTGTGTGTGTGTGTGTGTGTGTGTGTGTGTGTGTGTGTGTGTGTGTGTGTGTGTGTGTGTGTGTGTACACAAGGTTAAAGGTTCCTCAGGTTTGTGAGATGGTTTGACAGAAAACTCATAGGTTACTTTTTGAATATCTGAGTGAATAACTTGGCGTTATGAATAATACTGTATACATCATTGTAGATAAATGTGTCCTTTAATAAAACATTAAAGGGTCTTCATACCTAGAATTTTAAAGATCAGATAAATAGACCGAATCATCAAGAGATCAACACCAGTCACCACAACCAAAACCTTATTTCCGGGTAGATAGTTCCGGCAGCATGGCAGATTTATTACAGCAATATTATTATTCATTAACCTTATTTCTGGAAGAACACAACACTTATGATATTGTTGTTATTAGAAATATATTTTGTTTTGTATACGTAAATATCAACAGGTTGAGAAACTAGACATCGCTTATGTTCTGGACACTTTATTTTATTTATTTTACTGAATGGGTCGGGCCCAAAAACTCAGGGGCACCTAAATTTACATTTCCTGTCAAAGGGCTTATAGTCATTATTGGCAATAATAGAACCTGCTTTTGCAGTTAATTGTGTGTATGTGCGCTGTCGATCCTTTTGAAGTACAATTAAATGTAGTTATTGTTCTGTTGGCTGCAAGGGTTGGGAGGGGGCTTTTACAAGAGCAATTGCTAAGAACCTTGTATTATTTGAAGGGAAGGCAAATTAAAAGTAAATTTTGTACAAGACCTTGTAGGTTCTTTGTTGCCTTGCTCATCAATATATCCTTTTCTTTTATTTTTATTTTGTCTGCATTTTACACCTTTCGGGAATTAAGCAGTACATACTACTTTGGAGAAAACAAAACTTTTTAATCTGCCTATGGCTCTCATTGTTTCTGGTTCATCAAATTGCTCTGAAAGTGATCCCAACAATATATTTTGAAATTTGCACTAGTACAGTGGACATGATCTTGCCGCTCGTCAACTCCAAGAGGATCAGTTCATGCCGAATGCAGAACATCAGACTTTGAAGATCTGACAAAAGCTTTCAACACTGTAAGCCACGGGGGCCTCTGGAAGATCGTGGCTGTTTTTATATCTTTATTAACATGGTCCCTGAGTTCCAGGATGGAATGCAGGCACGAGTCCAAGACAATGGCACATCCTCTCAATGGGAAATGGAGTCACTCTCTTTAGCATTATGTAATCCATTTTGACACATGCCTTCCGGTCTAGGGACATGCATCATGCATGGGCATTGGGGATCGACCTGCGCTATCACACTGATGGCAAGCTGTTCAATCTGCGAAGACTCCAGGCAATGACCAAAGTGCAGACGACCCCTGTTTGCAACTTCCTCTCGTAAATGGTGAACACCTCAACGCTGCTGGAAAGTTTGTCTAC
Source organism: Electrona antarctica (assembly GCF_951216825.1). NCBI lineage: Eukaryota > Metazoa > Chordata > Actinopteri > Myctophiformes > Myctophidae > Electrona > Electrona antarctica. The sequence goes on along the minus strand of NC_136809.1, from coordinate 29,433,356 downwards.
CTAGGTAGTACCCTGTCATGCGTGGGCAACATTGATGAGGAGGTCATGCCTTCGGCAGACTTTGCGCCTCTGTTTGGGAGCGTAGAGGGCTCAGACTAACTCAAAGTCTACCGTGCTGTTGTCCTCCCCTCCCTGCTGTACGCCTGTGAGACATGGACTGTGTATAATAGCCGGCATGCAAAGCAGCGTTCAATGCCTTCCATATGAGATGCCTCAGGAGGCTGCTCAACATCAAATGGCAGGACAAGGTCCCAGACACTGAGGTCCTCCACAGGGTTGAAATGGAGAACATCTATGCCATGCTCAAGCGCTCCGAGCTGAGATGGGTTGGCCATGTCTGCCGCCTCCCAAAAAGTCTGCTGTGCAGTGTGCAGCAATGAAACTACACCATGGCAAGCGCTCACACGGCGGCCTGCGGAAGCGTTATAATAAGGACACCCTAAAGACCTTCTGGTCTGGATCCAGAGATCTGGGAGGCCGTTGCCCAACACCACTCCAACTGGTGCATTGCAGTCAAGCATGGTACGTGTAGCAGAGTCTGAAAAGTGCCGCATCCATAAAGCCAAACTGAAGCGACCATCCCCCTCACCCAGCCAGCCCCCGGCTATCACATGCCCTCACTGCAACCGGTCATTCCGTGCAAGGATTGGCCTCCTCAGCCATCTTCGCACCCACAAAACATTGTGAAGTCACTTGGACATCTTCGCAAGCGAACATGAGGTGGGGTGTGGACTCCACCATCCACCCGAGTTAGAAACATTTTAATAAATTACACATTTTAAGTTATAGTTGTGCATGTACACATATGCCTCACACACACTCTCTCTCGCTCACTATCATTCTTGGTGTGTACAGCCCTTAAGACTCTGCACTGGTGGTCAGGATGTTAAAGAAGTAAGGTTGCGATTGCAAGATCGTCAGTCTGAGGTGTTCATTTAACTCTCGAGAGCGTAATTCAGTAATTCACCCACTCTCGATCAGAACCCATAAAAGGGTTAATTTTAAGGGCATGTGGGAAGGCATGCCATTGAGTTGACCTACTTGTCCCCAATTGCACTGTGGCGGTGGGTCAGCTTCCTGCTGAGAATGCGTGGAACTATTTTGAGTGTACGGTAGAAGTGCAGTCATCTTCACTTCATGGTCTATTTGCACCTGTGAAATCATCATTTCTGAATATATATATATATATATATATATATATATATATATATATATATATATATATATATATATATCTTTTTAAATATATATATATATATATTTTTTTATATAGGTCCATAGTCCACAGTGGAGAATGGCAGGAAAGGGGCGAGAGTTGCGGAGTGACATGCAGCAAACGTCCGTCGCCGGGCTCAGGAATCGAACCAGGGACTTGCTGTCAGGCATCAGAGCCTATATGGTATGCAGTAAAGTGGTTTTCAACAGTTATTTGTTTTGTGTATTTAAAGGCATTGCACAACAGAATAATTAGTGTACATTTTCTCTGAATGATTTAACAGTCACCACTGCCAGCTTAGAATAGGGAGAACCCCATCATGCACATCAGTCTTTGTCTTAATTTAGTCTGAGTGTTAAAATGTACCCTTACTCTCTGAGTTAAATGAACACTTTTTGAGAACTAAGCCATTCACCTTCTGTCTATTTATTCATTTGGTCAGGCTATCTACCTAGGCTATCCTGGTCAGCAATATTCACAGTTAAGATTCAACGTTCAGTTCATTAGTCACACTTGAATTTACACTGACTTTCCCCTTATTATATAAGAAATCGTTTGGTTAGCTGGTTATAATCATGCAGTTTGTTTCTACCCTAAAGTGTTGTTTGGTCAGTGCTAAAAACTGTCAACAATTCTTGTTTATCTGGGTAAATGTACTGCATCGGAGTGGAGCTCGGTACACACATACAAAGCTCACACAACGTGCTGTGATGAGGTTAAGTGTGGGCGGAGGTGTGTTGGTTTGGAAGTCCCCTGCCTCGGTAGAGAGAGAGAGAGAGACACACAGAGAGAGAGAGTGAGTGAATGTGCACGGCATATGTGTATATGCATAACTGCTGGTATGAGAAAAAGGACACCGTTGTCAAATGGCTTGCATCTTTCATGTGCTGTTTGAAATACAAGCAGTGGTGGAAAAAGTACTCACAATTTTTACCTCAGTAAAAGCATCAATACTGCAATAAGTATTGGCATCAAAATGATAAAAACAAATACTCATTATTCAGAATGTTCCATTTCAAGCTTTCAAATGTATAAGCATCTTGTGAAAATAGCAGATAAGCTCACATTGTGAGCTTGTAGAACTGCTATTTTTAAATGGCTAGGTTATATATATCATATGTATCATATGTTTTGTAATATCAATCAAAATCTACAAACTAGTAACTAAAGTTTTAAAAGTAATTACTCATGGAGTAAAAGTAGGCTACAATATTTGTCTCTGAGATGTAGTGGAGTAGAAGTAAAAGACAAGTATAGAAAATTGAAAATACTCCAGTAAAGTAATATTACCTCAAAATTGTACTTAAGTAACCTAAGTAAGTAACTTACTTGAGTAAGTTACTTTACAACACTGTTTTTGAAATACAAGAGAGTAAACACTTTCACACAGACAAAAATGCTTTGTAAAGATGATCAAAGCTACGTATAGCCTTTAATAACCATGGCCGTCATCAAACATTTCTGTCTCGGTGGTTCCTCCCCGTAAGGCTTAAAATCATTATGTCAGTGGACTTGGAACATTCTTTTGGTTAGAGAGAATGCTTATAGAACAAACCCCTCCATTCTAAATTAAGTCGTTTAGTTTGGAGAGAAGAGGTCAGACGTGCTGTGACCATCACTGTACACCTCTTTGAATTTGTATACTGTACATCAGCTGCTCTCATCTCAGTTGGATGATTTTGCATCAGCCACGAGAAGATATAATTTGAAATGAAGACTTGATTTGTCCCAAAGGGATTTTTTTGTTCTTTGCATTTCATAGAATGCAGTACAAACACAAAATTCACACCAGCCTAAGAATCAACATTATTGTCACGTCAAATGATTACAAATGTAAAAGAGTGGGTGAAAACATATTTTGTGCACTCAACATTGCAGTTACAGAAAGAGTTGGAATAGGGAAGAGAGAATAGAGAGGAAAGGAACAGAACAGGTCAATAACAGGAAGACACAGTTAAATCAAATGTACAAAGTCCAAACATAAAAGGCACGTTAAATTAACTACAGTATGTAAGCTGTAGATAGTAGAGTGTGCGATTTTGTTGCCTATGAGCTGGCAGTAATGCAGGAGCTATAACTGTATTCTCTCAGAGTTGCATGTGTCTCAAACACCTTAAAATGACACACCTTTGAAGTAGTAGAATTTATGAATTACTTACTTGCTTAGTATTGTTATGTAGCATGTACTTCTTTTTATAACTTACTCACATTTGTGTTACTTTTTTTCTTCCGTTTTTTATTCGAACTACAATGAGAAAAGCTCCCTATGCCATTTTTTTGCCATAGGCCTACACACTGAAACCAGCTGTAGACAGCCAAGCAGGGGATTACCTACTGTCTCGTTCCTGGTGAATGAAATCATCATCTTTGCCTGAAATCCCCGTGTTTGCACATTCACATTCCCCCTTACACATATTATGATGAGTAACATTACATTACATTACATTACAGTCATTTAGCAGACGCTTTTATCCAAAGCGACTTACAATGACCTACATTTTTAAACTCATTATGGACAAGAATAGCTTGGAATTCCTAATGGAGCTGGACTGTATCAATGCAATACATGTCCACAGTATGCATTGAAGTTGTTGGTTAAACTGTCTAAAATAATAACGGCATAACGCCCATAAAAACTTGAATTACAGTAGCTCAAAGATACACTACACTTTGGTATACACAATCATCGCCCCCAAATAAAAAACATTTTCCTGTTGTTGGTGATGTGGCCATTTTCTAAAATATATATATGATAAAACATACATTTAAATGTAGTAATATTTGGCAAAATATTTGGGAGTTGACAAAAATCGGTGAGGAAAATGATCTTGTGACATCTGGTAATATAAAGAACACTGTCTTACAAAGTCAACAACGTAACTATGTTAATAGTGAAAATGAGAAACATTACTGTAGCTACAGAGTATTGGAAGGGAACAGTATGTAGGCTATAATGCATTAACTTATTAACTCATAGCTTATGAAAGCTGTATTCAGCACTCACTAGTCATTCTGGTCACGGCTTTCCTCTTGTTTCATATCTGCTTGTCCTGCATTATAGGTGTGGTATGGAGGCTATAACACCATAATCATTTAAATCATGTTAAACTGCAGCTGCTTGCCTGCTTCACAACAATGCTGTGAAGAGAGTAAGAGACGTGTAGCCTACATTAACCAACAAAATGTTCTTGGGATCATAGCCACTCCACCAACTGAATTACAAGTGGTTGTTGGGACAGTGATGTTGTCAGAGAAGGTAGGCTCTGCCTCCCTCCAGTGGCTTGTACAGACACCATATATGTGCTGTCCAGTGCATGAATGTAACTAAAACTGAGGATCCAGTGTGAATTATTATTAGGATTTAAATTAACCTAGATACTGTCCCTCACATGAGCACCATAATTTGTTTTAAATGTGTGCTATTGTTGTGCATTTTTAAGCGGTGCCCTTTTCTCAGATAGTGGAAAACATATTTTGGAATGAAACTCTCTTATAACTGTGGTATTCCATATGTGTATAAGAGATGGGACTCCCAGACCTTACACCCTGGCTTGTACACATTTCATAATGTTCTTCTTAGTATATTTAAATTATAATCCATTAACTCATTTCTGACATCTATGAAATCTATACATTTACAAAATGCACTAATATCTCCTACAAACGTGGTGTACAGCTGGAATAAATGTATCACACTCCAACATTATTAAGCTGCACATGAACATTGAGTTCATAGATAGCAGAATCACATAAATGAATAAAGACACAAGAGAGTGTAAGTTACTGTATTCTCTAATACAATACAATACAAATCATTTAGAATAATGAAGTTCAGTTAAGACAAAATGAAAAGAAATCATGAATCATTTGGCCAAATCCTATAGAGATGTTAGATGGGGAACCCGTTTGAATGGCTGCTCTGTTGATGCAGCTAGTGTATTTTCTAAATACCCCAGCTATGGGTAATTACAGGCTAGATCGTTGGTTGGATTTGTATGTCCTCCTGAAAAGATAGACGTATTGAGCTGCACACTGACCCTGACTCACAGACAACCCTGCCGCTGCTATTTATATCCCACATGTAACATCAAAGCTACAAACACAAATGGTGGCTTGAGGTTAGCCAAACACAAGACAATAAATAGACGCTCAAATGTTGTCTATGATAAAGACTTCTTTTATGATAGCTTTGAAGTTCTCATGTCAGAACAGGCTCCATGGACAGGGATAACAGCCAGACAATCCAGTATGTGAGTCACGGTTGTCTTGGCCACAGCATTCTCCCCATTCTGCTAACAAAGCTGTTAATGCTGTACTTACTGTATACTGCTGTTATTTAAACAGACCCACACCCAGAAAAGCTTCAAATTAGCACAACAGAAATGTAGCCTGGTTAATAAACCAGACCGAATATTAGCCAGGCTAACAGAAATGTACACCAACACTTGTTTGGTAATCAGAGTGATGAAATCATGTTTGGTTCCCCACTGAGGCGATCTAAATGTGGCAATTGCAGAAGGAACACAGTCTTGTGACATTTTGTAATAAGAGCAAAGTCAAGGGCAGTAGGCCTATGTGAGCAGGGAAATAAATATTGTATTTGAATTGGACTGTATATTTTTAAATTACATTTATGGGTGCAATTTGTGTTTATAAGAAATTGAAACTCTATTGGTGAACTTAGATCTAAAGAACAGGAATGAAGCCCCATTGATTAGGTTCCAAGCAGAAAGAGGGTTGTGGTTGACACAGATGTCTCAGGCCTCTGCCAGGCAGGAGGCATAGAGGAAGACCAAAGAGAAGATTTATGGATGTAGTGAAAGCGGACATGAAGTTAGTTGGTGTGAGAGAAGAGGAGGCAGAGGACAGGGTGAGATGGAGGCAGATGATTCGCTGTGGCGAAAGGAAAAGAAGAGCCTGGGTTATGTAATTAGGACATGGTGTCATGCCATGCCACCATTCCTGGGTTATGTAATTAGGACATGGTGTCATGCCATGCCACCATTCCCATATGGGTAAAAGTATTAGTTAAGAGTTGCAGAATGGGTTATCATTTCCCATTCAAACCAAAGGGCTCTGGTTTCCGCAAGCATTCCTCTTACTTTCAACTTCATGAAAGTACATTGGGCAATGGATTCAGCTCCCAATTGTGTGATAACTTAATCAGAAAAGTAAATAGAGAATTTAAAAGTACTATTTAAGAGTTTTGCCTGGTGAGCGTATCCCCATCTGAAAACATTTGGTACCAGATTTGTGTTGTTTTGCAAGACTTTTTGAAAATGGCAACGAAAACGTTGTGAGCTTGTAGATTGTCTATTTTCAAAAAGCCAATGTACTGTATATAGGTTTAAAGTGCTTGTGTGGCCTATTGTCACGTTGGGGCGTGTTTTCATAGACTGTTATTTCTCTCGCAAAATCAGTCAACGCACTATTAGAGGGTTGTGGTTGACACAGATTTCCATGCCTGGGTTATGTAATTAGGACATGGTGTCTGTCATGCCACCATTCACATATGCTTAATAATCCACTCTCCATCTCTGTGGATTATAGAACTAAGAAATGAGATGTTCTTCCTTGAAGATTATCTGTTCTTTGTTTGTTTTGGGATGTTATGGGGGCAGTCTGTCCAGACACACACGCAAGGACTCTGATGTCTTGTTGACTGCCGGCTTGATTTATTCTTAGAAAAACAAACTTATCCTGTAGTGCAGTGTTTCTAAAACTAGGACCCTCAAGGACTCTCAAATGAATATGCATTTTGGCCGTGGACGCCCATCTGAAAAGATTGTATACCATGGAACCTCCAATACAGGATTATTAAAATATTTTAAAAATATTTGTAATTATTAATATAGGCTTAAAGTGATTAAAGTGATTTATTTTGGATATGTTGCCAAATTACTGTTGACACCATGGACCCCCCCCCCCACCTAGTGCAGCACTACATCACATCAGTTGGAGCGACGCCCACCCGGAAGGGTTGACTCACACTTCTAGACCAGTCCCGCCAATGTGTTTCCCCAGGCTTTCATTTTTTGCGCCGACGAAAATGAAAGCCTGGGTACAGAGGCTACATTGTCATTAACGTAGGAAGCATAGTTATAGTAAAACAATGAATGTTTTGTGACTTAAATGTATTACCTAAACTTGTCTTTGGGGCAAGAATGGGAGTGAAGTGGCACATTGTGAATGTGACCAGTTAAATGACATACATAGTCATATGTAAGATCCGTGGGGAGAAATTAGGAGCGGAGGGGGAGACAGATTTGTCACGCTTACACCGGATTTTGTATCCGTGCACCTGCGGACTGGTGTCACACCGACGTACAGTCAACGTGCGTCGTGCGCTCGCGACTGGAAGTGTTGAACTGGAGAAGTAGGTGCTATGTATATGTCCTAACAGTGGGGACTCCTCACTGCCTGGTGAGCCAGTAGGGGCAGCACAGAAATGTGTTGGGAGGAATTCATAAATAAATAGATGGTCAAAGGTCACTGTGATCTCACAAAACACGTTCGTTAAAGTCTTTATGCACTACATATACTATATTAGTATATGACAGACACTGATGTAAACAGCAAAGTCTGGTGGCAGAGACATACAACCATGATGGATGGTATTGCTATGTACTGTATATGCACACAATGCCCCATCAAGTAGCCAAGCTATAATTAATTTATAATCTGCTTTTAACATTATCCAGCAAGCACTAGCGGGTCTTAAACTTGCCCTAAACGTAGGCAAGACGAAGTATATGTTGTTTTCAAATAAAACAAAAGTGGAAACAGGTGACCCCATACTGTCTCTGAGAGGGGCACAAATTGAGCGGGTCTCATCGTATAAGTACCTAGGGATCTGGCTAGATGAGGTTTTTTCTTTTAAAACACATAAAGCAAATCTAACAAAGAAAATCAAACCTAAAATTGGCTTCCTCTATATCGTAATAGATTATGTTTCTCTAAAGAAAATAGAAAGAGGATAATTCAAGCAACAATCATGCAAATTTTTTATTATGGAGATATCTTGTATATGCATGCCACGGACAGCATTCTAACACCCTTGGACGCAATCTATCACAGTGCACTCCGCTTTATTACAGGAGCAGGTTTCAGAACCCATCACTGTGCACTATACACCTCAGTAGTCTTCTCTGGCTCTTAGAAGGAAACAACATGCTACCCTGTTCACGTATAAAGCACTACTTGGTAAACTACCTCTGTATTTAACAAAACTGCTAGATCTCAATACATCAGTTTATGGTAGCAGGTCACAAGATAATCTTTTGCTGAAGGAACCAAAAACTACTGCTAAATTGGGAGATACTGCCTTCAGGGTGTATGCTCCACATTTATGGAATAATTGTCAAGACAAATTGAAGTTGGATGTCTTTGATATCTTTTGTACTTTGTGTCCATGTCATGTATGGAAAATCATTGCTTTAAATGTTCTTGTTTGTATACAGGGCGCCATTGAAAAAGAGACCCTGGTCTCAATTGGATTCCCCTGAAATAAAGGTTTCAATCAATCAAAAAATTTGATCTATAACAGTATCACTGAGAGATTGACCTCATATTTTGAATAATACAGTAGAGTGTTAAGTAATGTTTTCTTTGTTTACATCGATAAAATAGGTTCATAAATTGAATGCACTTGTTAGTTAAGAGAGTTGCAGAATGGGTTGTTATCATTCCCCATTCAAACCAAACGACTCTGGTTTCCTCTTACTTTCAACTTCTGGATTCATTCAAGTCCAGCTCCCAATTGTGTGATAACTTGTAATCAGAAAAGTAAATAGTGAATTTCAAAGTACTGTATAAGAGTTTTGCCTGGTGAGCAGGGGTCAATCTGGGTAGGAATGAGTGTAATGTGTGCCACCCTTGATGTTACTCATGATATCATCGAGACCACAATGGGCTATTTGTGAGTCTTAGAGGCAGCACAGATGTTTCAGGGCTTGGCCACCGTGGAAGAACAGGAGCGGAAGGGCTGAAGGAGGGAGCATAGACAGTAGACACCCTTTTCCATTTGTGTTTTGTTCATTTTCATTTGATATTATTACCAAATTGTCATTTTAGGCATTTAGCTGACGCTCTTCATTCAATTAATTCAATTCAGACCAACTTCAGTGAGTGCAGCTAGAGAATACGTATCAATTCCTAAATAACTAACTCTATGAACAGCTAACAGTATTAAAAGCAATAGAAAGTCTCTCTCTCTCTCTCTCTCTCTCTCTCTCTCTCTTTCTCTCTCTCTCTCTCTCTCTCTCTCTCAATCTCTCTGCAGTCACATGGGTGCACAGAGCAATGGCCGGCACGCTAGTTTTTTATTCCTAGGATAGCTCAGGTTTAGGAGCGCTCGTTTTACCGCTCCGCCACATCTTTTACTACCGCGGATTTTTTAATAGTTTTTGGATTAAGGTTGGTGAGGGGTACGTTAATAGTTTTTGGATTAAGGTTGGTGAGGGATGCGTTGCTCCCCTGCTTGCGGTTATGTTTAGGTTAGAGTTAGAGATAGGGTTAGTACTAGTCATAGAGTACTAGTAGGCATAAACACTTGTGTGCGGTCCAAAACACAGACCCAGCGCTTCCTACTCCACTGACAACCAATCACAGCGCTCCAAATTCCCTCCCATCATAGGAATAAAAAACTCGCGGCCAGCACAGAGCAATGGCCAATGACTGCCTGGGAGCCTTCGGGCCACACAGTTGTATTTGGATGTGTGCAGGAGTGGTGCAACGGAAATAAAGAACTGAGCTACAATCTAACAACATGGCATGCTGTGACATGTAGTGAGCTTGTAGATCTGCTATTTTCAGTATGCTACACCGGCAGTCCGGCACACAACTAAGTATAAATCATGCTTCTGTAAACACAGTGAGTAAGATGGCAAGAGAAGCAACAGAACAGAACATATACAAAGTCAAAAGTTGCTATTATACTGTACCAATTAAATCGATGGTTGACATCGAGTATAATTTCTATGGTTACATACCAGTAGGTACTGTACTTGTAAGCTACAGTAGTTGACTCACCATTCGCCAACAAGGACCCTATTCTACTGTACGTTGATAAAGACTGATTCAATTGGCCAGAGTAAGAACTACAGTCGCGTGTGTGTGTGTGTGTGTGTGTGTGTGTGTGTGTGTGTGTGTGTGTGTGTGTGTGTGTGTGTGTGTGTGTGCGTGTGCGTGTGCGTGCGCGTGCGCGCCACTAAAAAGGGATTGAAGCGTTTTGAGAGGGAGAGGAATTGGGTTTAAATGACTAATGATGTGCCTTGGGCACAACACCACAGGCCTAGACAGTGATCGTCTAAATAAATGAAATTTTTGATTGTACGTTTACTACATGTGATTTCCAAATTATATTAGAAATCACATGTAGTAAACGTACAATCAAAAAATTCAAAAACAATAGCTATGGTTTTTTTTTTGTGGCTTTCGCCTTTATTTAATATTTTTTATGGAGGGACAGACAGTAGGCTGACAGGAAATGGGGAGAGAGATGGGGGGAAGACATGCAGTAAAGTCGTGAGTGGAACCCGCGGCACACTGCCAGACTGGATTACCAGCCAAGGTGCCTGGACCACTGAGCCATGGCCCAGGCCAACAATAGCTATATTATATCAAATAAATGACCTAGTAAATAAAGATTCACTATACACGTTGTATTGTTCCCTCATACTTCCATACTTAACGTATTGTGTGGAGGTATGGGGGTACACATATAAAACCATAACAAAACCAATTTTCATGTTACAAAAAAAGGCCATAAGAATCATAAATAAAATGTATATCTTGCAGCTACAAACCCACTATTCATCTGCAAACACACACTAAAAGTTGAAGATATAGTCAACCTAAACACTGCAATATTCATGTACAAAATAAATAAAAAAAAATACTACCATTATCCATACAGGAGCTGTTTGAAATGAGAGAATCCCAGTACAACCTCAGGGGGACATGTGTATTAAAACAAAAAGGGGCAAGGACCAACACAAAGGGTAGATGTACGGTATATCTAAATAGGGGTAGACTTGGAATAGCCTGGATAATGAACTAAAGCTATGCACATCACTTATCAAATTTAAAAAGCTATTTAAAAGTAGGGTATTAAATAGATCATTATTATTATCATTATTAAACATTAACATAAGATTATTATCATAAGTTCTAAAAAGACTAATTTATAAAAAAAAAAGAAAAAAAAAAGCTTTATTTATTTTTTCTGTTTCCTTTGTATTTTGTTTATTTTCTTTGTATTAACTTAGCCTAGACCTTTTCGGTGCCACCTCTTTGTAAAAACTTAAATGCAAATGATGAAACTTACCATGTAAATGTAGAGCACCAAAATAGAGAGAAGTATCCAGCAATATTGGACAAGAGCTAAGATAAGGGGTAGAAAAATAAAGTAATAATTAACTGAGAGGTGACATCATCCCTCTTGATGACAATAACAGTTGTAAATTAAGATATGGTTGCACTGGAAACTTTGTTGGCTTCACGGAAGTTATAAACCAATTACCTCACTAAACACATCAGGGTGACATGATGTCCTTTGCTTTTACCTTATGAGGAGGCAAACAATTGGAAACTGAGAAGTGAAGTCACATGTTGTATTTTGGTATGAGTTCCCATTCTATGGCCTGGAAAATGTTGGATTATAATAACGTGTCATTCCAAATCAATCCAGATAAGAGACATTTCATCCACAACACTTGTATTGACATGTATTTGGTCTCAGCCAGCCAGTCTAGCTATTCAGTACTGTCGGTCATACATTCATTTGACAATATTGATTGTAATGTTGTTGACATTTTATTCCAGCTGTATTGGTAGTCTAAGTAATGTATGCCCCTTTATGCTCATCTGGGATGGGGTGAAGATAAGCATGCCGTTTGGCTCAACAGACACCTGCTGTTTGTGTTGCATTGAGAACTAGATGGTGTAACTTATGATTCACACTGCAGGATTTTTGCCCTAATTACCCTGTTGCTGACCATTGTACACGTTCAGATGGTTGCTCGACTGATAAGTTAATTATTGATTTCATACAACCTTTACAATAATAGAGCTGAAAGTTATGTAGTCGCAAATTTGACTGTTAGTTTTCCTTGATGATTATGATTAGAAATTATCTTTTTTTTCTCATTTTTTTTCTTTATTACCAATGTGGAATACATTGTCCTCTGTGTGGCATGATGGAATAGACCAGCTGTGCTACATACACAGACATAATTATAATAGGGAACTTAACAAACAATGTTTAACAAAGCATTATTATCCTGCAAGTTTACACATCGTTGCAAGTTGAGCAGATCAAAAATAGCATCAATTCATACAGATATATGTAACACAACAGTGCAAGATCACATGGCATGTAATAAGTTGATCGTTTGTCTGTTTCACTCCATTAGATAGCTGAAGTTCCATTTGATGACTTCTGGCCCAAACCGGTCATGACCACTTTCAGAGCTGTGTGGGTGTTCAAAATGCCTTCCGCCTCAGCCAAGGAACAACATGGTTGAAAAGACAGCATAAAACCACAGGATGCTCAGGCAGAATATTTTATGAGGTCATGTAAAGAGCCAATTATATGAAATCCGGTTTGGCAAAGAATCGATTTTATTGATGGCTTTCATTTGGAGCTAAGCTGTGTGCCATGAAGTATTATGCTGGACATGTTCTTTTTTTTCTTTCTTTTTTAATAGTTCCCTTTGGTTTAAATGACCCAGAAGTTTCTAGATCAGGCTATGTATTTCAAAAGAAAAGTCTTTGTGTACTATACAGTACACTTGTCAGAGAGCATTAATGTATCCATTGATACTACCATAGTTAAATTACACTGTATGGTCTGAGTTACTGTGGCTTCAACCATTTTTCTTATTATTTGCATTATGGTTAATGTATATTAATTGTCTCTGTCCGGTGGAAACCTCATGTACAAAACGATTACTTTTTAATATTCAATTTCAAAAACAGTAGCAGATCGACAAGCTCAAAACGTGTCACTTTGCACCGTGTTTTGAGTTTCAGTTTGTAGATCATTACACTAATTGTGATGCTTTTGTGCTGTAGTATGATTAAGTAGGGAGTTAATTTATGATGAAAAAAAATTGAGATATCTACCCAATATGTTTATGCATTCATCTGCATAAGTGTGTTCGAATGAGTTTATACAGTAAAATGTTTTAGCATACTGCCCTAGTGCCCTTTGCTAATCAGTGCTTTCAGGCCAGGGGAGCAGTGGTGGAAAGTAACTAAGTACATTTACTTAAGTACTGTATTTAAGTACAATTTTGAGGTATTTGTACCTGTATTTCCAATACTTTTACTTCTACTCCACTACATCTCAGATCTAAATGTTGTACTTTTACTATTTATTTAAAAACTTAACTTCAATTTCAAAACTTTTCAAAAGTTACTAGTTACTTTGTAGATTTGTATTATTTTTACAATACATACATTAACCAGAATAATCACTTCAACCCACCTTTCACACCTTTTGGCTTTTTGAAAATAGCTGATCTACAAGCTCACAATGTGTCACATCGCAACGCATTGTGAGCTTGTACATCTGCTATTTTCAAACTTCTTTTTATCCATTTGAAAACTTGAAATGGAACAATATGCATAATGAGCACTTTTACTTTTGGTACTTTAAGAACATTTTGATGCCAATAAATACCTTTATACTTTTACTGAAGTACATTTTGAATTCCGGAGAGTATTTCTATATTGCAGTATTGATCCTTTTACTTAAGTAAAAAATGTGAGTACTTTTTCCACCACTGCAGGGGAGTCACCTGAAACAGATGATGTCAATGTTTGGTTTGTGTCTGGTCCAGGAGCCAAGTCAATTTTGAGGTTTCCTGTGTCACTTTGGGCGCAGAGTAAGTTAATCTGCTGCTTAGTGAAACCGGCATCACACACACTGTGCTACTATAGGCTATGCACACAAAATGCCTTCTGTCTATGTGTGTGTGTGGGTGTGTGTGGAGGGGGGAGCTAATGGACTTGAGACAGTGACTCAGCGGATGTTCAGTGTGGTCTTATCCTGACAATATGGCCAATCCGTTGCAAAATAATGCCGGAACTCTGCGGTCGGAAGAATACAAATCAGATCAGAGTAGTTAAAGTTCAAGTAGTTTAATTTGTCATTCAACCATATAAATACAGATGCATGATAAGATGTTTCTCCAGGTTCAGTGTTTACACTGATTCAGGCAACAACACATGCAGTGGTTCCCAAACCTTTTCATGTCAAGGACCCCCAAATTGACATGAACATTTAGCCGTGAACATTTATGCCAGGGACCCCCATAATAGAAGGTTTTCAACCATTTTCATGGTTAGACCTGAATTAGGCTACGGTCCCCCATTTCTATATCTCTGGGACCCCAGTGTATATTGTAAAATCAAATTTAACTCAAATTTAATTTAACTCTGAGAGTGTACACATGGAATAACGGGTCCGTTTGGTTCCATGTGTACAGCTGTACACTCTGAGTTACAGACCCATAAGGGTCCATTGGGTTCCAAACTATCATTTAGCTGGGGACACCTTGAAAGTCCCTCAAGGACCCCTGGGGGTCCCTGGACCCTACTTTGGGAACCACTGTCCTACAGTCAGTGATGAGCTCCTTGGTATTATTCATATTGAACAGGCTGTTCTTGGTGAACCAGGTTGTTAGCTGCTGATCTTCCCGCCTGTATGCTGACTCCTCTCTCATTGCTGGTGATGCAGCCCACTGTACTGTCGTGTCACGTCAAACTTATAGCTGTATAGTGGGAGATGTTTCTGGCACTGCAGTCTAGCTAGCAGAGCAGGAGTTTGAGCACATGCACAGCCCTGGGGGGCTCAGCTCAGCATGCAAACCATCTGAGGTCTCTTGGTTAAGATGTCCAGAATCCAGTTGCGTGGTGAAGGTGTTTACAGGCAACAGATCAGAATATATATATATATATATATATATATATATATATATATATATATATATACAAATTTCTTAAAGATTCTTTTTTTGGCTTTTCTGCCTTTATTGATAGTTTCTCAAGTGAAAGGGGTAGAGAGAGATGGGGAAAGACGCACAGCAAAGGTTGTCGGGAATGGGACTCGAACCCACAACTGGCTATCAGGCTGCATTAGCATAAGTGCAGTGGTCTGGGCCAGATCGGACTTTTTCTGAAGCAGCCGAAGATGAGAGTTAATGAATGAGGGGCTTTATGTTAAATAGGCTTATCTGTAGTCATCATTTCAAAAACACACTTTAATATCAGACACACGCCATTCATCACAGTGTGCAGAGCACTGAGGTGATTCTGGAACAATGTTTGTATTTCAAAAGAACTTATCATCAAAACAAAATTAGGACTATTTTGTATATACTTGGTTGGAAATCCATGGTGTTTTTCTCTTCCCAGCAATAATTTAGTCACTTATCATCAGTGTTTTCCCAAATTCCTTCAGGACTTACATTCACATGATTTATTTAAATTTAAATGATTTTGTTGTTGTAGCAGCAGCAATAATAATAATAAGGAACTTGCATCTAGGTGGCCATGTGACCCATACTTCCATAAATCAAGATGTACATAGGTCACACTGACTGGACCATTTACAATAGCACAGCACGCATGTGATGGTGAGCCATCATGAGTTATCTCAGATGATTGCTTATAAAAGTGTGATACAAAACAATCAGAAAGTAGAATTAATTTTATTTTTTTATTGGAGACAAACTGTTCTGACTTTGCCCCTGGTATGCTGGAAGGCTTGATAAGAACACAGCATTTTATTGTTTGATTTGTTTATAGCATCACTGACGACATTAATTACATTTTAAATTGTCTGTTATCACTAGCATAGCTTACCTTACCTGGACAGATATGATAAATAAAATAGTCAGCATTTCCACTGAGCCAATCATGCAAGGCAACAACCTGCTCACCGGGAGCTGTTAGGCCTACAGTAGTGGTTCAGTGTTTTGCTCAAAGACACCCTGTCATTACATGTACAACTGTTGTATTGGTGGTTTGTGGACCCATAAGGGTCCATTGGGTTCCAAACTATCATTTAGCTGGGGACACCTTGAAAGTCCCTCAAGGACCCCTGGGGGTCCCTGTACCCTACTTTGGGAACCACTGTCCTACAGTCAGTGATGAGCTCCTTGGTATTATTCATATTGAACAGGCTGTTCTTGGTGAACCAGGTTGTTAGCTGCTGATCTTCCCGCCTGTATGCTGACTCCTCTCTCATTGCTGGTGATGCAGCCCACTGTACTGTCGTGTCACGTCAAACTTATAGCTGTATAGTGGGAGATGTTTCTGGCACTGCAGTCTAGCTAGCAGAGCAGGAGTATGAGCACATGCACAGCCCTGGGGGGCTCAGCTCAGCATGCAAACCATCTGAGGTCTCTTGGTTAAGATATCCAGAATCCAGTTGCGTGGTGAAGGTGTTTACAGGCAACAGATCATAAAAAATAAATAAAAATAAAAATATAGATATATACAATTTTCTTAAATAATCTTTTTTTTTGGCTTTTCTGCCTTTATTGATAGTTTCTCAAGTGAAGATAGACAGGAAAGGGGTAGAGAGAGATGGGGAAAGACGCACAGCAAAGGTTGTCGGGAATGGGACTCGAACCCACAACTGGCTGCATTAGCATAAGTGCAGCGGTCTGGGCCAGATCGGACTTTTTCTGAAGCAGCCGAAGATGAGAGTTAATGAATGAGGGGCTTTATGTTAAATAGTCTTATCTGTAGTCATCATTTCAAAAACACACTTTAATATCAGACACACGCCATTCATCACAGTGTGCAGAGCACTGAGGTGATTCTGGAACAATGTTTGTATTTCAAAAGAACTTATCATCAAAATTTCTTTTTACTATTTTCTATATACTTGGTTGGAAAGCCATGGTGTTTTTCTCTTCCCAGCAATAATTTAGTCACTTATCATCAGTGTTTTCCCAAATTCCTTCAGGACTTACATTCACATGATTTATTTAAATTTAAATGATTTTGTTGTTGTAGCAGCAGCAATAATAATAATAAGGAACTTGCATCTAGGTGGCCATGTGACCCATACTTCCATAAATCAAGATGTACATAGGTCACACTGACTGGACCATTTACAATAGCACAGCACGCATGTGATGGTGAGCCATCATGAGTTATCGCAGATGATTGCTTATAAAAGTGTGATACAAAACAATCAGAAAGTAGAACTTTCAGTGTTAATTTCATTTTATTTTTTTATTGGTGACAAACTGTTCTGACTTTGCCCCTGGTATGCTGGAAGGCTTGATAAGAACACAGCATTTTATTGTTTGATTTGTTTATAGCATCACTGGCGACCTTAAATTAATTACATTTTAAATTGTCTGTTATCACTAGCATAGCTTACCTTACCTGTTTCTCTGTCACCGGAGAGATATGATAAATAAAATAGTCAGCATTTCCACTGAGCCAATCATGCAAGGCAACAACCTGCTCACCGGGAGCTGTTAGGCCTACAGTAGTGGTTCAGTGTTTTGCTCAAAGACACCTTGTCATTACATGTACAACTGTTGTATTGGTGGTTTGTGGGGCTGACAGCAAAGCCTAGTAATTCCTGTACTGTTCTTTGTCTATATAGAAGTGTCTATTTGTACGTCTCTTAATGTTTTGATGAATTGAACATGGTGGACCCTGTTGTAAACAAGTGTAATGCTTAATTGGGTCGTCCACTCACAGTTAACAGCCTTTGTATTGAGTTTGTGCTTGAAATGTACTGTAATTCTGCAAACTGTTAATACAATTTTCAATCAATCAATCAAACATGTCCTGTGTTTAAGTGCACTTGAGCTAGAAGTAGAACTATTCTAGGATTCACTGAGGTATCTCAGCATTCACTAAGATACTTTAGGGTAAGCGCACAGTTTTAATGCCTAAAATGGAAATTGATGCTACTTGTCATTTTCTGTCAAATTGGCACTGACACCATAATTTAAGCAAAACCCAGTCTTGCCTAGATTATGTGGTGGCATCAGTGATACATGGGCACCTTGTGTAAAATGTCACCACCAGGTGGCAGTATTGAACTTAAACTGAGCCTGTCTCAGTGATGAGAAGTTAATTCGTTTTCATTAGCACATTAACACATGCAGACACACACACAAATTGATAATATGTAGGATATTTGGCAGCAGACCCCCATCTGAAAATAGATTTGTGTTGTTAAATTTGTGTCATTTTAGTTTAAAACAAATTAATCACACTTGTGTGAAGTGAGGGGCACTCTTATCACTTTTTGGCGTCCTCACTCTTTTGTCCTCTGTCCTCACACAGGCATCCTGTCCAGAGAGAGAGACAGAGAGAGAGAGAGAGAGAGAGAGAGACTGCTGTTGTGGTGGTCTGTGTTGCTCCCAGTCAGATAATGTGCGCAGTCTTCTCTCTCTCTCTCTCTCTCTCTCACACACACACACACACACACACACACACACACACACACATATACCACATATACACACACATACACATACAGCAGCAGCACACAGACCAACAGCATCCCTGCGGGCAATATGAGCCGTCTGGGAGGGTGGAAGGGTGAAACCAGAGAGATGGCGCAGTCACTGGCCCATGTAATAGAACGATAGTGGAGAACGTGCAAGCGTGGATGGACGTGCGCACACACACACACACACACACACACACACACACACACACACACACACACACACACACACACACACACACACACACACACACACACATATTTTATATACAGTACATGCATGGCTGGACGGACACAGCACACACACACACACACACACACAGACACACACAGACACACACACACAGAGGTGGACGGTAACTGAGTAAATGTACTTGAGTACTGTACTTAAGTACAGATTCTGAGGATCTGTACTTTTGTATAGATATATTTTTATACTTATTACTGTTACTCGAGTACATTTCTAGGAAAGCTGTAAAGTAAGTTTGATTGTTTGAGTGGTGCCACCACTCCTATAGACAGCTATGTGTGTCTCTGGCTGGCTGGCTGGCTGGCTGGGTCTGTCCCTGCCTGGCTTAACTGTATATATGATGATTTGGAGTGGTACAGTACAGTGACAGTACAGTACAGTAGAGGGACCCCCTGGGGACCCCCACACGGTATCTTTTTCATCTCCATTCCGGATGCGGGGTGGCTCCCTGGGCACGTTCCTGTGGGTCTGGCCTTGCGCCTTGCAGGCCTCGCGCCTCGCAGCCTTTGCCTTAAGGCCTTGCGAGGCCACGAGCCTCGCAAGGCCTATGGACGGTTTACAGTAAACTTTAAGAAGAGCTGGTCATTGTGCTGCATGCAGAGTGAGAAGCTGCTCCGCTCTGCTAATTGATATGACTAAAGGTGACTCTAGACCGAGGACACTTGTCCAGACTAGTCAAAGACTACTTAAAACTCTCATTTTGCAACAGACTAGCATTTTTCATCTGCACAAAGACAGTCTGCCAACAAAACATTATTTTCCCCCATGCAAATTGCAGAAAGCGCTGGTTTGCAGTGTTGCCAGGTCTGCTTATTATAAGCAACTTTGGGCTAGTTGTAACTTAGCTTAATATTCATAGTTGCCTGTTGCTTTATAGTTTGGGCTATAAAGCTATAAAGTATAGTTGCTTATTTGGGCTTGCTTTCATGATTCTTTAAAAAAAAATAGCTGATGTAATAGGGCTCAAGTTGCTTCTTTTGGATTTGTTTTCATAGACCTGGTCTACGGTGGAGTAATATACCCCCCTCATCAGTACAACATGGATAGGGTCGCTCCTGACATCGGCAACCGACCGGACATGTTAGGTTCTTCATCAACGGGTTCCGATGTGTTGATAAGGCAATATGGACGGCAAGCGACGGGAGCTTCTCGTCGGGAGTCTCCTGCCGACACGCTCACGACTGGCGACAGCCGACCGTCGGGGCAATGTGGAGTAGGCTTTATAGATATTTGCGTAACTGACTGGCATGAGGTAATTAGTAATTTCGCAGCACCTGCAATTCCAATAGTAACCTATAAACATTTGAAAAGGCTTTCATATACTATTAATATTTTTTCTAATAAGGTTAGGCCTTATAGATAGAAATGTAGTAATTTTTGTATCGTTATGGATATTCATTAATTCATTGATTAATGAATTAACACAAAAATGTTTGCACAGGGCCTCGCATTTGTCCTAGGCGGCTCTGCCTACTATACACTACCAATAAAGGCATAAAAAAGCCCAAAAAGTACATTGACTTTTATTTTAAAGTCAGAATCACACATCAGGTGTCTTTTGGCAAACAACAAAAGTCAATGTAGCTGACAAAACTGAGACGTGTTACTGGTCTGCGTTACTAAATCGCTGTTTGATCCGATCTTAGGCGTGGTTTAGACCGGATTTTAAAAAATACAAAAATGTAAAACCTCTCTTATTCCAGTTTGATGGTTCCCGCTTTTTCGGCATTGCTTTGTTTTGGGCCCCCCTGTTTGTTTTTAGTCTCGCCAGACGCTACGAGTTGGAATACAAGATGGATATACCAAACAAACTATTCCAATAAGTACTTGAAGAAAGGTGGTCAGATTCATACGCCACATCAAGGCTTTTATTGGGTAGGCCGGCCCTAAAATTATGATGCCCTTGATCGCAGGGAATTATTTTGGGTATTTCTTATTCTGGCAAGGGTTCCGGCCTGAAGACTATACAAACCAGTGACTACAACATGGCGTAAGACCGCTCCCGACCGGATCATAAACCCGAAAAGGAATGCTTCCCAGGCTACCAAGCCGGTGGCTTAAAATTATCTTATTTGAAAGAAAACTATCGTACACAGCCAAAAAAATAGAAATCGCACGTGTAATGTACAAAGAATTGCATATTAAGTGTAATAATTAACAACCTTGTTTGAGACTCCTATATGTGACAAAAACGCATGCTGCGTGGAAGCAACTTCCAACTTCCTCGACCTTACACAAATACAAATTACGAAATTATCGTACATTTGGGCATTTTTGGAATTATTGATCGTACATCGTACAGAGGGGATAATTATGGTATATTTGGCAACAACACTGAATCACATCATGGTGTTCTGAGAGCTGGCAACAGCTCCTCTTTATAGCCTAGACACTAATCACTCATGTGGTACAGCTGGGACAGGTACAGCAGCCAGGTGAGTGTCCACAGCATAGACCACACTAAATGGAAGAAAGAAGTATTAGTGAACAAATAATACAATATTACTGTAGACTGAGGTTTGCATATATGAAAGCGTATAACATGCACACAGTGACAGTGTTACGGCCCTAGGTGGCCCTCATATAGAGCGTCGCAGTCCCGCCCCTTTCATGACGACGAGCGCCCCGGAAGACAATTTCCAATTCATTTTTCCCATAGACGTAGACTATTTATTTAAAGACCTGTAAACCTCGGTCAAAGCCAACTCGGATCGTGCCGGTGCAGTACTTAGTTTAGACTAGTCATTGGTTAGACCAGTCATTAGTCCTACAACCTATCTCAAACCCTCACGCTAACCCTAACCTCCCACAGGGCAGCACACCTAAACCTAACCTTAAAGGCTCATTCATAGTCTGGATTTTCGGTGGTGAGGCAACCACCGCTCCGGTGGTGAGGTGACCACCGGAGCTGAAATAACTTTGAGCGGTGGTGAGTAAAAACAGAGAGAAGGGCTGGGGCGGTGGTTTGCTCTTCACCGCGGCTCGTGACGTCATGTTGTAGTTTGGTGGTCACCTCACCACCGAAAAACCAGACTTTGAATGAGCCTTAACCCTCTCCCAACCATTAACGCACCCCTCACCAACCTTAATCCGGTCGTTTTAACGCACCCCTCACCAACCTTAATCCGGTCGTCTTAACGCACCCCTCACCAACCTTAATCCGGTCGTCTTAACGCACCTCTCACCAACCTTATGTCTAACCAATAACTAGTCTAAACTAAGTATGCACCCCGACGGCGTGCATACTATTTTTTGGGCTGAACAAATAATTCGAAAAACAACAACAAAACTGTTGTCCCCTGCCCTTTTTTTCTTTCTTTTTCTTATGAAACGTCTATGGGAAAAATTATTTGGAAATTGTCTTCCGGGCCGCTCGTCGGCTGCGACGTCGACTGCGACGCTCTAGTCTATAGTGTGTAACCCTGTTTCAGTGCACTATATGGTGATTGGATGGTGGAGTGGAGATTGGAGGAGTGGCTTGGTGTTTGGAGACACACCTGGGCCTCATTTCTGCAATCAGCCAGCAGCCAGCGTAAAAGCCCCTCTTCAGCCCTTTTGCCATCCATCACCTCCATGTGCTGAACCCTGGTTTGTAGCTATCATTTCATTCCTGTTTTCTGAGTCTGTAGGCTGTGCCATGCTTGCCTTATATATGCTGAGTGCTTATTAAGGTAACTTTAATACTGAATGTTTAAAGTAAATACAAGGGAAGCTGGTAGGGGTATGCTGCCATTTAATTTCAATTCATTTTTGAACATGTTTATGTTAGGGAGTGTAGACTGTAATTTTAGTTTTGCTTGCTGTAGTGCTGCCTCTTCAGTTAGGGTGGAGTTATGTTTGTTGTTTTTGCCTTCGCCACCCTGAAGTTATCAAAGTCAAAGTCGTACGATTTGTCACACACGTTACCGCAGTGAAATTTATTCTCCGCATTTGACCCATCTCTTGGAGCAGTGAGCCGCAGCCAAGGAGCGGTGAGCTGCATCTGTGCCGCGCTCGGGAATCATTTGATTAGTTGATTTGACCCCCCCAATCCAACCCTTTGATGCTGAGTGCCAAGCAGGGAGGCATTGGGTCACATTTTACAGTCTTTGGTATGACCCGGCCGGGGATCGAACCCCGACCTCCCAGTTTCAGGGTGGACACTACTCTAACCACAAGGCCACTGTCTGGATATGCTTTCCCTATATATTGACATTTATATTCAGTTTCTGTAACCTCAATTTGTCAGTAATAAATACTGTACACTTTTTCCGTTACCTTTGTTCATGGTAAGATACAAATCGCTAATTACAAACTTTATCTTCACAGCGGTGATATTCTTTGAAAAACAAACCTTCCCACATGCACATGATGACAAACACACCATGGCTCTTTGATTAAATAATTACCAGCATGCCCACACATGCACGCATGTGTGCGCGCGCACACACACACACACACACACACACACACACACACACACACACACACACACACGTACACACACTTACACACACGTACACACACACGCACGCGCGATTACACAGGGCGATTACGTGGGGACTGCAGTGCAACCAGTGACTATTTACCATGCCCTCAGGATGATAATTCTACTGCTGGAATTGCCTACCGGCCTGTCTTCAGGGAACTTCCTGTCATGTGACTGGACTATGACTGTCTCCAAGAGGTCTGGGCCAGAAACACCTATTGTCAGCACTGGTGGAAAGTAACAAAGTAAGTAAGTCATATCTTACATTTATTCAAATACTGTACTTAAGGAGTAGTTACTAGTGTAGGCTATAGGTGGCTGTGTTACAACTTGCCTATCAGGCCATGGCTCTTTAGTCCATTGCAACGTAGCCTATGCAGCTTGTTGATACGAGGTCCCGGGGTTTCGCCTCCCGGCCGGGGCTACACTAGTTAAAAAATGACCACTGTCAATTTTTCAATACTTTAAACTTTAGCTACAAGTACAGTACATTTCAGATGTTTAGATCATTATCACGAAACCTACATGAACCTATTCACCTTCACCTATTCAAAAATAGCAGATCTACAAGCTCAGTTCCTTGATTTTACTATTTGTTTCACCTTTTGACATATTTTGAAAGCTTTTCAAAAAAATTGTGAAATAGGACATTCATAATGAGTTTTACTTTGGCACAGAAAATGTTTTGAATTTAGGACTATTTCTACATTGTGATATTGCTACTTTTACTTTAGTAAAAAAACAAAATCTTAGTACTACTGCCACCACTGGTTGTCAGGAATCAGGATGGGAAGGAGATATGAAAGTAAGGAGGGCTGAATGTCTCTCATTTGGAACTGGACTTTAGCACATGCACATATTTAACATATTTTAGCCGGCAGCATTATACAGATTACAGACCAACAGAGATGCAGTCTCACTGGAAAGTCCTGTTGTGGGAACAGGCACAGCGTGTATTGTGCTATATCACGTGGGTCGTGGGACATGGATCCATTTCCATGGGTCACGTCACGAGTGAATAACCCTTTATTTTTTGTTTTTTGTTGTTTTAAAATATTTTTTACCATAGGCATTTAAGATTTCCACACAAAAAAAAAATTTATTTCATTATTTCATGAATGAAATAAAAATAATTCAAGAAATTCCAAAATCAGAAAACAAATGTTTAAGAAGTTGTGAAAATAGCAGGTCTGCGAGCTGTTAGATCTGCTATTTTCACTAGTTTGGGTCCTTTGGGTCTTGAACTAAAATGTTTGGCAACCACTATATGAACTGGGTTGAACTGATATTATAGTTTAATACAGTGTTTTTCTTCTTGCTGTGTCCAATATCACATATAGTCAGATAAAGCATTATTTAGCTAACTCTTTACTGTGTAATAAACGTGTTCTGTCTCTCTCACACATGTGAAGAGCACACACTCTCCTTCGTGCCGGCCCCTCTCCCTCATTTGTCAGACCTAAATGTCCACTATCTGAGTTCATTCACAACACAGGATCCAATTGTCTATTGAAGCATTCTCGCTGTAACACTGCGACATCCAGGGAAACTTGACACATAGTAGGGGAGCCTATCAATCAAATTTTGATGCCCGTGATTTTGGAATGTTAATTTTTGGAGACAGGTATATCTTGATTCTTGGGGTTACCAGAATGCCAAAAAAACATGTCTCCAATTTTTTATGTCAGGTTTAGCATGTTTAATTAGCATAATTAGCTAATAAATTGTCAAAAACGGAAATGGCAATAACTTTGCTTCTAGGTAACTTATAAAGGTGATCTAAGAGTCTGAGTCCATGTTTGTGATGTCCAGATATTCATCTGTTACCATTGTGAAGTCATACAACCTATCCTAATTAGCATAATTGCCATACATTGTGCAAAAATCTGCAAATTGCTGCATGTTTTACTTTTAGTCAACTTTGAAAGCTTCTCACAGACTTCAAGTGTATGTTTACAACTCCAGGAATAATTATCATCCTATGAATAAATCATGCAACCTTTTGTCTATGTAATAATTATGTAATAATCACACCAAAACCAGAAATAGCTGTATTTCTTTGCTTTAAGTTAATTAATACGCATGATCTTACAGACAGTGTAAGTCTGTTTGCATGTCTAGAAAATATTAGAAGCGACCTCGCACTAAAGGGCTGGGCGAGTGCTGGTGCTTTGGAATGGGGGGTCAGATCAACATATCTGCCTGGGTCATGACAGACTGCTGGGCGAGTGCTGGTGCTTTGGCATGGGGGGTCAGATCAACATATGGAATGTATTCTGAACTGGCCATATATGGAGCGTGTCTTGAGTGTACAGGGTTTGATGAGGTCAGATCAACATATGGAATGTCAGAACAGGTCAGCTCCATATAGAGATCTAATTTAATTTTCGGGCCTGTTGAGAACTAATAACTTTGGGGCAGGCCCGTCCATAATTTCCTAAAGGCGACCTGCAGTCGCAAGAAAGAACAATATGGGAAATGGTCACAGAATTATCAGATTGTTTATTCTAATATTTACAGAAAGTTTTGAAAATTGAAGGGTCTCCATCTTCGTCGTCATCGTCAATCCCCAACAGATGTGCCTTGCTTACCACACACCTCTAATCATCTGCCCCACACATGCACATCTCAGAGCAGTTCAAATTTTAGATCGACAAGAACAATGTGATATGCACTGTGATTTATTGCAGACACATTTGATCAGTTGGGTAATGGTGGCTGGGCCGTGGGTATCCCGTGGGTATCCCCAGTTGAGCTCCCTCAGCCTCCCATCCATATTCAGTTGCTGGTGGCATCTGTGGGTTAGGTACGTGCTGCGTCAGAACTGAGCCTTTTTGTAGCACATAGTATATACAGTAGCTACTGCAGATACCACCTCCACAGGACACCTGTTTAGACCTGGCCAACAGGTTAAATTCCCTGGAGCTGTCTGATCAGCTCCAGAGACGGCATGGAACCCTGGTAAGGCTGAAGTCCTCGTTTTACCCAGTGCCTGCACTACTGGCTCCAGCGATGATACGTTTTTTGTTCCCCACACCGGTGATGAAATAGATGTCCTTGCACAGCTGATGGTACCGTCGTATTGTAAGAACAAAGACATCAGTGTCAGGGGACTCAATGTAGAGCTGTGTTGCCCCTCTTCGGACAGCATCCAGGCTGTGCAGGATTATCCTTGTGTCAGCCTCTTCCTGTACGCTGTGGAGATGTTTTACATCGATAGAGTTTGAGTGGACAGCCTGCCTTGACGTGATTATAAAAACATTGGGTTTCACCTGGAAGTGTTGGAGGGCTTTCTTAGCAAGATAAGACAGTCAGCTCATCTTTGGTGCTGATACCTGACAAGAACTGTTTTTCTGACACTTCCCTATCGGTGTGTTGTCTTCCACATGATAAGTGGTAGGGGCCCGGGGCTTTCCACCCTGGCGTCGGTCAAATACTACATGGATCTCACTATGTTCTTTGGTCTTCCTGTCCAGTGTGGGTATGGAGTGGTCATCTTACTGGGAACATGTCTTGATCCATGGTGGCTTTCCCATTGCCTGTACCAATGCCATTCCATCTATGACAGTTACACTCTTAGCTGGAAGGGTACAACTGTCAAAAAAGATTGAAGCATTTGTTTGCCAGCTGTACGAGCCCGGTACAAATCCTGTGGATGTTGATGAGCTCAGGTGGAGGTTATTCACAAAGAAACAATTAGAAGCCGAGAAGCTGCCACCTACACAAGCAGCATTAAATCAAGCCATTACCCATGCATATTATCAGGCAATGGTATGGGATCAGGACCACGTACCTAACCCACAGATGCCACCAGAAACTAAAAATGGATGGGAGGCTGAGGGAGATCAACTGGTGCCAGTCACAACACGGGATACCCACGGCCCAGCCACCATTACCCAACTGATAAACTGATAAACTGATCACAGTGCATATCACATTGTTCTTGTCGATCTCAAAATTTGAACTGCTCTGAGATGTGCATGTGTAGGGCCGATGATTAGAGGTGTGTGGTAATGTAAACAAGGCACATCTGTTGGGGATTGACGATGACGAAGACCCTTCAATTAAATGTGTTTTCAAAACTTTCTGTAAATATTAGAATAAAAATCATGTGATAATTCTGTGACCATTTCTCATATTGTTCTTTATTTTATGAGGGATATATATATATATATATATATATATATATATATATATATAAAGCTAATAATGGAAAGGTTGCATATCCTAGTTATGGAAAGAGAATATTTTCTAGACATGCAAACAGATTTACTGTCTGTAAGATCACATTTATTAATTAACTTAAAGCAACGAAATATAGCTATTTCTGGTTTTGGTGTGATTATTACATAATTATTACATAGACAAAAGGTTGCATGATTTATTCATAGGATGATAATTATTCCTGGAGTTGTAAACATACACATGGAGTCTGTGAGAAGCTTTCAAAGTTGACTAAAAGTAAAACATGCAACAATTTGCTGATGTTCACCTCGTTTTTGCATAATTTATGGGAATTATGCTAATTAGGAAAGCTTGTATGACTTCACAATGGTAACAGATGCATTTCTGGACATCACAAACATGGACTCAGACTCTTAGATCACCTTTATAAGTTACCTAGAAGCAAAGTTATTGCCATTTCCGTTTTTGACAATTTATTAGCTAATTATGCTAATTAAACATGCTAAACCTGACATAAAAAATTGGAGACATGTTTTTTTGGCATTCTGGTAACCCCAAGAATCAAGATATACCTGTCTCCAAAAATTAACATTCCAAAATCACGGAAAGTGATAGGCTCCCCTACTAACATCATGTGAAAGCCACAATTTGCAAGGTTGGTGAAATCCAAACGCATCAGTAATTCCACTTTGCAGACAATGCACAATGATGGCAGATCAATCAACATGCCACGATTTTGATCTCAATCTCTATAGTCCAGCCAGTTATTATGTGCAATGATGTCTTCCCTTTGTATTTAGGGTTTCTTCCGGGAGGCTGAAACCTTGACAGTCAAACGTGCCAATGAAAAAAACAGTGATATAGTGACATCACTATCATCCCCTCTCCTAACCCCTCCCCCTTTATATACAACAACAGCTGTGGGTGTGGCTTCAGTTCAGGTGACCACCCACCAGGCAAACCAGGCATATTTAATGAACTGCTGGGGGTGTCCACATAAAAACGACATTTTAACAAATACTTTTTGGAAAAGATTCTTCCTCCTTATATAATAATAATAATACCTGATGATCATGTTTTAGGGTGGAAAAAAATCATGGCACTCCATCGTTAAGTGATGGGTGGGCTGTGTGCTTAGTCAGAGACTGTTGATTTGAATGGTCAATCAATCGATTGTTTCTGGCTTGGATTGATGGAACCAATCTGTAGTGTAGGCTACTTTAAGTTCCTATTTATCAGTATCACAAAATAGTAATTATCATTAAAATCTTAGTGTTTGCCACTTATTTGGGGGCCCTCTTGCAATATCCCTATGTCCCACCAGTGGGCCCTGCCTCACAGGGCTGGGAGATATAGCCTCTGTCCCTGCCAAGCCCAGGCAGTGCCCATTGACTGTCCACAGACCTGAAGTCTCGGGGCCTGGTTGGCCTGCCTCAGCCACTAGATGGCACTGTGCTGACGGCCATCTCCCCAGAGCACACTGACCTTATTCCCTATCTATCTAATTACACATTAGACCTGTAATATGCCATTCCACAGCCATGGGTCTCAGATGAATGGTTTCCACCCTCCCTTCCTCATCGTTCTCTCCTCCTATCCTTCCCTCCCTCCTCCCGCCTCCTCCTTCCCATCTTCGCACTGTTCCGGCCAGCTTCCCTCAATTACTGTCATGGGCAGGCCACACAACACTTGGGAGGTTTCTGCAGGGAGGGAGGGAGGGGAGCAGGAGGACATATATACGAACGCGATGAGGGGAGGTGACAGTAGTAGACACACCACCACGGCATATATGTTTACAGGTGTGTGTGTGTGTGTGTGTGTGTGTGTGTGTGTGTGTGTGTGTGTGTGTGTGTGTGCGTGTGCGTGTGTGTGTGCGTTTGCTCTGACGTGTGATATGCCTATGGGGCCGATTGCCTGTCACACTACCGTGACTGTTGTAGCGTCTGCGTGGCAATGACAGCGGTTTGACATTTGTGAAGGATAAACGTATTTTCATTTGGAATGCTGTTATTAAGCCATCTACTAGCTCTGGAGCGAACAAAATATATCAACACCAGCAGTAATGATTGTTAGATACATTCTTAGTCATAGATTTTGTAATTATCAGAATTATTTTTTATCATTTATTAAGTCCTGCTCGATATACAGGACAGGTCGGAGAGACAGAGGAGGTGACATGTAACAGAGGTCATGTGTCGTACTTGAACTTCAATGTGCTCCACAGCTCGCTGGTCCACTGGTGCACTCAGTTGCTGCTATACTGTACACAAAGCTGTCATTACAGAGTATGGGTTTGTTTTGTTTAAGGGAATGTATGTGGGTGATTCAATGTTTTTCCACAATTATTTTATATATTTTTTATTGCAACAGACAGTAGGAGAACTGATCGAGAGAGACAGCATAGGTATGGCATAGCCGGAGGATAAAATACCAAGGTGGGATTTGATCCTAGGCCACCTAAGGTAGTACATGTTGTTCCAGAGACAGAACTTATCTTGAAGCGAGTTTTTTGTGATTACAAAAAAATAAAGTCTGCACTCTGCAAAACAGTACCTGCTCACCAACATGGAGACTGGTTTTCGATTCCTCCATGGTGGGCTTGGCCCGGGGGCTCCAACATACACAAATGGCTGTGCTCACAGGTGGGAAGCCAGTGGGGGAGGGCGCTCTCTGACGCCGCACTATAGTGACTCCTATAAGTATTGTAAGGAAAGGGAGACCTTTGTCAATCCTGCACTAAGGGAAATACATTCAGCTTCACCCAGCTGATGGCTGCTCAGGTGGTCATGACTCACGATGAGTGTTCAGGGGGCTGTTAGGGGTTTAATGTCTTGCTGAGGGACACTTCAACACATAGACCGGGGTCGGGAGGCAAAGCAGTTACTTTCTGCTTACCAGATGGCCTCTCTAATCACTAAGTTATGGGTTATGGCTGCCTGTCAGGGTGCCTTTTCAGCTGGGAGAGTTAGCGTGTTCCTCCATATACCTTATGCCTTCCAGGTGAAACTTCAGGTGAAAATTAGCAGCTGTATCAAAGGAGACATGTTGGTTGTCTACAGCTCTACACCCTCCCCAGACCAGTATTAGGAGTTGGCAGTGACGGGCACTATACACATGGAGGGAATTGGCATAATGACTAAATTGCTGGGAGAAAGAAAGGAAATCCATGTTTTATGCATTTATACTGAGACAGTAGCAAACCTGAGACAAAGACTGTATAAGTGAATGACACGTGTATAATTGATTGATTATTTTATAAGACAATTCTGTCTTGCTCAGGCATGTATTGTGTGATCTATGTGAATTTTTGCAAGGACAAATAAAGAATCCATCTATTATGTGAATGACAGTAGAATAAAAGGCTCTGGATAGGGACTGCGGTGCAACCAGTGACTATTTACCATGCCCTCAGGATGATCATTCTACTGCTGGAATTGCCTACCGGCCTGTCTTCCGGGAACTGTGTGTGTGTGTGTGTGTGTGTGTGTGTGTGTGTGTGTGTGTGTGTGTGTGTGTGTGTGTGTGTGTGTGTGTGTGTGTGTGTGTGTGTGTGTGTGTGTGTGTGTGTGTGTGTGTGTGTGTGTGTGTGTGAACCACGTGACCGTGTGTGTGTATGCTCACGCATGCATGCGTGTATGTATGTGCGTGTGCATACTTGTATTACCATTTATGAAGGCTACATGTGAGAAATAGACTAAGGATAATCAACCAGATGATTCTTCCCTTCATTGCAACCCTCCTCCAGCACCTCAGACATGAAATACCTTATTTCCCGTCCATGAATGGGAGTAATTGAATCATTGGACACAAATGACACACATCATCAGGCTCACTAGCGGAGGTCTTCACACAGATTTGGGGATAGATGGGTGGGAGGACTGATTTGTTGTTGTCAATCCCCTGCTCTTGTCAATCCCCTGGACGGACAGAGTGTCAGCTGAAGTGCCCAGAGCAAATACACTGAACTGAACTCCTTCCTGCCTTGTTCATTCTTTGTTCTGGATGAAAATGTCAGCTAAATGCCTATGTGAAATGTAAATTTAAAGTGGTTTGCGCTCAAAGCTAGTTAGTCCAGTCCAGTCCAGTCTTCATTATGTGTTGCATTTCTGTTAACAGAAATAACAGCAAGACAGTGAAGTATCGTATGGAACCCATAATTCTGGTGTCTAATATTTACCACAACAGAAAATAATAATTTATGGAAATACAGCAAACTCCAATGGCAAGAGCATAGGCTGAAATGCCTTGATTGTCACCATTATGCAACGTACACCTTCTGGGGAGTATGCAGATCAGAATCAATCCCCTGATCATTTATCATTTAAAGTGATGCCACCAGCCAATGTATGCCTTCCTATTTGGCTTAACTGGAATCGGAGTTACACAGCACTCGGATTAGCTAACCTGAAAATAGATTCCAGAAAAGTTTTGACAGCAAGTAGCATCTACAATGTGCAAATCACTTATAACAAACATGATGACGACTTTATTATAACCTTTCCATCCACTGTTGGATGAATAACAGCTTATGGGTCATTCATGCATTACAATTCATATCCTGTTATAGGTCAGCTTGTTTGACACTTCAATGCCCTGGCCTACTTGAATGTTCTGTGCTTTGACTTGAATCTGCTGTGCTCAAACTTGAATCTACGGAACCTTCCTTAACCTCTACATTTTGCCAAAACTCAATAGCGATGGCTATAGTCTTGATCCCTAGCTGGATTCCAAATACAAAAAAGAAAAGGAAAATGTAGAATGTAATAGTGCATGAACAGATTAATTTGCTTTCACTGCTGGCTTACCGGTAAGCTTGATCTGTGATAAGAAACGACCACAAATGTTATATTGACAGACATTTCCAGAACAAGCATACCGTATTCGCTAAAAAAGTACCTGGCTGAGGATGGGACAACGAGAAATTTTGGAACTACTGCGGAAAGCAGAGCAGAGCAAATGTACTATTAAGAATTGGATTAAATCTCCAAACTCCACTACGGCTGCTAGTGTTGTGGTAACTCAGGAGATAGTAATGTGTGAGAAACCATTCACAGAGTACAGGAAAGAATTGTTGATTAAAATATCAGAGCATCTAGTCTCAAAAAGGCTGAGATAGTTCTGAATTTATTATCTGAGGTGACTATTTACCCTGTCATTTGTTTTGTTACGATCCAAAACTATGATGTGTTGATGAGCTTGCAGGT
Organism: Electrona antarctica; assembly: GCF_951216825.1. Classification (NCBI taxonomy): domain Eukaryota; kingdom Metazoa; phylum Chordata; class Actinopteri; order Myctophiformes; family Myctophidae; genus Electrona; species Electrona antarctica. The sequence goes on along the minus strand of NC_136809.1, from coordinate 29,400,539 downwards.
CAGCAAACTAAGACACGTGCCGCTGTCATGGGATTCTCATTTGTCTGCCCAAATTGTACATTTACAATTACTACATATTTATGAATGCTCAGCCAAATCTACAGTATTAGTAATTAGTTGATAGTTTAGACTCAATAAGCTGTTGTTTTTACTGCCAAAACTGGCACTTATCTTTTGGTAGTAGCTAGGTTGCTGGCCCCTGGTCTATAAATTGTAATCTATGGTAACGTAGATTACCATAGGTAATCACAGGTAATTGTAGGTACCGTCATTATTTATTTGACAAACATTTTTCCATTGCTGCTCATTGCATCAATACCTCGTTGCTTAAATCTTTTCCACCTCATGGGTGGAAAAACTCATTAGGAGCGTAAAAACTTTTTTCTTTCCATGATGTGAAGGAAAATGTTTTAAACATTTCCAGTCTTCCTTCAGCCTGTCTAAAATAGAAATACTTGGAGTGAGAGAGAGAGAGAGAGAGAGAGAGAGAGAGAGAGTTGAGGCTTCATTGTTGACCAGGTGGCTAATTGCAGGTTTGGGTTAATTATTAAGGCTGGCTGTGACATGGGCAGCGCCAGGGAGCAGGAGAGCTCTTTGGAGGCACGAGAGGAGAGTGGCTGAAGGACAACAGCACCCACCTCTCGCTCCTTCTATTCTGCGTCCTCCTCCAAACGTCTGAGAGTCTATTGTGCATGAGTGTGACACAGACACACACACACACACACACACACACACACACACACACACACACACACACACACACACACACACACATTTACACAAACTCGTGCACGCACATAAATGGAAAGAGACGTGGTAGGGAGGAGTGAGGGTGTAGAAAGGGGAGAGATGGGGCTCAGGCAGACAGCCTCTTGTCCTCTATTCCTTTCTGTTCTTCCAGCTCATTGACTGATGTCAAAGAGAGAGAGAGAGACAGAGAGCGCTGCAGTGACGGGGAAAAGGGAATGACGTGTGAGATTGCAACCCACGTCGAAGGGAAAAAATAAACACCTTCCTAAACCCATCAGACTGCAGCTGTGTGTGTGTGTGTGTGTGTGTGTGTGTGTGTGTGTGTGTGTGTGTGTGTGTGTGTGTGTGTGTGTGTGTGTGTGTGTGTGTGTGTGTGTGTGTGTGTGTGTGTGTGTGTGTGTGTGTGTGTGTGTGTGTGTGTGTGTGTGTGTGTGAGAGCGCATGCGCGTGCGCGCACTCTGTGTGTACGTTGTATTATACAGCTTGATTACTCTGTATGTGTATGATGTGTTCAACATTGTAGTATTGGTGTGTTTGGAGCATATGATATTGCAGGTTAATGGGTTGACTTATGAGACGGGTCTCTCGTGAGTCTACACTCTTGACTGTGTGTTGACTTAATGGTCAGACTCTGTGCCAACAGTAATAGTTATTAGGATTTCAATTATCCTACGTCCTTTTTTTCCTCCCTCCTACACAGGGCATATTCATTTAACCACTTGAAACCTACATACTTTGTCATACCTCAAATACTGAAAATAAAAGCTCACAAACGCATCGCTAAATGAAAAAAAACCTTGTCAACATCTGGTCGGTTGTTTACAGTACACCACTCCTACGTTCACTTCATGGGGCCAGTCCAATGGCTATTGGCGAAGAAAGGCCTGAACCGGAAGTTTATGGAATGCATGGAGTCTAGTGACAAACGAGTTACATGACCGGGCTGTTTTCTGCCCCCTCATTGGCAGAACTCTCCTTTCAATGGCTCTGGCAATACCCAACCCGTTGTACCCGTGTCAGAGAACCCATTGTACCCTGTCTGTCTGTCTGTGTCCCTTATGGAGATCCCTGATGTCATCAGTATATGACCGTATATGGGCATATCGGTCAGATCGGCGGTTCTGGACAACTGCATATCCAACCAACTCGACAATGGGGAACCCCATTCTCCCCCGTTCTCACCGATGTGCACGATTTTGTGCATTTATTATAAGATGAACATGAATACAGACACCATTCAAATATTATTGCTGAACAGGGATTTGCTTTGAAATATTATCATACTCAATCAGCTGTTGCCCTGAGGCTACGTCCCAGGTGCATCCATGCGATGTTTTTTAGTTATAGTTATTCTATTTATATAGTGACTCATAGGAATAGACTATGTGACAACCAGGTATAGTCTGGTGACCACCGGAGAGACGGGTGACAGCGGGAATGTAGACGGCACCCCGGGAGCAGTATGGGTTAGCGCCCCAGCCTGTGTCCTACGTGAGGAGGAAGCCCAAAAAACCCTCAGTGAGGCCTTTAGGAGGGCCATTATAATCCACCACTCCTGAATGAAGTCCCTGGTGCTGGGAGTCTGGTGCAACGCACAGGTCCTGGGCCTGGTGAGAGCAGGAGTGGACCTGGTGAGACGTAGGAGGGGCCAACCCACAGAGCCTAGTCCTTCCACGTGCCATAATCTGGTTCTCCCAGTCCTGGCAGAGTAGTTCCGGAGCAACGGATTGTGTGGCCTAATGGGACTGATCAGGACTTAATTAGCACCCGTTGACTTAAATCGGGACTTGATCACCCCGGCTGGGTCACCTGAGTGAGGGGTATGATGTTCGAGAGACCCGAAACCCAGATGACCTTGGGATACATCACTGAGCATACGTCCCAGGTGCATCCATGCAATGTTTTTCTACAATTTCCAATGTGCCTCTGGGTTATAGGACATAAATAGTCAAGGGCCTTCCGTCCAGTGTATGGGAAGGAAAATTATAATGCGTGGGTAAAAGTATGTTGCTATAGTATATCAGTGGTGCTCAAATATGTTCATGCAAAGGACCCCCAAGTATCTGTATTTGCCCGCAGACGCCCATCTCAAAATATTTTGTTCCAGGGACCCCAGAAACAAATATTTGAGTAAAAAGAAATTGCTTTGTAAAAATATATACAGTATATTCAAAGATTTGCATATATTTTCAAGAGTCATAGTGACGCGCTCTATGAGCTTGTATATCTGCTATTTTGGAATAGCTGAAGTATAAAATTACACTCCCCGGTTTTAATGTGTTAACAGAAAAATGTCCACTGCGTAGTGACTTTAAGCCCTGGATACATAATGGAGACAATGGAGCTGGATCATTAATACAGTACTCTGACAATCTATCTATCTACGTGTGTTTGTGTGTGCATGCCTACATACATACATTAGTACATTAGTGTTCATACATAAATAGTAAATACACATATAGGTAGGTTGTACGGTTGCACATTGAAATATGAATTAGGCTGTACACTACAGTTTCCAGCCTGAAACTGTCTCTAGTGTGTATAGGTCCTGTCATATTTTGTGTAGGTTGTATATTAACACAACCTATACCAAATCTAACATATTTGGCATATTTTTGGCCCTATCTTGCATCAGAGAGGCATCCCCGTATGCAGATTCAAACACACTGCCTTGTGTACTACAGCAAACAACCTTTACAATTGTTTTAGTTGCCTTAGGTTCAAGATTCATAACTTATGTAATATGCTATTGGCTGTTTGTATTATTTTTGGAAAAATATAAAAAGCTACTGCTATGGAAAGGCTATATTACTTTACTTATAGTGACCCTATAAACAATTTTATAATTTAGTATATGTAATGTTTTGCCCACTCAAATGGTACTTCGTCAGATAATCCCTACAACGACTTCCGTGAAACGACTTATAAATGATATTTTCTGTCTGCTGTCGTGAAAGTTTAGTTAGAGAAATTCAAAGTTTCAACACTAAAGTAGTAGTTGTGAATTAGCAAATTGGAAATTTGGACTGAATGTTTCCTTTATCCTTGTGTTGTGCTTCTGTTTTCGCCGAATTTTTTACATATTGTACATCCATTAAATGGTTGCTGCGCAATGGATGGATGAAACTGAATGAGCAAATGGAATTTGGCACAATGCGCCATGGCCCAAGGAATTGACACAGAACGAGACCTCTGAGCTGTGAATGTTCTGCAACATGCGTCAAGCCGAGACAGCTCCAACTCAGGTCTCAGGAGCGCATTATTTTATCAAACGGAATTCGCATTACGGGTGGTTTGAGGAGGCGCTTTCCGTTGTCCTAAACCTGTGTTCATAAAATTATATGGAAAATGATATGGAAAGCGCATCAACACGCCTACAGACACAACTCCACCCGCAAATAAAGTTGTCGGCATAATGTATAGTGGGTATAGTGGCCGCAAGATACCATTTACGCATAGTGGAAGCTCCGAATTGCATAATTTATGGATAATAGTTAATGCTTGCGGGTTAAGGCATGACATACGTTAGAGCCCAATGTTAGAATTGGTGTAGGTTGTGTATTAGAGCAATGGGGGTCTCCAGATGATTAGCTTAAGTGTATACAGGGCATCTGCACATTTCTAAAGTGACAATTTAATGATTTAAGACCTTTTTAACCCTAGAACACTAAACATATTTTTTGTTACACCATTACTAAACACGGGTATGTTTTACCCAATAAAAATATTAAAAAAAATATTTATCATCAAAATAGATTGCAGTACAGCAATACATGGCAACTTGAGGTACTCTTCTTTAATATTTCATCATGACTTTTCACAAAAAACAAAAAATAGAATGCATGGGGGGGAGCAAAATCGGTGAAAACGTGCATATTATTGCACGTTTCCCAGTAAAAAAAGAAAAAAAAGTCCATTGTGGGTGTATTGGATTTTTCTATATCACACTATCACTAAACACGGGTGAAATTCACCCGAACACCTGCCTGTAGGAAAAACCAGGGATGTGGGCAGGGAAACAAACCTACCTTACTATATGTCACTGAGCATCATGAAGGTGCTGAAAGACCCACCCACCTCAGACATCAGCAACATTATGAAAATTGCAAAAATATAATCGTCCGGGTGAAAATAATAATAATGGATTTTATTTATAATGCACTTTACATTCCTCAGAATCTCAAAGTGCTACAGTAGACAAAAATATAAAACAGTAGGCAAAAGCAAAAGAAATAACATTACACGATTAAACGCACACAAGCATCAAGGAAAACAGGATAACAGTTATTTATCAGGTCAAGGAATAAAATCAGTGGGTTTGGGGGAAAGCCTTATTAAATAGGTAGGTCTTTAGTCCTCTCTTGAAGCAGTCGATTGACTGTGGCACTCTCAAGTGTGCGGGGAGGGTATCCCACAGTTCAGGGGCAACTGTGCAGAAGGACCTGTCACCCATGGTGCGCAGGTTGGCCGTGACAGGGTGAAAGGGTGAAAATCACCAATGTTTAGTGTTAATACCAAATTCGCCAAATTGTCAAATATTCCGTGAGAAGGAGGCAAACATTATGAACGCTTGGATTGTAGTTCGGCTATTTTCATAATATTTATCTGTGGAACTGAGTCAAACTAAATGTAATGCCTTCAATTCCACATGCTTTTCCGGGGTGGGTGGGTCCCCAGTTCAAATATGAAAATTTTTGGGGGTTCGCAACCTGAAAAGTTTGGGAACACTTGTATTAAATGTACTGTATGTTAGATTGGTGTAGATTGTGGAACGATCGTCATAGAAGCAACAAGACCTGCAGGGCCAGTTGGACCAATATGTGTGGCTTTGATGTGGTCAATCAATACTGTCACCAATACTGACTGATGTCATTTGTGTGCACAGCTGTGCCGATATGAAATAGTAGAAATAACCTGAGTCTTAAACTGTAAGTGTGTCCGTCGCAGAGAGAGACATAGCTGGGCCCTCCAGGCCAAAGGTGTCAGAAAACAAGGCCTCTGTCCATCCCTCCATTTTGCCTTCAATCCCTCGCTCCTTCCAGCAAGTGTCATTATGAGAAGGAGAAAGCTCACGACTGCCTCCCACCCCATGGCCCTGAAGAGAGAATGGGGAAAGCACGCACGCACGCACACACACACACACACACACACACACACACACACACACACACACACACACACACACACACACACACACACACACACACACACACACACACAAATAAGTCAGGTGCTAAATGTGAACGTGGATTAGTTTCTATGCCAACGGCAGGAAGGAGGGTGGACGCGCTGGTGCAGTCAGCTAGGGTCCCTGCAAGACACTTGTTTTTGTCCATGTTGCTCTCTCTCTCCTGCCTTTGCCTTTCCCCCCTCCGCCTCTCCTTTTTTCTTCTCCTGCTCTCTCTCTATCAGTGAGGGGAGATAAGGCTGGGCCCTGTTGCCCTGGTATTAAACCTTATCTCTCCGAGCGGGGGCTAAGGCCCTACGGTGGATGGGGGGGGGGGGGGGGGGGGGGGTCTGGCTCTTCAGTTAAGCTCACACATGCCTTGTTTTAATGGCCACCTATTAGCACCGTTGTCAGCCAGAGAATTGGCATGGTTATAATTGGATATGTTTGGCTTTTTGTTTTGCTTTTTTATGAGGGAGTCTCTGTTCAGTATATGCTACGGACTGTTATGAAATGATGAGCATAGGATGCCATGTGCCACTGAACCCCTCTTCTTTTCTTCCCGCATGTTGTACATCCCTGCGTTTGTGCATTTTGATCGTTCATGGATCAATTTTCTCCCCTTCCACAAAGATGGGAATGAGTCATTTACGCTCCTCATCTGTCAGAGCCATAGCCAGTGCTTTCCTTTGTGTGGCATTTCCTCCTGCACCTCCTGCTGCTGTCCCTCTGTCTGCAAGCTGAGAGAGAGAGAGAGAGAGAGAAAGAGAGAGAGAGAGACGGACGAGAAGGCCGGGTATAGGACAGAGCAACAGACAGAGAAGACATGCAGACAGACAGAGAAAAGAAAGGTTAGAGCCAGCCAGAAACAGAATGAGGGTGAGACATACATAAAAATGGGAGAGAGAGAGAGAGAGAGAGAGAGAGAGAGAGATAGAGAGAGAGAGAAGCAGCACATGCTCACTCATCCCTGGCAGGCAGGATGGAGAGGAAGGAAGGGGTTAAGGTGAAAACAATAACAAGGGGAGTCGGGGAGGGGTAGGGGGTTGCGGGCGGGGTTGTGCGGGGCGGCAGGGGAGCGTGCGTCTGCGCGGCTCCCTGGAAGTGTCAGGCTCTCTGTTCATTGACAGTGTCGTGCACCCGCCGCCCCGGGAGCGCCGGCAGCCTCACAAAGACAGACAGCTCGAATTAATCCCACGGGGGGAGTGCGTGACAGTTTGGCAGAGCGGAGAATTGAAAGGGAGGCAGGATGCCGAAAACGGGGAAGGCGCGGGCATTTGTCAAATCATAATTAAATGATGAATCGCTATTCCGTTATTAACGATGCCCACCCGAACCTCCCCTGTTGGAAAAAAATATGGAAACGGAGAGAGAAATCATTAGAGTGGCCACCGGCATTGCGGACAGACAAAAATAAAAGCTCTATCACTCCCAAGTATCAGGAAAATGACACAGTAGCCTAGAGTAAGCTAGTCCTGCTCATGGGGCACAAACAATGCAATAGTCAGAGCCAATATGAATTATGAATGACTAAAAGATTTAGAAAGATGTTTGGGTCTTCATGCTATTGTTTCACCATGACAACATATTTTTTTATGTTGCATTGCATATCCATGATTAAAGATGATGGACATTCCACGATGTTGTAGTGACATCTTGCATTGCCTCTTCCTCCCTGCAAAACAATGAAAACGCCAATTCTCTGTGTGTAGGATATTCAAATGTTATTACCAAAAGAAAACAGTAATGTCACTCCTTCAACTTCGTAACATGTCCCTTGTCTCCAATCCATCGGCAACTACTGAGCAGTCACATATAAAACAGGCCTCTATTGTAAGCTCCCTATAGCTAACTGTCAATCTAATCTCACTCTAATAATGACCTTCCATGAACGATGAGTCATCAAATCAGTTATAGTTTCACATGGACGTCTTTGATGGGCTATAACCTACATGATGAGACAAGTTGAACAAGAGATTAAAAAGAATGTATCTTAAGCAGAAATCCACAGGTTCAAATCTCCAGGGTTTCTGTTAAGTTGTGGATAAAAGTATCAACCTAATGCCTCTTAGCAACGTTGTATATGTAAGGTATTTTACCTACTTGACTATAGCGAATCATAACATCTTATGTCATTTAGACACATTCAAGTCCTATCAGTAAAAATCAAATGCTTATTTTGTCCATCCAGATTCACTTTCTTGTGTAACGCCAAGGATTTCAACCCGGGCCACCCACGTCGAAAGGCAACATCTTATCCACTAGCACTAAAGGGGAATTCCCCCTTGACCCGAGGAGATATTAAGCCTTTGGTCATCAGGCATAGGCTCTGAGCCACTTGGAGACACAGCAGTCACACAGCAAAATCCTCTGTTATTTAACTCTGATATAATGTAACAATGGACCGTTACAATATAGAGCATTTAACCGTGCAGGCAATATGAAGGAAAGATATGCATAGATGTGGGCTTTCCAGGGAGTTGAAAACTAGTCATCCCACTGTGTAAACTCTGTCATTGACAAAAACTGGTTTTCCCTTGTGAAAGTCTTTCATAATGCATTGACACATATAATGGGTCATAAGGGTTTGAACAATAAAACTCCTAAACATAAATGCAAAATGCTTGAAGAACTTGTAAGATGTCTGAAATATTGTTTTCAATATTAATTTTGATCAAATTTTGCAGTTGTTTGGTTCTCATGCCATCTTTTACCACGCAACGCCTATATACAACCTAGCCTGGTTAATACTACCTACCCCCCAGGGCTCTATACTTGGTCAGCTCCTTTTTTCCCCTCTATACCAAATTTATTTGGCTAAAATATCTTCAATGCCCAAAAGCAGAGAGGCAAACAATGATCGCCCCAGAATAGGAACACTAGGGTTTATGTGGTTAAAACAGTAGAGCGTAGAGACCCTGTGAATGCCAAGTTCCCTGGACCCAGAGGATAATAATGGCAGCAGCCTCTTCTGAGGGTTATCTTCCCATTAACTGGTGCTGTGAGGAGCAGCATGTTCTCTCTCTGACACAGAGAGCCATGTCTGACTGATGGCTTGTTCCCCCCACACACGATAATGGATAGCACTATAGTTTGCCTGAGCCCCTATCCCTTTTCCCCGGCATGTGCATACACACACACTCACAGCTGCACATATGTAAAACTTGCAATTACGCATGTGCACATCTGTGTGTGAGCGCTTATCCCTGATATAATGCCTTCACTGTGCATGCACATACACACGCGTACAACTTTAAAGTATGTGCATCTGAGCCTCTGCATGCCCATACTGTATATGCCTACAGAGATACAGGCACAAATGCACCTGTGCATAAAATCTGCCATTACGTAGGTAAGCAAACCTTCTACCCTCTCTTGCATAGTAAGCACACACAATTCTATATGGCAAATCTGCCATACTTGGAAAAGGCCTACTATGCATAAGTCAAAAAGGGGAACACTCTTCAACACCTCTCTTATACACAGAGAAAACATATGATGTAACGTTTGCAACTGATCTGCTAGAAATGTTGGTGACAATTTATTTGAAAAACATCATGCATAAATACTGTATACATTTGTTTTGGCTTCTTACCCAATCACAAACTGGCAACTAGCTGTCTTGTGCACATATTTGAGAAGGGGGACTGGGGTCTGTCTAAAACTTGCACTGCAAAACTACAAATGCAACATATCTACAGTTCTATCTCTCTCCACTCCTGAGATATGATTCATGTACCTTGATCGTGAACTTGGTCTTTTCAACCCAAAAGTGAATCATCTTGAGGCAGCCTACTGACCATTTCTCACCAAGTTAGATGAAAATCTGTTTTATGTGTATTTCATTTTAACCATGACCTTGATTGTGACCTTGTTTAGATTTGTTTTCTTCCTGCTTTATTTGTGACAGTCAGAAAATGCAGCGGTGCCAGGGTTAATGCGCTGGCGTCGATCAGCATGTTCACGTTTTTGTACCCAGCATTGGCCGGGTTATTGCGTGGGTGAAATAGGCTCTCTCTATGCCTCTCCCTCCCTCTCTGGGCCTTGTAGCTTCAATGGAGGGAGTGCAAGTGATTTTAGGTTAGATACCGGCTAGGGGAATTTTTGGTTATGTTAAGGCATGGGTTTGGTGTGATTTATTAACCCATTTTGGACTGAGGCCGATTCTAAAAACGCCTTCTAAATACTGACCTAAGTTTTGTGAAAAACTTGGGTTAGAACACCAAAAGGGGTTCCTGCCTAGAATGGGTTAATTAATGTTAGGTATTGTTAGTGGCATGTGTTTAATTCATTTAGTTTAGTTTACGTTAGGCGCTGTTGCTGCTGGTATGGTTATATTAGGCATGGGTTAATTAATAAATGCAGCTAATGTTAGAAATGCGTAAGATCGTTAAAAGTAGGCATGGGTTTGGTCTAGTATAGTGTTGTGTAGGGTGAGGATTTGGTGTGATGTTCCCCATGGAACTACGTTGCAAATTGCACTCTGTATGGCACAATTCGTATTGCACTGATTTTAGGCTCTGACCAGATAATAGACTCCCCTAGTATCCCCCATTTATTGTATCCTGTACACTACATACATACATATACAATATGTACATGTATGTGTGTACATACATGTATATGTATATATACATGTATATGCATATATATATATATATATATATATGTAACTATATGTATCATGGTTTGAATTTTGACCACGGCATGGATGTGTCTCAAACTGGCTGATGGAAACTACGGCGTGTGGCATAAATATATTGTTTTTGTGTATTAACTTGTCAGCACTTAGAGCCACAAATCAAATCAACGAGGGCCTGCACTATAACATCCCTCCCTCCCGCCGCCCCTCCCATAAGCTCACCCATTTATCCTTACCTTCTCCCCACCACCCCCACCTGTTTGTAATATTTGATTGTGTTGGATGTGCCTGTATTGAGTTAGCGGCTGCAGGGCTGTAGTGATGTATGACCAGCATGCCTTGCCATGCGTCTGTCTCTTCTCTGCTCCACGACAGTTATGGACCCCCAGATAAGATAAGGCACAGAGAGGGGAAACAAATAGCCAGCTTTCATTTCACCAGGAGGAAATGTTTTGGGCAAAAAGCATAGACTTAAAAATCCTGAGTATTAATATAACGAGTGTACAAATGGAACCAAATGGACCCGTACTCGGAGTTACAAATGGACGTGTGTGTGTGTGTGTGTGTGTGTGTGTGTGTGTGTGTGTGCGTGTGTGCGTGTGTGCGTGTGTGCGTGCGTGCGTGCGTGCGTGCGTGCGTGCGCGCGTGCGCGTGTGCAGGTTTTTGGGGTGTAATGGGTCTTTTTAAATTTGTGCCCATAATGTATCCTCGCTAAGCACCTCCACATGATAAACATTACCTCCCCCAGGGTAGGTATATATCTAGCCGAGTGGTGTAACTGCGGAGGGTCATTTTATGTCTTGTGCGGCAATGTCCTGTGACTTTAGAGAACATGAGTGTGTGCGTGTGTGTATGCTTAATTTATGCTCCGTTGTACAACGGTGTGTGTGTGTGTGTGTGTGTGTGTGTGTGTGTGTGTGTGTGTGTGTGTGTGTGTGTGTGTGCGTGTGCGTGTGCGTGACGTGCACATGTGTGCGTGTGAGGGTGGTTTTCAATGGTTAGAAGCAGGGAGAGGAAGTCGACGCAATTAAAGAGCCATTAGCGGCACCTCTGAAAAAGACATTAATCAGTCGGCAGTGCTGCGGCGGTACAGCCAGGCACACCGCACGCCAGAGACACATGAATGGATGAGTGCAGAGATCTCTCTATTTGTAAAAGAAAGAAAAGTCTTTCTGGTCTTCGTACAGTCCCATCTAGCAGGCTTTCTGATTGAACTGAGTGCACAATAAAAATCTGCAGTGTTAATTTAACTCAAATTTGACTAAGAATGTAGGGGTAGCTTACATTATTATTGCCATATCAAGCAAGGTATATATATATATATATATATATATATATCGAGTGCAGTTGCTGCCGGCCGTTCATTGGGCCGCCTCAGCATCACGTTCTCATTCACATTCACACACTCATTCCATCTTCATTCAGGCTATTTAAACTGGAAGTTTGCACTGCTCATCCTGCTTGCTTGCTGCTGCACACACTGATTCTGCTGCACTGCTGTCTGCTTAAACTTTTGCTGTTCACCCTCCACCACCCCAGCTACCACCTGTCGTTTTGGATCTGCTGTTTAGGTACGGGGGATTTGGAGTCCCTATGGTTGGGACTGATGCGTTTGTTCAGAGTACCTAAGGGGCGATTCACACTATGGTCCCGGGTGCACAAACAAGGGACTAAATTATTTTCGCTCCTATGCCACCAAAATGTGGAACGCCCTACCAACAGTCATTAAGAATGCACCTACGGATGGCTGCAATTTGAAACTGGCCCCCGTAAAATCTGAATCCCCCCCCACCGCCCTCACTGTATATGTTTCTTTTCCCTTTTTACCTCCATTATGATGAATTCCTGTTCTGTTCTTTGTCTATATAGAAGTGTCTATTTGTACGTCTCTAAATGTTTTGATGAATTGAACATGGTGGACCCTGTTGTAAACAAGTGTAATGCTTAATTGGGTCGTCCACTCACAGTTAACAGCCTTTGTATTGAGTTTGTGCTTGAAATGTACTGTAATTCTGCAAACTGTTAATAAAATTTTCAATCAATCAATCAAACACTCGGGACCACTAGGCAGATGTTGTGGTAGTGTGAATGATGCGTACCATTCCCGTGAGCGGATTGCCCGGGAATTTAGCTTTCTCTCTCCATTCTGTCATAAACTATAGTAAAACCAAACCAAAACAGGGCGGCGGTGGCTCAGGGGGTAGAGTGGCTGGATGGTAACTGCAGGTTTGCCAGTTCGAACCCGGGCTCCCCCAGAGTTGGTGTCGAAGTGTCCTTGCACTATATATTTCTAAAACTATGAAACATTTCAAAGATTTCTTTTCAGGCATGAAAAGAAATTTCATGTCCACCGTAAGATGAACCTAAATAGGTTTGAATGGGGTTTCTAGGTGTAAGTATGTAGGACTAGTAGCATGGCAAAGTTTGTGCTATTGCCATTGAGAATGCATTGGGCGTTTAAGTTAAATACATATTTTGACAGCAGAAATTGCCTGTCATAATTTCTCCCCCCTCCCTATTCCAAAGCCCCCCCCAGGTATATATATTTAAACTATTTTCAGCAATGGTACACTTATTTTTTCATTGGGTATATCTTGTTGAGCTGGTAATTTTTTAAGTAGATCTCACGTCATAAATGTGTGGGCACCCCTGCTGTAGGTGAAAAAGAATATAATGTTTCAGTTTCACATAATACTGTATGTAGGAATGACAGCAGGAACATTAAAATGGTCATAATGAGAAAACAGAAGAAACATAATAACAGAAACGGACAGTGTTGAAAGAAACAGAGTAATTCTGATCCCTTTAATTTGAAGCCCCAGAGTAATCACTTCAGGGCTTTAGAGTGGTGGTTCTCAATGTGGTGTCTGGGGGTCCTTCAGGGGGTTCCAAGATGTCCCCAGCTTAGTGATTGACCTTACAGACCGTTATACGGGTCTGTTCAGAGAGTGTACAAATGGAAAGAAATGGACACTTATATGACATGTCTGTAACGCAGAGAGTAAATGGAGCTAAGAGGAACTCTAAGGGTCCATTTGATTTGGATCCCAGATCCCATAGTGTCCTATCCAATGGTTGGCATGTGCCCTAATGCTTATCAAACAGGGGGTCCT
>NC_136809.1:29381867-29384367 GCF_951216825.1 Electrona antarctica | reverse complement strand
AGGCAGGGATTAGCTCGCGTTTGGTTTAGTTTTTTTTTTTTTTGTCTTATTTTCTTTTTTTACACTAGAGTGGAGATTACAGTACGTGTTAGCTGCAGGTAAGGGTTGTTGAGAGTCAACAACCCACAAGAGATCACAAATAATTGCTCCAGTGATTATAAATTGATAATTCAAAATATTCTCCTCATTGACTTATACCCTATTGGCCTGAATATAAGACGTTATTCTTTTTCCAATGGAAATATCTTAAAAAACTGGGTCGTATTATAATCAGGGACTAGACTATTTGACATTCAATGTTATTTTTCCACAAATGAGTCTTGAAAAATGGGGGTCGCCTTTTAATCAACTTTGTTTGTGTTTGTTTACGTACTAAAAGAGTGACTTTGAGAGCTGTTTCAGTAGTCAATGAGGAGCATATTTTGAATTATACATCTCTAATCATTGGAGCAATTATTTTTCATTTCTTGCCCACATTAAGGAGTTACATCATGCATAGGTAACTATACACAACCCAAACCTCTACCAATGTGGTCAATGTACTTCACCCATTTTCAACATGTCTTCATATAATTGGTCCTCACAAATGCTCATTATAATAATGGTACCATTTTGTCTACACAGTGTCTCAGAGTAGGGCTGTGGACAGTTCAGAAACTTTCCTAGCAGTGACACAATTGGTTCAATTGGTGGGGAATCCAAGCTAATAGAAACAGCAGGTTTTCTATTCCTGGAAAGTTAGTACGATATAATGGAAGCCATTGTTCTCGTGTTAATAAAACTCAAATAAAAAATGGATATCTTGTTTGAAAAACAAATCTGCCTAACGATGATCTCAGTGGTAGGCCGGTTTCTGAACTATCCATCTTCTGAGACATGTTGAATAGACACAAATTTCACCATGATATCATAAGCATTACCTACAGCATCTTCACCAATAAGAAGATACATAAAAAATGAAGTAGTCCTTTAATTCCTGTCCACCACTGAACCTAACTCTACGGCTCCAACAAAAAGCATCAGTGCCCGTAAATGCATGCGTAAATGTGGTGACGTCTACGGCATTGAAAGTCGAATCTCTGGAGAGGGAGGCAGGGAGGAAGGGAGGGAGGGAGGGAGGGAGGGAGGGAGAGTGTGCACTGAGGTATTGGTGTAGCGTTTCTTTCTGGAATGAGCAAATGTCATCAGCAAGGAAAGCAGCAAATTCTTTCTTTCTGCGCCCACTCATGATGAAAATGTAACAATTAAACAATCGCACACACTACGCATTTGAAGAACATATATAGGGTTCCTATGCGTCGTCTTTTCCCCCGCCACTAACAGATTCAGGAAAACATGCAATTTAGCACAGACAATGCAATTGCCGGAGCAAACTTGGGGGTGTTCAAGCTCTTGTGTACTTGACTTGACATTTTTTTGTCCTGTTTTACAACCCCCTGCCCCCGCCACCATTTAAAACAGTGTGTTTTCTGTCCACCGCTTGCCAGCGTGGCAGTGCCGTGCTTCAGCCATTGAATTGGTAATTTCATTCCAGTCCTTGCCCCCAAGCGCCCCTCTCCCACCACCTCCAACAGCCCCCTCCTCCCATCCCTTTTCCCAATCCTCGCATGCAAGGGCCCCCGCATTTGGTCAAATTGCCTAAACCCTGAGTGATTGTAATTTCTGAAGAGGCTGTGCCGAGTGGTGCTTTGAAGAAGGAAGGGGCGGAGAGAGAGAGAGAGAGAGAGAGAGAGAGAGAGAGAGAGAGAGAGAGAAAGAGAGAGAGAGGCAAAAAAAATCATGGCAGGAACGGGGATGTCATTGGGCATTCAGGAGAAAGGAGAGAGAGGCGAGGTGAGAGGCAGGGAGAGGAGGAGAGGGGTGGATGCAAGGGGAGGGCGGTGTTAAGTGCTCTCAGCGAGGGGAGTCGAGCCCTCCCTGGCGCCGAGTCGTAGCCTCGCTCCTGGCAGTCTCATCCCCCTTTGAAGCAATTACCCTTTCACCTGGACAAGCTCATCACAGAACCACTGCCCGTCACACACACATGCATACATTCACATGCATGCACGCGGTGCATGCACACACACACACACACACACACACACACACACACACACACACACACACACACACACACACACACACACACACACACACACACACACAGAGAATCCACCACCTTCACCATTTCAACAAGGCAATCCTGCAACAGTAGGGAATAGAGAGGGAGAGAAGAAGTGATAAGGACAGGGAAGAAGCTGGTGAAGAAAGTTAGACATATATACCGTGAACCTTTAACACGCAAACAGTACTGTATGGATTTCAGGCCAACAGAGATCGCCAGGCTCTATTGAATAATCTTTGTGTGTGAAGACATAATAGCCAGAAACTTACTGCTGAATAGTGTGGCTGAATGGCAGCCACTTTTCTTTTGCACAAGGTTGTAAATTCAGAAAAATCTACCTCATCCCCAGTAGTAATAGTTTCTGCATGTTCTTAGTTGAAAAGAGAGAGTGTGTGT
>NC_136809.1:29316867-29379367 GCF_951216825.1 Electrona antarctica | reverse complement strand
CGGAAATACATAATGGTCAATTTTGTTGTTGTTACTGTATCCGCTGCAGTTGCACTAGAACTTGGTGATCATGCGAAGTGGTTAAATAATCTCATCAATGTGCGCAAGTTACATAAGAATACAGTTTTGATCCAAATGTGCCAGTTAAAAATGTATATAATGCGATTAAATTTCAAAATGTGTCAGCGTTTGAGTTCATTGGCATTATTATTGTAAATGATAAAATGTTTTGTAATGACGACACAGTGTGGTCGACCAACGTCCCTATAACGTTCTGCTCAGCACAGTGTGGTCGACCAACGTCCCTATAACGTTCTGCTCAGCACTCTCATTGTAATGACGACAGTGTGGTCGACCAACATCCCTATAACGTTCTGCTCAGCACAGTGTGGTCGACCAACGTCCCTATAACGTTCTGCTCAGCACTCTCATTGTAATGACGACACAGTGTGGTCGACCAACGTCCCTATAACGTTCTGCTCAGCACAGTGTGGTCGACCAACGTCCTTATAACGTTCTGCTCAGTGTGGTTGACCAACGTCCCTATAACGTTCTGCTCAGCACAGTGTGGTCGACCAACGTCCCTATAACGTTCTGCTCAGCACTCTCATTGTGATGACGACACAGTGTGGTCGACCAACGTCCCTATAACGTTCTGCTCAGCACTCTCATTGTGATGACGACACAGTGTGGTCGACCAACGTCCCTATAACGTTCTGCTCAGCACAGTGTGGTCGACCAACGTCCTTATAACGTTCTGCTCAGCACTCTCATTGTGATGACGACACAGTGTGGTCGACCAACGTCCCTATAACGTTCTGCTCAGCACAGTGTGGTCGACCAACGTCCCTATAACGTTCTGCTCAGCACAGTGTGGTCGACCAACGTCCCTATAACGTTCTGCTCAGCACAGTGTGGTCGACCAACGTCCCTATAACGTTCTGCTCAGCACTCTCATTGTTGACTTTGTGGCCTTGCAGCAGCGTATGCTATTCCAGTCATTGGATGGGTGGAGGGAGGGAGGGGGGGAGAGAGAGAGAGAGACAGAAAGAGAGAGAGTCACAAACCTGCATGCAGCCTTGACTGTGAGCAGTCATAAGATGAGAGTAATTACTCGCCCTCCCCTTTTCTCTCTCTTTCCCTGGCTTTAGTCCTTTTTTCTCTCTCTGTTCTATAGCTGGCTCGTACATGTTGGCTATTTTCAGCTTTTATCGTCTTGTATTTGAGGAAAAGCTGTGTGTGATTCTGTCATCCTAAGGTAGACACATTAACCACTTTGAGCCTGGAGTCCCTTTTTTGGGAAGAAAGTAGAAAAATAAAAATAAATTAAAAAGCGAAAACGGCAAATCTACAAGCTCATAACTTGTTGATCGGCTATTTTTGATATGTCGTATCATTTCAAAGCCTTGAGTGGTTTAATGACATTTAGGTATATAAAATAAATAAATAAATAAATAAGCACCCCTGATTGAGATGGAGGAAAAGAGGGGGTGGGGGTTTTCAGGAGCGGATGAGATTCATTATAGCTGAGGTCAGAGGGCCTGGGTGGTTCGGGGTGTTGGAGCCCTCACATTACCCTATAGATTGTGGGTATTAGGACGTGGCTTGGCGTGTGGCTCCACCAGGGAGGAAAAGATTAAAATCTTAACAATGAAGCCATACGTAATGGTAGAACGGGAAAGATAGGGACAGAATAGTGGGATCTGGGTTGAAAGAAAAGGAGCAGATTGACACTGGAGAGAGGCTGATGCACAAGAAGAGAAGGCAGACTTTTGATTGATTGATTGATTGATTGATTGATTGATTGATTGATTGATTGATTGATTGATTTAAGTATTGAAGTATTTATTAACAGTTTGCAGAATTACAGTACATTTCAAGCACAACTCAATACAATAAATTAACCGTGCGACACCATAAATCATTACACTTGTTTACAATACGGTCCACCATTTTCAATTTATCATAACATTTAGAGACGTACAAATATACATCACAAACAGGAAAGCATCATAAAGGAGGTAAAAAGGAAAAAAAATACATACAGTGAGGGGAAAAAGGGGTGGGTGAGGGATTCAGATTTTACGGGGGCCAGTTTCGAATTCAGCCGTCCATAGGTGCCTTGAGAGTGGTTTTGAAGGAGTCATGGGATTTGCATGTCTTAATGAATGTTGGTATATTGTTCCACATTTTGGTCGCATAGGAGATCTGGGTTATCTTGGTGGTGTATCGAAACTTGTGGACCAGACCCATTGCAGGATGCTGTACTCTATCGTCAACCCTAAGCCACGTGTGTGCACGCATTAAGTACAGTACATTCATACAAACACAGCCCTTAAAGACCACTTTTTAGAGGTTTGGGTTGTTTTATGGGTAAACTAGTTCATTCCATGAATTATTTCGCCCCAATGTGTTGTTTATTAGCAATTTAAGAAATAAAAACTAAATACGGTTTTATTTTCGTCTTTTAAGATAGATTTATAAAGTTACTATTTTGGTTGGAGATATACTGAAGATATACTGAACCACCACCTCACCCCTGCCCACTTTGACAGGCTGGAATGGCTTAGGGTTGATGATAGAGTACAGCATCCTGCAATGGGTACTGCTGCGTTCTCAACTCTCGCGGGGACAAATACAAGGTTTTGTTTGTAAACAAGTCGCCACGCTGTTTGAGATGCACCCAGCTGCAGCCTCGCAGATGAGCAGTCCCAGACACAGACACTTTTTCTAAAGTGTCTTCTAATCTAAAGTGTCTCCCTCAAACATGTCAATTATGTATGTTTTTAGTGACAAGCGGACAACATCAAATCAATTTGTTTACATCCCCGTAGTGGCTCAACGGCATTCCAATAATATGCTTCAGGAGTGGGTGTACAGATTTGGACCAATCAGATCGTTTTTTATTCAACGCGAACAGCAGTGATTCGGTCGGCGTAGCCGCGTAGGCATACCTACCTTTTGTAGAAAGATCTTTTCTTTCTTTCTCAAATTAGTCAAAACAAGACAACGTTGACATTTGTTATTATAAATAAAAATAAAACTGTATGAGTTTTCCTGTATTGCGTTCATTTATGTGCTAAAAGAATGACTTTGAGAGCTGTTTCCCCGTTACAATGGAAGTCAATGAGCCCCTATTTTTATTTCTTAAATTGCTAATAAACAACACAACGGAGCGAACTAACACACACACACACACACACACACACACACACACACACACACACACACACACACACACACACACACACACACACACACACACACACACACACACAGTCATGCAAAGTACACCATCTCCGGCCCTCTTCATAGTGGATAATTACCTCCCCCAGGTACTGCAGCCACGCAGGAGGGAGATGCACTGAACTATCTTCTACTACCACCGGGGGCAGCGTGCCAAGTCATAGCAGACGGTAAGCAGCAAAGATTGGAGCCATAAGGGAGGGTGGGGTGGAGGTTGATGGATAGGAGAAGGAAAAAGGTTATGGGAGGGGGAGGGGTGGCTTCTGAGAGACAGGTGTCATGGCAGAAGTGCAGTCCTCCTAATTACCCAGGTCTCCAGGCACCATTAGGGGCTGTCAGTAACGTGCTGGGGACGGCAGCCAAGCCAAACCAAGCAACAATAATGGAATCCATCGCTAACGTGTGTATGGTCCACCACAACAAGGGTTTGTGTCTCCGACTCACTCGGCACTATGAAGCTCTGCGTTGGTTATTTTATGTTGAATAAAGCAGAAATAATAAAGCTTTACATTTATAGCATTTCTGCCTTTTGAATGCTGGTAGATTTAAGAATCAGCAAGGAAAGGTAGACTGCAGGGGATGACATCATGTCATCCTGACTACTATATGTCTGTGCCATTATGGTTGAGCCATCAGGGCACCTCTTGCATTTACACATTTTAATTATTTTTAGCATTTCCCAATTTTTTGTCCTAATCCATGCCAGGACAATTAATGTACAGCATATTGCCTTAGCAGGCCGCTGGAATCCTGATTTCTGGACTTATATCCCCCATTCACATTACTTTTTGTACAAACAATTTCAGTAGTGATATTAATGTTGGTATGACATGACTAATCCTAAAACCTGCTGAAGTAAATTAATAATCAGTGGATATGAAGCTTGGATGAGCAACCTTTTAGAGAAGAGATTAAAATATTTAATGGGCTAGTATCCATTTTTTGTGTGAAAAATAGTCCCACAATTCCATTTACAGTCTATATAATGAATTATAACAGTCAGTCTGGTTGGTAGATTAAATCACTACATCACACAGTCACATCAGATTATTACCTTTCTGGATTAGCTGGATGAAATCAATCACTACTGCCAATGTACTCAATAGCGAGGCACTATACTTAGTCTAGTAAAAGCCAGTCAAAAGAGTAATTTGCAAACAATAACCAAAATAACCATAAAGGTTCACTGTAGGGTCGTGTTTGGGGCATGTTACGTTACGAGTTCAGTCAGATAAATCACAAATAGATTGAGAATGAATGAATAGCTTTATTATTATTAATACAATGTAAATATAATTGTGAAGATTATATCTAATGATTTGAAATCTGTACAACTACAAATGCAAATGCATCCCAATAAGGGAGTATATTATTGGCACATGAAGAAAAAGCAAGGCCATTCTGTGAGGACGACAGGAAATCTAATAATGTCAAATGCTATAGAGTGTCGCAGTCCTGCCCCTTTTCATGATGACGAGATACCCGGAAAAGAATTCCCTGTTCATTTTCCTCATAGACTTTTCAAAAAGTATTTAAAGATGTTTATGCCGCAGACAAGGCCAACTTGAGTTGTGACAAATCATGACAATAAACACAATGTTTTGGGCCGATCAAATAATTTGTAAGAAGAAAAACAAAACAAAAAGTGTTGTATCCTGCCCTTTTCTTCTTCTTTCTAATTATTTGATCAGTCCAAAACATTGTGTTTACTAAGTAATAAAAATTAATTCAACTAGAAAAAGTGCCCTTCTGGGCACAGGTCTCCACCAGGAGGATAGGACTGTGTGAGATGTTTGGCAAAATGTTTAGGATTAATATAAACATATTTTTGAGGAATTTTGTTCCAAAAATGTGTTTTGCAAAAATCAACCTGTTGGTGGCGCTATAACAGGCCAATGTGAAAAGGGTGGGATATATTCCTCAGCCTAGTAAGAAAATGTGTGAAAGATTTCACGTAAATTGCATGCTGCGTTCATGATTTGAGGCTTTTGTTCAAAACGGGGCAATCTTGCAAACTGTGAAAGCTAATTATAGCCAATTAGGATGGAATATGAAATATCGGACAGATCCGACTTGAGCACATGACCATAGAGATAGTGTGTAACGATTTGTGAGATTTTTGGACAGAATCTGGAGGAGTAATATCAAAAAATGTGTTTTACAAAAGTCGGCCTCCTGGTGGCACTATAAAAGGCAGATGCGAAAAATGCAGGTCAACGGTTTGTCCTTGGCCTCTAGGGAGTGTGCATGCAGCGTTTCACGCAGATCGGTGCAGTTTTAGGTAAAAAATTTGAAAAGCTGCCTCAGACAATAAAAATAGTGGGATCGTTAAACCCCAGC
The DNA here is from genome assembly GCF_951216825.1 of Electrona antarctica. Classification (NCBI taxonomy): domain Eukaryota; kingdom Metazoa; phylum Chordata; class Actinopteri; order Myctophiformes; family Myctophidae; genus Electrona; species Electrona antarctica. Next base: position 29,373,781 of record NC_136809.1, on the reverse strand, counting down.
TGCAATGGCTTCTTTGTTAGCTTTATTGTGTTTCTAGCAAGAACAGAGACAGGTTGTGTCTCAGCCAATCACAGTCTCACCTGACCACCTTCTCCCCATGGGCTATGGGATTGATGTAAATGCAATGGGCCACACATGCTCAAAGTGATTTTTATTAAATCTTACCATCTGTCCGTTGAAGATGCAGTCTGGATGAAATCTAGCAGTGTCCACTCCAAACGCAATCCCGATCGTTGTTTTTCGGAGAGAGAGAGCTAGAGAAATTGAGATCGATAGAGAAGCACGTTTGTTACTGCAGTACTATATTTCTCACCTCAAATGTTTTTGAGAATATACTGTACATTTTAGATTACTGTTGAAGTTTGACGTTTGTAATGCACCATCCGGCCATCTTCTTGAATTAGTTTCAGAACAGAGTAGCAGCCCAACAGTGTCTCCATAATGAAAATCAGCTGGTATGTACAGTGCAGAGCCATGGAGTATAGACAGTTACGCAAACTCTGTTCACTTCATGGGGCCAGTCCAATGAACTCTACCTCTTCTACATAGACTTCTATTGGTTTGTCCCTATTTGAAGGCTTCAAATAGGGACAACCGGAAGTTTACGGAATGCATTGGAGTCCATGGGCTCGCGAGAGTACATGAACCATGTGACTGTGCTGTTTTCTGCCCCCTCAATATCGCAACTCTTCTATTAGATGGCTCTGGTACAGTGCTGTGTGAACCACACAGGTGAATGCAATCAAGATTCATGATTACTCATAAGGCCTTGCTGATGTAACCACAGATTACATTTTTGTTTGACAGGAAGTGATTGGAAAAGACTTAGGGCCTTTTGACATGAAATACACAAAAATGTGTATTGTGTATTGATTGAATTGATTTTTCTATCTATTGTTGATCTCCACTGTGACCACGGATATGCACGCACGCACGCACGCACGCACACACACACACACACACACACACACACACACACACACACACGGCTGAATGCAATATCTCTGAAAAAAACCCAGCTTAAATTTAAGTTCTTCTTTGGAGTGTATTGGTAATTGTAGTGGGAAAATATACATTATTTCTTCTTATATGTTCATCTCTGGCAAGATATTGAGGTATTTTTGGATATATGAACGGATATCTATCTAGAGGGGCAATAACTCATTTGAATAGGCCTACATGCGTGCCCACTTCCCACTACTTGTACTGTACTGCCCTACTAAAGACGTGACCACACGTGACCCCCAAGCTCTAGAACGCCCTACCTGCTAACCTAAGATGTGCAAAATCGGTGTCGTTTAAATCTCTCCTGAAAACCCACCTTTATGTTAAAGCCTTTTCTTAATTGTCATTTTTGAATTTTATATTTTTATTTGTATGTATTTTTATGTTTTGTATTTTTATGGATTGATCGTTTGTTGTTTTCATTATCATCTCTACTATACCTGACTGTTATGTGAACTTGGCACATCCTAAATGGCACACTGACTTGGCATAATGCTAAGTAGCATGATGCCAACATGTATTTTAAACTAGCCTGTATTTTCCATTCATGTTCAACTACAGTATGTATTAACCATACTGACCAACTATGTATTGTTTAACTACACTATGGCCGGACCCTTAATACAATAAAAGTGTATTTCAACACATTTCAGAAAGACACTTTCCCGTTTCTCCTGTTTGTGAGTCTTTACTGAAATATAAGTTCTTCCACACAGTATGACAGGTCAGAGAGGAGAGCTGCTTGGCTTTGTACCCTACAGTGCTTTGTCAAAGGGCAGGGAGGCTTCAACGCTCATGTCCATTTAGGCTCTGGTGAGGTTTAGCCGTTTAGGAATTCCCCAACCTGACAACCCACCTGGAAGAAGCCCTTGCTCATTTATTTTCTTCTGCCTCCGCAGGGCTGAGGCAGGTAAACTACATCTGCGCCTCTACACCTGAATCTCCGCCCCTTCCCCCCTCTTTTTACACTGTCAGTAAACACATAATGGGGATGTGATCAAAGCAGGCATGTATGGCCCTGGTTGATGTCATGTCATGTGCGTGATAATTAGAGTTTGTGTGTGTATAGTATGTGGGTGTTGAGCGTTAAGAGGGTAATTATAGGTATGTGTTGCCACATTAAAGGAATGCGGGCAGAGTTCAGGTGGGACTTGACCCTGAATGCCTATACAGGTGCACATGTGGCTCCATTTTGGTCCATCCTACAGTAGGTTCTCATTTTACTGTGTGGGTTAGTGTGTCTCTAAGATCTCACTGTTAGTGTATATGAGTTTCGTGTGTGTGTGTGTGTGTGTGTGTGTGTGTGTGTGTGTGTGTGTGTGTGTGTGTGTCTGTGTGTGTGTCTGTGTCTGTGTCTGTGTCTGTGTCTGTGTCTGTGTGTGTGTGTGTTTGTGTGTGTGTGTGTGTGTGTGTGTGTGTGCGCGCGTGCCACTTTTGTTGCATCAAAATATATCTCTTCCACAAAACATCCTTCGAGGCAAGAACCTCCCCTCCCATCAACCTCCACTTCCCAGCATGCTCCAGTGCCACCATCAGACATCAGCGCAATGTCACACTGTGTCATCTACAGGGCCTGACGCATCTGCTGTGGTGCTAGACCGAATTCCTCAGTTGTTCCCCAACCGTGCACCCTCCTCCTTTCATCATCCTGTTCCACCCCTTTTCTCCTTCCACCATCCATCTCTTCTCTTCTCTCTCCTTCTCTCTCTCTCTGTCTCACACTCACTAACTCAATTTATTCTCAAGTTTTTCTTTTAGTTATTTTAAACAAGATCTCTCTCTCTTGCCCCTCTCCCTCCCGCTTCCTCTCTCCTCTCTGTGCCTCTTGCCTCTCCCTCATGCCTGCCCCTTTAAAAGGAGACACATGGGCGAGTGCGCTCGGCTTGACACGTGGGCCCTGCGTTCTCACCTTAGAGACGTAGGATGGGCATGCATGCTTGCACGCTTTGATGGCTTAATTATCACTGTGGAAACAGGGGCGGCGAGAGAGAGCGTGCAAGAGAGAGAGTCAGAGAGACAGAGAGGAAAGAGAAAAGGTGAGAGACACAAAAATAGATAATAGAGAGAAAGCAAAAGAGCAGAGAGATGGAAAAGACAATATGAGAGATAGACGGGGAGAGAGACAGAGACATACGAAGGAGAGAGAGAGATGGGGGAGGGCAATCGTTGACGGCACTGATAGGCTCATGAGGACCATTAGCATGACGCTAAACATGGCACTTTGTTCCCAGAAGGCCTCTTGAGGCTTTGAGAAAGAGGAGTGCTGGTGGTTTTATCCAGTTCTATTTGGTTCTGGGCTGACTGAGAAGAAGAACAGTTGTTTTGTATGTATAGTTCAAGGATACCTTTTCTGCCAAGATATATTTTGTCCCTGGCTGCTATAAACATAAAAAACATATTGTAGTGATTCTGAGGACTATTATTGATCTTTGTTGATATTATATATAAAGGACATGGGTGTCATAGTTATGCATGTTAGTTGTGCTTACAGTACATATATCTTTTCACATGTTGAGTGTGAAAAGATATAGTGTTAATTTGTTCAGCAGATTTTGGTCTTTTGAATAACACATTTAGTCTTATAGTTTTAGTCCTATTTAATAATAATAATACATTTTATTTATAAGGCACCTTTCAGGGCACTCATGGTCGCCGTACAACAAGTTAAACACAGTTAAAAGCAAAAGCAGACAATAATGTATAGCTTGCATCAGAAAACACAGATCAATCATAAGCCTGCCTAAACAGGTGGGTTTGAAATCAGGTGATGAGTCCATGTTTCTTATATCAGGGGGGAGGGAGTTCCAGAGGTGAGGGGGCAGAGCGGCCCCTTTAGTCTTCAGAAATTGTTTAGTCTTAGTCTAGTCTTAGACGACTAAAAACCTTTGTCTTTTAGTCTTAGTCAACAAAATTAACACTGATACTAATCTGACACACACATTTGATTTTGAATTATTGCTATTTGAAATAATTATCCCCAATTTACTCTTTGAACATTGGGTAATACTTACTATGCATTCCATGTCTAATGGTTTATAAACATACTTAATAATGCATTATAATCTACTCATAAAGTTGTATAATTATAGTTATAAGAACTCATAAGTACTAATATAGCCCTACCCATAAAAATATGGACTAAGGGAACGGTGACATCACCCATTGGTTTCTACAGAGCCATTTGAAGCCACTGTTTCAGAAAATTCAAATCCACCATCTTGGAACTGCCGTTCCTGGAAAGCAACCGGAAACTAATTGCTAACTGCATTTCAACAATTTTATTTTCATCATTATCAAATATAACACAAACTAGAAAAAGTGCCCTTCTGGGCACAGGTCTCCACCAGGAGGATAGGAGTGTGTGTGATGTTTGGCTAAATGTTTAGGAGTAATATAAATGTTTGTTTCTTGCAACAATTTTCTTTATTTTGTTGAGGAAATGCAGAGCCAGATCACTCATAGCATCTCTGAGGATAGAATTCTGGATGAGCAGGGCATTTTGTACAAAACGGGCTACTCCTGAAAACTTTGGAAGGCAATCTTAGCTAATCAGTGTAGAATCTGAGAAATCCAACAGGCTCGTCTTGATCACATGACTACAGAGATCATGTGTACCGATTTGTGTGAGATTTGGATGAAATCTGTGCGACTAACATAAACAGAGCAGATGTGGAGGGATGCAGGGAAAATGTTTTTCCATGGCCTCTAGGGAGTGCACATACATAAGTTGTCGATGCAGTTATAGGTAAAAACAGGATTTGGCCTGTTATAGCGCCACCGTGAGGCTGATTTGGGGAAAAAATTGTGGCATGTCGTCCTCGGCCTAGTGGAAATGTGCGTGTATAATTTCATGGAAATTGGACACTGTGTTTGTGATTTGTGGCATTTTGTTCGAAACGGACCAATCATGTGAGCTTTGGAAGCCAATCTTAGCCAATCAGGATGGAAGATGGGAAATTGTGCAGATCTGTGTTGATCACATGACTATGGAGATAGTGTATACCGAATTGTGTGATGTATGGATACAATGTGTACGAGTCATCTACAGAAATGTGTTTTGCCTAAATCGGCCTCATGGTGGCGCTATAACAGGCCGTTGAGGAATATTTGGGGCAGAGGTTCGTCGTTGGCATCCAGGGAGTGTGTGTGCAAAGTTTGGCATGGATCGGGCCAACGGTGCCGGAGATTAGCTGATAACGGACGGACGGAAGGACGGACGGAAGGAAGGAAGGACACACGGACGGAGTGCAAAAAATACTCTCTCCCCATGCCTTCGGCCTGGTGGAGACAATAACTCAGCCTTTTTCAGCCTTATTTAATACCAAATGTAATCAGATGTGCAAGGTCTTTCTGTGGAATACTGGACAACTCACCCCGGTGCTTGCCCGTTTTTCCTCCCGGAATTTTCCCCAGTGAGGGGGATAACTTTGTAATATGCTATTGGCTGTTTGTATTCTTTTTGGAAAAATATAAAAAGATACTCCTGTGGAAAGGCTATATTATTTTACTTATATTGACCCTATAAACAATTTAGTATTATTTAGTATATGTAAGGTTTTTCCCACTCAAATGGTACCTCGTCAGATAATCCACACATAGCCTACTACAGACTTCACTGTAGTAGCTTTTCATAAATATATTTGTACTTAGGCTGTCTGCTGTCGTGAAAGTTTATAGTTAGAGAAATTCACAGTCCAGCTGTCCAGCCTCTCCCACCCCTCATTGGGGAAAATTCCGGGAGGAAAACAGAAAAGGGGTGAGTTGTCTTGTTACCTTTCTGAGTGCCCAAACGTCATTAAAATAAGATCTGGTTGCAAATGGGGTGAAGTGGCCCTTTAAGTAGAGCTACATCTCTTGCCATTTATGACTGCCATGGCTTCTGGAACGGAAGGTACAATCTGCTCAGGAAAGCTTGTTGGATGCGTGACTTTGAGGACAATGATTGATTGGTGGGCCAATGGTCGCAATTGGACCACGGGCCGGAATTTAGACACCACTGTGCTAGTCCATTAGTGAGAAGTGCACGGGATATTTGGCACAATCTTGGAAAATATTGTGTCTCTTCAATTGATTTTGTTTATGAATTATAACAGTGTTTTTGAGGAGTTGCAGTCAGGCTTCCGGGCATGTCACAGCACTGAGACAGCCCTTATAAAAGTGACAAATGACCTTCTACTTAATGCAGATTCTGGCGACTGTTCTATTTTAATGCTTTTTGTGTTTGTGAATCAGTGGACCATGACACAGCTTAAACACAACTCTTCTTTACTTTCAAAAAGAGTAATAATCACAACAATGGCAAAGCAACATCATCACACTGTTGTAGCTCAAGACTGAGGTAGTCGATCCCAGACAATCCCCCCAATCATCACAAAAGCAACAAAGGCAATATGCAACGAGCGCAGCACAATCAAACAGCTGTCAGTGAGACATAACATTCACCCCCCTCCTCCCCCGGCAAAAGTTCAAGCATACAGTCCTGACACAAAGTCCTGTAAGTGGGCAGGGCGAGAACGCACGTGAGTAGGACGCGGAGCGGCACAGGCCTGAGGCCGAGCAGGCCCAGGAATGTCCACGACCTGTGCAGGGACAGGCAAAGCCACAGGGTAATCCACAGAGCGAGGCGTGTCAACAGCCGTGTGTGGAGGAGCAGGGACCTTTCGAAGACGGCTGGAGTGCCAATGAGAGCCATCATTGGCCCTATAGTGCAGCAGAGTGTGACCGAGGGCCTGTGAAAACGAGCACCCTTGGGCCATGTGCGCCCTGATGCCGTTTTCCAGAGACTGGTTGAAGCGTTCAACACCACCGTTGGCCTGGGGGTGGTAGTACGCAGTGCGCACGTAGCGGATACCCTTACTCTGGAGGTAGCTAGTGAACTCAGCAGAGACCATCTGGGGCCGTTATCCGTTGTGACGGTCCGGGGAAGGCCCCAGCGGGAGAAGAGAGAGTCCAGAAACTCACTTAGGTCCTGAGAGGTCACGGAACCGGTAGGGGCGACCTCCGGCCATTTTGAGTGCAGGTCGTAGGCAACCACCAGGAAGCGGTGATGGTGCGGAACCCCATGGATCTCACCACAGACGTCCAGCTGTAGGTGATCCCAGGGCTGAGATGGCCAGGCGAGAGGCTGCAGGGGCGGCTGGTGGCCACTAACGAGGCAGGCAGCACAGTCATTGACCAAGGCCTCGATGTCCCTGTCTATCCCAGGCCACCACACCAAGTCCCTGCAGATGTAAACAGTGATTTCTGATCGCATCGCACCAGCCATGTTACCGCTTGTTGTGAAACCTAACACATGTCGGCTGCTGCTCGAAAAAGTTTTTGCCCCTCCTCTCGTTATATTGGGCTGTATTGACGGTAATAGAATGGCGCCTATATAGGGGATATAGCTGGCTCCCTGTGGTCATTTCACATGAACAGCAGGGGGCGCTGAAAGTTTTAACACCTTGAGGGCCCGGACCTATTTAATCCATTAATAAAATGTGCCCATCATTTATAGCGCCCGGACCACTTTTACCGGGGGACCGGAAGTTGTTGTGAATGTCTGTGTAGCAGCTAACAATAGCCACACCCCTCTAGAGTCGATCGACAACAACGGGAGGTAAGAATAAATCGATCGCGACTAGAGACTGGACCGCGGAGCGCCGTCTAACACAGGATCTTTTTTCATAATTAGACGGGATGATTTAGATCGCGAGTTATGAACGTTTTAAGATTTTCGTTTTCGTCCGCTAAACAGACAGGGAACATTTTCGATGACTTGTCACTGTTGTGCAACACCGAGGATTGGGCAACAAGCGCTCCTAGGCTGTGGAGCGATGCGACCGATTTTGATATCATTAATCTCCGTCCTATTTATCAATCTCCGTCTCGGGCAACTGATCGTGAACTTGAACTTGACGGTGATCTCCGTCTTGGGCCCTTCAACTGTTAATAATGTCCAGTTCAATACAGTCAGTGTCGACGTGCAGGACTGGGGCTGGGGCAGGGACAGATCGGGACAGCAGGTCAGCCACAACATTGTCTCTGCCCGGGGTGAATTTCAGATCAGAATTGTACTGACAGAGGAGGCGATCATACCAGCGGTGTAGTCTGAGTGGTCTGTGGCCTGTCCCGGACGTGGACAGGAGTGCCGTAAGAGCCTGGTGGTCAGTTCTGAGAGTGAAAGAGCGGCCATAGAGATAGAGATGCCACCTCTCACAGGCCCAGATGCAGGCCAATGCCTCTCGCTCACCCACGGAATACCGCTGCTCAGTCTGGTTGAGGGCCCGGGAGGCGAAGGCAATGGGCTTCTCGACCCCGTTCTAGATCTGGGACAGCACAGCTCCTATAGCTATAGACGATGCGTCACAGGTCACGAGGGTGGGGCTGGCTATGTTGAAGTGGACCAACACTGGGGAGGAAGTAAGTTGTGTTTTGAGGGCACGCACAGCATCACTGCTCTCCTGAGACTACACCCAAGGCATGTCCTTGCGCAGCAGCCGACACAGAGGGGCTGTGGTGGTATTGTGGGAGAAACTTTAAGTACAGTAGCCGGTCATGCCCAAGAATGAGGCAACCTGGGCAGCTGAGCTGGGGTCTGGGATGGCCTGAATCGTGTCCACGTTGGAATGAAGCAGAGTTATGCCACCCGCAGTCAGTCGGTACCCCACAAACTCAATTTCCGGAACAGAGAGGACACACTTGTCCATATTGAGAGTCAGGGTGTGCTTGGCCAGGGCTGCAAACACCATATGGGGCACTCATCGTGAACGTCAGCCGTGGGCCCGTGCACTACCAAATCATCGAGGTAAATGGCCACGCCCGGTATGCCAGCCAGCACAGATACCATTACCTTCTGGAAGCAGCTAGGGGCGGAGCAGAGGCCAAACGGCATTCGGGTGTAGCGGAACACCCCGGTATGTGTCACAAAGGCTGTGAGGTTTCTGCTGCTGGGGTGAAGAGGCACCTGCAGGTTCCCCTGTCTGAGGTCGAGCTTTGTGAACACTGTAGAGCCGTAGAACTGAGTCGTGAGCTCCTCTGACGTGGGGAGGGGGTACTGGTCTGGGACCACTGCCTTATTAACTGCACGCAGGTCCACGCAGACACGTAGGCCCCCCGACTTCTTCATGGCCACCACCAGGTTCGAAACCCAGAGCGAAGCATCAACTGGTTCAATGAAACCGGCTTCCAGTAGCTGCTGTAGCTCAGCTGAGCCCCCTTCACGTAGGGCCAGCGGGATGCGGCGCAGTGGCTGGATGACAAGCTAAACTGAGGGGTCGATGAGGGGTTGATGGGCGAAAGCAGAGAGGCAGCCCAGACCGTGAAACAGAGACGGCCACTTCTGCTGCCATGGCGTGGTGACAGTCATAATGTTCCCGCTCTGGGGTTTAGAACCCCAGAGCGGTCTAAACCCATCCGGTTAGCCACACGGCGGGCCACTTGGAAGATACAACCGGGCACAGTCTCGGTCCCGTAGCGGACAGTCACCTGGAGAGACCCCACCAGGTCGATTCCTGACCCCCCCATAACCATACAGGACAGACAGGGGCAGTGAACTGAAAAGGTTATTGTAGGTATCAATGTTCAGGAGAAACCAGCCTGCACTGGTATCCACCAGCAGACGGCAGCACACATCATTGCGGTAAACTGATGATTTGAATGGCACTGCACCCGAGGTCACATTGTGAACAATAGTGGGACCAGACTGGGAGTCCTGGTCCCCTGGGCCGGTCGGGGCAGAGCGACAGACAGCAGCGAAATGATTTAGCTTACCGCAGTTACGGCATGACTGGCCACGGGCAGGGCAGTCCTGGGCTCTCGAAGCATGTGTCCGAGACCCATAGTTACCGCAAGGCTGATGTTGTGGTTGTGGGCCGAGGGCGCTGACGTCGTCCTAGTTGCATCACAGCTGTGGAGTCAGGGTCCGTTGCATCGCTGTGTGGCGGTGGCGGGAGCAGAGAGTGATCGGACGTCCGGCTGGATGTGGCCACTTGTTGTGTAGTTAACATAGCTGCATACTCAGTTGTACTCTCAACGGCCTCAGACAGCGACAGTTCATCCTTTTCCATTAACAGTCTCTCACTTACTTTCAGGTTGCTTGTGTGTTCAATCAATTGGTCACGGATCATATCATCCTGCAGTGCGCCGAACTTGCATGAGCTAGCCAGACCCACATACTGGTGGACAGACTCACCGGGTAGCTGGCGTCGTTGTCTGAACAAGAAGTGGCGGAGAAGAACGCTTTGTGGGGGCGCGAAATGTCCTTGTAAAAGCACTACGGCTGCGTCATAGTCTGTATCGGGTTCAGTTTCCAGCGTCCCGAGCACCCGTTGACCCTCAGTTCCCACACAGCGTTGCAACAGCGCCTTTTTGCGCGCCGCGCTGATGCCGGTTAGCCCCATAGCTACTAGTCATGTTTCAAAGGACTGTTTTCAGCGAGTCCAGGGCACTGGAGGCTCACCCGGCAATTCCAGGAAGGGGGTAGGTGATGGGAGAGAAAAAGCAGCCACCCTTGTCGCCAATATTGTGTTTGTGAATCAGTGGACCATGACACAGCTTAAACACAACTCTTCTTTACTTACTAAAAAAAAGTAATCATCACAACGGCAAAGCAACATCATCACACTGTTGTAGCGCAAGACTGAAGTAGTCGCCCCTGGTCAAAACATAACCAAACAACTGATGATAACACAATGTCTTCTCCGGGTGAAAGATAAGACTAGCACACAACAACACCTTGCATGATTTCCTCCGCCATCGATGTATGAATCTATGTAAAGCGCTTTGGATGAAAAGCACTATATAAATGCACCATTTTACCATTTACCAAATACACTTATACCGGTATAGGCGTACACTTACTTATCGCCGTTCACGCAAAACATGTAACACACATACATGGTACACAGAAATACACATGCCAAAAGCCCCCTGGCAGCGCCTTAGCTAGCATGGCATGGACCACTGGACCATTCATCTCCAGGAGGGGGTTGTGTGCCTTCCAGGGCCCATCTGTCTCCATGCGGGGTAGTGGGGGGAGGGGGGGGGGGGGGGGTGGTTAGGGCAGTGATGGGGGGTCGAGCTCGGTTTAATTGAAGATTATCTGCTTAATTACTCAAGCACAGCCAGCGCTAAACAGCCATGGATTAAGGAGGCAGGGAGCGAGGCAGACCTTGGGGTCCAGCGCTGCGCTCAATTAGCAAGAGGTTCCTGATACGGTCCCCCTCCCCCCACCTCCCTCTCCTCATTACACGCGCCACCCACACACACACACACACACACCACCCCCTCCCCTACCGCACACGACTGCTGCATTAAAATGTAAACTGCCTGGTAAGAGATGGGTTAGTAACACGCACATACACATGCACGCTCGCTCACTCACTCATTCACGCGCACGCACGCACGCACGCACGCACGCACGCACACACACACACACACATTCTGAGTATACGCAACCAGCACTCAGATGAATGCACATCAACAAAAATACACATGCATGCAGCCATGCGCATATATGCAACAACACACATGAAGCCTGCCCCTACACACCCATGTGCACAATTGGGTGTCATAACAAGCAAAACATCATCAAATGCAAATATATGCATACGTACAGTACATGCACAGGACAGGTGTACATCAATGAAGACACACACACACACACACACACACACACACACACACACACACACACATGCACACGCTTGGCCCCTTGCACTTAGACACACAATAATGAATGCACATGGACACAGCCAACCACAACTACCACAGTCTCCTATACAATACTATTAAACAATACCAGTCATTTTCTAACCTTCCCAAATCGATACACATCACAAACCACTTGAACCCCAGCGTCAATATTTGCATGATGCATTTTGAGCTTGTAGATCATCTATTTCTGAGAGATTTAGTGTAGATGGAAAAAATGTTGTAGTTGTTTCAACTCAAGTCCAGTTACAGGGTTTTACGTGGTTAAAGCCGCATATGTGCTGCGTTCAGACCGGCAGATGCAAAAGATACAAAGCGACACAGCATATTTGTAGCTTTCTATCTTCATAGCTGAAGTTAAAACCAGCTCAACTTTTGTGTAGCTGTTGTAGCTTTTGCAGAAGCCACATTTAATGCATCACTTCATCTGATGCTGCCTCCTTGAACAGAGACAGTGACGATAGGAGGTAGATGCTCTATAGAGCAGCCAGATACAGTAGATGACCACTATCCTCTGTATAGCAGATAGATGGAGGTACAGCTGACTAACATGCTCTGTTTGTATAGAGCAGATAGATGGATGGAGGAGCTCCACTATGCTCTGATAGCCCTTCTTGTTAGACCAGTTGTTTATACACTATCGCACACCTTGGTGCTTGAAGCCCCCAAGAATCCATCTATTCCCACTGCCACTCATTGTTGTCTGTGTGTGTGTGTGTGTGTGTGTTTACAAGGTTACAGTATATATGTTTGTTTCTGTGTGTGTGTTCATTAGTGGATGTGTGTGCTCTTCCGTGTTTGTATACATGCTTTCTGTGTTTTTTGCATATATTCATATGAGTGCGTATCTACTGTGTTTTTTATGAGCATGTGCATATGCATATACTGTATTTACTTGCCCTTGTTCGCACATGTGCTGGTGTGTATGTGTGTGTTTTGATGTGCATGTGTGCTGTGTAAATCTGCGTGTATGTCTGTTCTTTCATTTGCACGTGTTTTGACAGTTCCTTTTGTCTGGCTGACTCCCTTTGCAGTATAGGGATGTGATGTTATGACCCGCACCAATACAACATCATCACCTCCCACCTCCACTCCTCTCCCTGCTCATAGACCCATATTACATCTTCCCAACCTTAAAAGGATCCCTGGCTAATAAGACAAATATGCCTTAAAACATTATACTTGCACTCTACAACTAAAATTAAAAGCTCTTTAAATATTTTATTTCTTTCATAAATAGAGAATGTTTCACTCAATAGGAACTGCTCCTGTCGCAAGTTGATGATGTCATATGTCTATGTGTGGTCCAGTCCTATGAATGTATGGAATGCATATGCTAATACAAAGTATTTCAAACATTCCATAGGGCTAGACCACATGGGCATATGATATCATCAACTTGCGACAGGAGCAGTTCAAATTGAGTGAAAGATTCTCTATTCATGAAAGAAATAAAATATTGAAGGTGTTTTGTTTATGTTTTTTTAGAAGTATAATATTTTAATTTGTTTTATTAGCCATGCAGTTCTCCCTGCTCTCCGTCTCCTATTGGATTCCCGCTCTTCCTCTACCTCCTCTTCCAGTGATGGTTGGGAGATGCGCTCCTGGTTATACAGTCACAGACACTTGTATAGCTTTGTATGCGTCAAGTTGATGCATCCTTGATCGAGGCGATGTGAATACAATCATTATAGGATACATGAAACTCTGAACTTTCTTCTGAAACTGCTGTTTCACTGGGGTTGCTAGAACATTTGTTGCAATGTTATGTATGTTGTGTTGTTTTTTACAATTACAAATATCAGATGAATGAGAGAATGTGCAAAGTATATACATTTCAATCACATCAATTGTGACAGCTAGTCACAATTGGTAAGGAAAATGCTTCCAGGAAACTGCTTCCACCTACGTGAATCGGCCCTAGCCAATCACAGATTGCAGCTCGACAGGAATCTACTGGAACTGATCTTTTTTTTACCAAAACAAAGAAGAATCTGTATTATTATTATTTTTACTTAGAAATGGGTTTACACTTTACAGCAGCAGCTACATGTCCCACTCCCACAGCATACAGAAATTATCCCACTCTCCACCCCACCCACCGACAAACAAACGAAACAAAATAAAAACAGAACAATAATAGTAACGAAAAGAAAAGAAAAAAAGCAATAGCAATAACAACAATGACAAGAACAACATCAGGAACAAATGAACAACACACATCATACACCAAAATAGAAGACCAATTGCGGGCAGCGAACCTGTCCACACACCATCACTAACTAACCATATCATTATCAAAATAAAGGTGTAATTCTGGGAAAATTGCAAGTGTAGTTGCACCGACCACACTTATAGCTCTTTAAGTACAGTATGATGATGATGTATGATAATGATGTATTGACCCACATGACGTCACATTCATTGTTTTACATGGAATAGTCAGGCAATAGGCCTATCTCACAGCCCGCTTTCCACGCCCACTTCCGGTAAATAGTGGTGTCATTTAACATTAGCATTTACACGTTTTTTTCTCTGGAAAATCTAAGTACATTTTCTTATGTAAAAATGTGACGGACCAATATTATTATGAAGCAAACAATATGGTAAATCAGCTCGAACAGATAGAACAAACCTTACCTTGAGAAAACAAAAGTTGTAGACTTCTTAAATTACCTCTGTTAACATGTAGCGTCTATGGAGTGACGTCACGCTATCACCACTAACCCCGAAAGGGGGCGTATTAAGGGGGCGGGGAAATTCTGTGAGATAGGCTTATTACTATAGTCTGGTTGGCTCTGGCAACCACACTAATAATTGCTTCTTTTTGGTCACAAAATGAGAGCCCCCGGCAACACTAACTCTGGATTACTGTCAGTCACGGTCACATCGTTACACCCCTCTATATTATAGATAGCTTATTATATCTAGGGGTGTAACGATACAGCGATATAATACGTATCACGATACAGGGTTGAAAATACGATACATGGACGATATTGGTTCATTCATGGCGATATGTGGATAGTGCAGGTTTTTTAAGGGAACGTTTTAATCTTATGGATGTAAAGCAAACACAGTGATTCTCTGGCAAATTCATGGACTTTAAATTTGAATACATATGGACAAACTGGCACCTTGACATGAACATCACATACAGAGGGGATCCATGTCACCCCAGCCCATGCTCCCTGTTCAAATTGTCTCCAAATATTATAATATACGACAATAAATGCACAAATGCGTTAGACAGAACTAATTAATAAACCCTTGAGCAGGCATGATACAAGTGCAAAAAGTGACAAGTCCCTTGAAACGAAGTAATTACATTTCACGACAATCAGCTGGAAAAAAATCTTTACGAGCTTTACTTGACAAATAAATTAGTGAGTGTTGTTTCTTTCTTGTGATGTAGATCTGTCCACTGAGAACAGTGGCCAGCACAAATCAAAGGGTAATGAAAACTGGATGAATGACCTACCCTGTTGCTCATCGTCAGAAAATAATAGGATGGGACGGATGGATGGACGGATGGATGGACGGACGGACGGACGGACGAATGGATTTACTTTGCTGCAACACAATTTCTTGGCGGTTCCCTTTAACGATTCCTAAAAATCTGTATACATTTGGTCTTCATTATAATCTTTTTAACATAAATTCAATCATACATTAGAAAGTATTGCATATGTATTATTGTAGTGGTTCTCGAAGTGGTCCAAGATCCATGGACCCTCTGGGTTCAAAATAATGGACCATTACAGGTCTATAACTTTGCACAGATGTAACTGAATGGACCCGTAGGGGTTCCATTTGTACACACTCAATAAAAAACTTTGACAACCACCAGTATTATAATTGTATAGCAAATACCAGCTCAGTCTGATAAACTGGTTCCTTCCGGAAACGGTTTCAAATGTGATGGAAACGATTCTGGTTAATGTTGGATCTCATTCCTCTGGTTCGTCCAATTACGGATCCAAGCCCTAATAGAAAAATGATTTCCCAATTTTCATACTGGACACAAGAAATTACCAACTTAATAACTTAATTGCTAAGGGATGAGCTCTCAAACGGGTACCATTGTCCTTCACCTTCATCCCAATCTGCGAACCCATTGGCACTGCTGAGCTGAATCTGTCTTGAGAGATTACCTTCATCCTGACTAAATTGGTATAGGTTATTGGTAGCTCTGGTCCATAGCTCTAATGCCTTTTCATTAGAGCAATGCTACTCTTGACTTCCTGCACTCGCATGAAATGCAGACCAGCCTTTCGACTGTAGCGAAAATAAAAATAACGTTTTCGCTACTCACCAATACAAAGGCGGCTTGTGTGATTAGAAAGCTTACTTTCCGCGGTGGACGCACTATGAGCCCCCTACCACACGTAAAAAAAAACACACTTTTTTCACCTGGTACATTACTGTAACCTACCTGATAGGACCAAACAGATCCAAATTATACATTGTCTAAATAAAAACAACAACAAACAGGATAAATATAACTGGCTTGCTCTCTCAGACAATACTTAGTCTCAATTAGACGTGAAAGAAGACATTCACAAATGGAGAAGTACCCGTCCTCCTCCTCCTTTTGTCACCTCTGAAAGCTAATCTCATAGAGAATCTGCTAGCCTCTTTTGTTTCATTGTGGGAATGTGTAATTGAATAATTTCATAACCCTAACACCACCTGCCTGAATGAGACGCAGTTGAAAGGAGAAAGCAGACACAACGGCTTGTTTGCTCTAATTGCTCCTGGTCATTGAGGGATACATTGCTAGTGCATAAGGGCAATATGCGGTGCAGATATGTGTACACTGTTGCAGAAGATTCAAATTCATAATGTATGTATTGTATGCATGTAAAAACAACAACAACACTAACATGATAAAATACAGCATGTCAGGAAATTAAATGAAAGGTAAAGCAAGGTTCCATGGAACTTTAGAGAGACAATTGGATTTAACAGTAAATGTCAGTAAATCCTTATTTTTGCCAAAGTGGGGAGCAATAAGTCAGAACAGGACTCGGTAGCTTAATCTGACCTTGGGCTAAGGCACTACTGCATTAAAAACGTAATGGCAGTGGGAGATATATTACGTATACTGTATATATTTAATTCATGCACTAACTTCCAATCCATTCTTGGGCGACAAGCACACAGCGGTGGCCGAACGGTTTGCGGAGCGGTCTTGATACCGGAAGGTCGCCAGTTCGTATCCCCGGACCGGCACGTTCAAATTACCACCGCTGAAGTGCCCTTGAGCAAGGCATTGAACCACTACCATGAAATGTTCTATGAGCAGGGCCTGGCTGTAAACAAGTAGATGCTTAGTCCAGTTACCCTGGGTAAATATAGTAACTTTGCTTTGCTTTGCTTTACAGCTCTACAGGCTCTGGACCCAAGAAAACAAGCTTCAGCTGCTGTTCAGGTTTAGTCATCTTTATGCCAATGATATTCACGACGCATTCCTAGCAAAACATGTACCCCTAATCTATAATCTAAAGTATCTACTACACTCACGCAGGCATGTACAGTGGTAAATTATAACCTGTACTGTATTGTTTCACACTACATTTTGATTCGGTACAGAGCTTACATGTTGCACATTGTGTTACAATATGGCAGATAACAAAACAAATAGGAAAATGTATTGTACTCTCTATGGCACTGAAGCATTGATTGAATGAACCACCACTAATGTATCAGTGCCACACATCATATACTGTATGGTATAATTCAGTATCTTATTTCAGTCATTCTTATTGAATATTAATGAAGGCCAATCAATTGTATTCTATAGTCCCTGAACTGAACATACCTTGAGAACGTTAGTTCCGATGATGGCTTATTCGAAACAATGAAACAGAAGGAAGACAAGAGGAAGTGCAAAGACAGTTGGACAGGGAATGGATCTGCATGGGCTTCTTGGTCTCATTGCCTGTCCATTTGTGTTCTGCTCTGCATGGGCTTATTGGTCTCATTGCCTGTCCATTTGGGTTCTGCTCAGCCTGTTTTGCTGTCTGCATTCAGGCCTCCATGAGCTCTTTTTGCCACGTTTGATTGTGACTAAAACATAAATGAATAAAGATGTTGTGGTGGCTGCTTGGAGATCTCAAATCACACAATGGGTTTGCATTCTTTGCAAGGGTTTTTATTTATTCATTCTTTTTTAAAGTGACTTCAGATGAGATATACAGTAATGTACTGTACATGTCTGTCTGTATATCTGGCGAACAGTCAACATGTATTATGTTTTCATGCATTGCCACAAAGGCAAATGTGTCATATCTTCATTGAATGAAGTCTGGTACTTGATCGTCCAAAATGTTCACACCCAATTCTGATGAGAGAACAAGAGTATACAATCAGTTAAATACGAAACAGGATTTGATATAACAAATACCAATAGCATTTTAGCACTATGCAGTACAGTATTTAACAAGCACAAAATCTGTGGAAAATCTGCGACCAGCTCTCGGTTTATGCTTACTGACAGAATGGCCCTTACTGTATTAGCTGCATGGTTGCACTACAACTATGCAGAAAGGTGCTGGCTCCTTATGACATGTTTACACACAATGAGTCAACCACTGAAGCCTGTTGCAATATAGACTATAAATTAAGCATTGGGCATGGTTGTGCGTGATTACATTATGTTTGGTGCACCTATAGTTTCATTTTCTTTGGAGGACACGTTCATATTCAAAGTGCCAGTACGGGATAAGAGCATTGCTCAAAATGTATTCTGAAAAATAGACAAAGAAATAATGAGGAAATTAGAGAAAGCCAGGGTTGGATAGTGAAGAACTAGGGGGGAGCAATATAGAGAGCAATATGAGAACCAGAGGAGAGGAGAGGCAGGGATGCATGCGGAAATAAGAAGGTGAAGATTTCGTTCAGCCTGAGTGCACCACTCATGCAGCGGAAATGCTGAGGAGGTCAGTCACCCCCCCACCCCCTCACACCTCACAGACGCACGCACGCACGCACGCACGCACGCACGCACGCACGCACGCACGCACACACACCTCCCACCTCTTTCCATCCTCTCCGCTCTGTGCCTGCCTTATCTTTGCCAACATTTCCTTCCTTCCGTTTCTCCTTTCTTTCTCCCTTAGCCCCCATCCCTTGCTCTCCCTTTCTCTTCTCTCTCTCTCCTCTCCCTCACTCCCTCTCGCTCAGCCCCCATTTCTTTCTCTCTCTCTCTCTCTCTCTCTCTCTCTCTCTCTCTCTCTCTCTCTCTCTCTCTCTCTCTCTCTCTCTCTCTCTCTCTCTCTCGCCATGCACACATACCCGCCTGACCATTTTGACAAAACAGATTTATGGCTTACGTCATATTTCTTCCCCGTTTTAATCAAACGGCAGGGCCGTCAGCCACGGGGGCCACGGTGGGGGCCAGAGCGGGGGGCTGACTGGCTCTCAGATTAATATCACCATTGATCAGATTGGATGGAGGGTGTCCTCGCCTCCCGCTTGCTCCCTCACGCACACGCACGCACGCACGCACGCACACACACACTCACTCACGTACTTCTGTACTTGTGAGGACATTTGACTGATTTCCATTGACTGTATTCATTCCCTAACCTCTAACGTAACCATAAACTTTACTGTGAACATGAACGTAACCAAAATCTAACCAGGCGGTGCTAGAGGGGAGAGGAAGAAGAAAATAAATCAAATACAAATTTAAAAGTGTGTGTGTGTGTGTGTGTGTGTGTGTGTGTGTGTGTGTGTGTGTGTGTGTGTGTGTGTGTGTGTGTGTGTGTGTGTGTGTGTGTGTGTGTGTGTGTGTGTATACACTATACATGGGCTTTTTAGGGCATGGCATTATTGTCAAAAATGTTTGGGGGGAAAATAGCAGAGAACACAGACAAACTGCCTATAACAGCTGAAACAGACCAATATTTAGGAAGTTTTTTGGCTTTTCTCTTTGTCATGCCAGCTATTGTTAGGCCACTTGTTAGGCCATTATCTTGGAATGCCTGGTCCATGTTCAAATCAAAGACACAGCCCTCCTCCAAAATCAGGATTTGTGGCTGGTGTCAACAAAAACAATATCAGGTGTATTTGGGATGTTAGCAAAGACATCGCATGCACAACTAAACCAAACACTCTTGAATGTTTATACATTGCTGCACTAGTTGGCATATATTTTCGAACTGCATCAGACAGGTCAACGATACGGTCATGGTGAGCAATGCACACACGCACGCACGCTCAAGCACACACACGCACGTGCACACGCACACACACATGGAGGCTATAGCTGTTGAAGGGTTAGAGAGCCCGCCCGCCTGAAACCTACGGTCCCAGGTTTGATTCCAGACCTCAGAAATGTGTCGAGCAGGACACGTCACCGCAAACTGCTCCCTGCCTGAGGTGCTGCATGCCCCCGTAGCGCCAATGCTCCTGTTACTTAGGATGTGTTAAATGCAAAGAGGTAATTTCACTGTATGTGACAAATAGCCTAGGCTACCACAAAGGAGTGTGGACTATTAGTATACTTCCAACTGGGGGATCCTGAGGCGTTCCTATAGGCCAGTATGGAGATTCTATAATCCCCCCATCTGGTCTTTAGTATGCCCCATTGCCCCATGGTCTCTTCCCAGCTGGATGTGTGCTGAAAATGTACCTAGGTGGCACCCAGGAGGTGTCTATATTAGATGCCAGAACCGGCTAAAAAATAAATCAGCCGTTTGTAGCTGCGATCTCGTTATTTCGTCATGACTCACATTTCGTGACCATAGGTAAAAGTAGGAACAAAGATTGACCATTAGACCGAGAGCTTTGCCTTCTCTCAGCTCTCCTTTCGTCGTAACGTCAAACACAGTACTGCTCCCGCTGCTCCGATTCTCCTGCTACATCCTCCCTTGACTCGTGAACAAGACCCCGAGATACTTGAACTCCTTCACTTTGGTTTAGGTCTCATTGAGTGGGCAATTCACAGGTTTCCTGTGGAGAACCATGGCCACAGACGTAGACATGCTGATCCTCATCGGAGCCGCTTAACACTCGACTGCTAACCGATCCAGTGAGAGCTTGAGGTCACAGACTGATGATGCCGTCAGGTCCACATTATCTGCAAAGAGCAATGCTGCAATCCCCATTTTTATTATCTCAACTTCAGTTATTTTGTGTTTTGTTTGTTTTTTGTCATTTCGCAATTGGGCCAGAGCCAATGGCTATTTGGAGGTCCTTCGTATGGAAATGTTGCATTAACCTCATTCCCATTCTTTCTCATGAGAGAAAGCCATTTCAAAACGGAGGGAGCCCATCCCGCTATAAATGTGCCACGTCTCTGTGTGTCTGCGTGCGTGTATGGTTGCAATGCACGTAACCCGTTTTCCCCACCGACTTCACATTTGACACACACGTTCCACCCCCCCGCAGGGAGTGCAGTGTCCAGTATCGAGTCGGTCGGACCCACGGTTCTCCAGAACCACCCCAAAAGGCTCTGTTCAGCTCTGCCAGTGGGCATAATCAGCCTAAATCCCCTCACCTCAGTCACCTGTGCAATTTCCAGCCTCTGCCTCAGCCAATTGATTGCCATGGCAACCCCACACCTGACAATTGATTAGCCTACTTAACCAGTCCACTTTTCACAGTCAGTCAGTTTGCCCTCTTCACACACAGGCAGATACAGAGATCTCCATGTGGGACACAGACAGACAGTTAAAACGGGTGCTATGACAAGTTGACAACGGGTATTATTAGGTTCCCAAGTTGCATCATTATCAAGTAGGCCGGTAGCCGACGGGCACGTACAGGTCTAGTTACATAATTAAAAAGGGAACATCCGCACTTTGTTTCAAAGAAAGAACATGTTCCTTTTTTGATTATGTATTCTAGAATCTGCATAAAGCATTAATCTAAGTTCTGTGAGTTGAGCATGCCAATCCCTTGAACTACTTGAGATATTAAAAATAACAATAACACCCATCTGGCGTAAAGTGGAGCTAAAAGTCAACAGGAAGCATGAAGACTACTTGATAAGTTCTACAAATTTGCATTGACTATTGACCGAAACAGCTCCATATTAACAATGTCTGTTGGGTTTCACTGAGTGTGAAAGGAAAAGTAAATTCCTTAAACAAAACCGGAACTGCTTAACCCTACAACACTAAGCACGGGTCATTTCCATCCGGACAATTATATTTTTGTAATTTTCATAATGTTGCTGATGTCTGAGGTGGGTGGCTCTCGTTTTTTTAACTTTTTACTGGATCACATGTCCCAGGAATGGGTGGACCAAAGGAGATGTTCCCAGCTCCATAGCTCCATCATTATTATGATTATTATGATTATTATGATTATTATGATTATTATTTTAGGAATATTTGTAAAATAATACCCACATTTTTCACCGATTTTGCCCCCCTATGATAGGGCCCCCCCTTGATATCTATTGTTCTTTTTTGTGAAAAGTTGCAATTTGATGAGATATATTTTTATTTTAGATTGGGTAAATTATACCCGTTCTAAAGCTGCGTTCAGACCTGAATATATATATTCGCCTCGGTTGGTCCAGTTTGTGCTGCGCCAGGTCGCGCCGCGCCCGTTCGCGCAATTCTCGTCTTTGCATTGCCTTTGTATGTAATCACGCCGCTCTAACCATCCAAGTCTGAACGCACCTTAAGTGATGGTGTGACAAAATGTATGTTTAGTGCTCTAGGGTTAAGGTGGTGCCAGATCACTATAAGAAAAACAGGGTCAAAGCCTATAGATTAACCTTATTGAGGACACCTCACATGGATACCTCCCGTCTTCACCTCCTCCTTTTCCTCCCCTCCTTCTACCTGTAATCTCTCCTTTTCTCTCCTCTCCCCCTTTCTCCTACCCTCCTCTTCATCATACTCACATCCACCTTCCACACCCTTAGTTCTCCACCTTTGCTTTCCCCCCTTTCATTGCAGAGAAGTAGTGGGATGGGTTTGGTGGTGCTCGGTAGATTCCCAGTTATATGCAATATGCCATGACCCTACAGTATGTGGCTGTTATGTGTGCAATGCAAGCTGTATGTCATAACAGCCTCATAGCCTGGTTTATGTACGAACATGTGAGTGTTTTATTGTGTATGTGTGCGAGTTGTTTAGTGGTGTGTGTGGTGCCTGCCTGTGTTTGTGCACATGTGATATAGCCAAGCTTGTACTGTGTGTGTGTGCGTGCGTGCGTGCGTGCGTGCGTGCGTGCGTGCGTGCGTGCGTATTACACATGCACATACATTTTGTAATGTAATGTAAGGTGTGCGGGCTCTACCTCCTTCCATGATTGCCTTGATTGGCCCTGCACCCACTGTCGAGGTGCGTGTAAATATGTATGCTCTGGAACTATTTTGTAATACCATACCATGCAGCTTAGTTGTCCGCACTGAGATTGCGAGGTCGGGGTTTGATTGCCGGCCAGGTCATACCAAAGACTGGGACCCAGTACCTCCCTGTTTGGCACTCAGCATCAAGGGTTGGATTGGGGTATAAGTCTCTGCAACATACCTATAGCGCCATGTCCAGGGTGTGTATTTGTACATCATATCCAGGGTGTGTACATCAAGCTGCCTCACGCTACAGAAATAGGAGATGGGCTCCTGCCCTATGTGCCTCAAGGCATGGGCAATAAGGCTTACTTATTATATGCATGCTGTGCACCGATTTGGGTTGATGAGGCATACACGCTATGAGACCAGTTCTGTTTGTGTAGTAAAATAATGAATCCCAATGGACTGATGGAGAGACAGACAGACACAAAGAGAAGAGACTACAGAGACTGGATGTGTCAGAGGACAGAGGGAGAGACAGACAGACACAAAGAGAAGAGACTACAGAGACTGGACGTGTCAGAGGACAGAGACAGAGGGAGAGACAGACAGACACAAAGAGAAGAGACTACAGAGACTGGACGTGTCAGAGGACAGAGACAGAGGGAGAGACAGACAGACAGACAGACAGACACAAAGAGAAGAGACTACAGAGACTGGACGTGTCAGAGGACAGAGACAGAGGGAGAGAAAGAGAGAGATGCTAGAGAGAAAGGGAGAATGAGAGAGAGAATTTGTTTAGGAGGAGGAGGCGGCAGCGCGCGCGCGCTGCCGCACGCGCACAGACACACACACACACACACACACACACACACACCTTGCCCTTTCCTCACCCTCTGTACTAACGGTCACCAACATCACCAGTGCACAAACAAACATTCACACACACATACCCCCCCCCCCCCCCCCCCCCCCCCTCCTTTGTTTAGGAGGAGGTGGCAGCACACACCTCATCTCCACACACACACACACACACACACATACACACACACACACACACACACACACACACACACACACACACACACATACATCACCAACAGCACCCTCTCTCGCACCCCCCACTGTCGTCTCCCTCTCGTCTCTCTGTCAGTGTTGCCTCTGCAAGCCGCCAGTCTCTCCCTCTCCCTCCCTCCACCCGCGTCGATCATGCGTGACACGGGAGGTCAGCGGAGAGCAGCAGTGCAACGACCGGAGGGAGGGAGGGAACAGCGGCTCATTGGCCCCTCAGGGGGGCTGACTGGGAGCGTGCTGTGCCGTTCGGCAGAGGAGGGAAATCACTGCACGTCTTTTTCTGTGGTTAAGTGTGTGGAGCTGAGTGATGAGGTGAACAGAGACGGCCCTTTGGCAGGAGAACGCTAAACGGGGGAGGAGGGGGGAGAGAGAGATATGAACAGGGGAAAATGAGGGGGGGTGGGAGAGAAAGAGATGGAGAGAGATCTATATATACTGTATAGCCTAGTCTCTGCTGTCGGGAAGAAACCACCTACTGTAACTCCAAAATGTTAATTTTTCATGAAATGAAAAGAAAAAAAACCCCATCCAGCTAACGTGTTAGGAGTCAGGAGTTAGGAGGTTGTTGTCGAAGCATTTTTTTAATTCCACAACAGACGTGTTCAATAGCACTGATTTATGGAAAGACTAGAAAAAGTGCCCTTCTGGGCACAGGTCTCCACCAGGAGGATAGGAGTGTGTGTGTGTGTGTGTGTGTGTGTGTGTGTGTGTGTGTGTGTGGTGTGTGTGTGTGTGTGTGTGTGTGTGTGTGTGTGTGTGTGTGTGTGTGTGTGTGTGTGACGCAACTTGGCCTGTTGTAGCGCCACCATGAGGCTGATTTGAAAACTGTCAAGTGGCATTTCTTCCTCAGCCTAGTAGTGGGAATAGGCATGCACAGTTTCACCGCAATCGGATGCTGCATTGAGGAGTTGTGGCGATTTGTACAAAACGGGCTACTCCTGAAAACTTTAGAAGCCAATCGTAGCCAATCAGGATGGATAATTATGAGAAATCAAACAAATCACATGATCACATGACTATGGAGAGCATGTGTACCGATTTGCGTGAAATTTGGATAAAATCTGAAGGAGTAATATTAGAAAATGTGTTTAGAAAATGGGTCTCCTGGTGGCGCTATAAAGAGCAGATGTGAAAAATTCCAGGCAAAGGTTTTTCCTTGACTTCTAGGGAGTGTGCATACATGGTTTTACACAGATCGGTGCAGTTATAGGTAAAAACACTAATCGGCCAGTTATAGCGCCACCATGAGGCTGAGTTGAAAATATTCAAGTGGCATTTCTTCCTCGGCCTAGTGGGGATGTGCGTGCAAAATTTCACGGAAATCACACAATGTGTTCATGATTTGCAGCATTTTGTCTGAAACGGAGCACTCCTGCGAACTTTGGAAGCCAATCGTAGCCAATCAGGATGGAGTCTGAAAAATCTGAAAGACCCGTTTCGTTGAATAGCTCTAGAGAGACTGGGTACCAATTTGCGTAATGTTTGGACAAATCTGTAGGTGTACTGTCAAAACATTTGTTTTGCACAAAGCGACCTCCTGGTGGCGCTATAACAGGCCAATGTGAAAACTTTGGAGCAGAGGTTCAGCTCTGGCATCCAGGGAGTGTGTGTGCAGAGTATGGCAGCGATCAAGCCAACGGTGCCAGAGATTAGCTGTTCACAGACGGACGGACACACAGACGGACGGACACACGGACACACGGACGGACGGACACACGGACGGACGGACGGAGTGCAAAACATACTCTCTCCCCATGCCTTCGGCCTGGTGGAGACAAAAATGGCTAAACAGGTGGAGTTTGTTTCGTCCTCAAAAATGGAGTTTCTTCCGGTCAGCAACGAATATAGTGCTGGTGGTGAAAGGAATGGGGGTGGGGGTGGAGCGGTCAGGTTGATGAGGAGAGGAGAGGAGAGGAGAGGGGAGGGGAGGGGAGGGGAGAGGAGAGGAGAGGAGAGGAGAGGAGAGGAGAGGAGAGGAGAGGAGAGGAGAGGAGAGGAGAGGAGAGGAGAGGAGAGGAGAGGAGAGGAGAGGAGAAACACAGCATTCTGATTATGGGCAAAACGCCTGATGACTGAGGAGGTGGGATGGAGGGATGAGGAGACAAATATAGATGGAAGGAGAGAGAGAGGGAAGCAAAGAGAGAGAGATGGGGGAGGGGCCGAAGGGCCAATTTTAACCAAACTCAAAGCCTCCCGCGCTCCCCGAGTCCCGCCGTCTTTGAAAAGTGAAGGAAGCGTGAGAGATTTAGAGAGGGGGAGGGGGGGGGGACAGTTCTCTGTCTGCCAGGTGTTAAAAGCCTGTTAGTAGCACTATACCCTCCACTTTTCTGTTCTTCCATCTTCCCCCTGCCTCCCTTATAGGTGTTGTTTTTGTTTGTGATTTGGTGTCTGTTGGTTTGACATAAAACAGCTTGGGATTAAGACAAATAATGCCTCGGAGAGAAACTTTGGAAATCTGTTTTCAGCAGACGTCTGCCAAACGTGTAGATTTTCTGCTTTCGTTTGTCATCAGCCATGCACCAGCATTCCAATATTCATAATGGGACAATACAAATTACGGTTCTAAATAAATATAAATAACAACAACATTAGAGTAGAAAAGTGTGCTTGTCAATGTCACAGCACGAGTCTATCTTTTAAATTGTTTCAAATGAAGATGAACCTGAAAGCACTTACTGCTGTGGAGGGGGTGGAAGATCCCGATACTGGATAAGGCATGAAACCAGAGAAAGAGAAAACAGAAAGAGTCAGGTGAAAAATGACAGGAAGAAGTAAGGAGAGAGATAGAGAGAGAGAGAGAGAGAGAGAGAGAGAGAGAGAGAGAGAGAGAGAGAGAGAGACTGAGTGAGGAAGAATAAGAGAGAGTGGGCTAAATGAGCAAGAGAGAGAGGGAGTCAGGGAGAGCACCTGTGTCATTGTTATGCCTGTTGCCTGGTAACAACATGCTTCACCGTGCAGCAAACGGAAGCCATGCATGAAGACAGCCGTCCTCCTCGATAAAAAAAAATCCCCAGACTAACAAAGAATTCCATATTTCATGGAGGTCTTTTGAAGGCAGCGTTTACGTTTTGGACGTTTTGTGTTCAGATCCCAGTGCAAGCAGGTGTTGGCAATGAAATTAACCAGTCACCAGTGGAATATCTCACTTGGTTCATGGTGGCATTTCCAATTACTTTTTTCTTTTTCTTATTGTTTTTAAAACATGTTTGGGAACACACACAAACAAAGCCTTCAGCTCTGAAGACGTTAGAATCTGCACCTGGCTCACTGATAACAAACTATGATACTATCATTACACCTGGGTAAAACCGAATCCATTCTCTTTGGGTCCCAAAACAATCTCTGCAAGGCCAACAGCATTACAGTAAAAGTGGGTGACAATGTGATCACAAGAAAAGACAAAATGATCTACCTGGGTTGCATTTTAGAAGCTATTCTTTCCAGTGAAAAAATGGCAACCAAAGTACTCAAAAAGGTCAACCAAAGTTGTAGGCCTACTAGCCTACAGGATCTCCTCACTGGTCAGTAAGAAATTAAGAATACATTGAGGACAGAGCACTCATCCAATGTCTTAAACTATGATGGCACCTCAAACAGCACCACATGACTTTAAAAACAAGGCTTCAGATTCACTGAAAACAAAACAAACTGGTCAGCTACTGCTTGGCCATTAAACCCCTGCTCATTTTTGAGCTGTGCCTCCGCTCCATTACGGAGCTAGAGCACAGTACACTACAAAAAGCCTCAAATCATGAACGCAGCGTGCAATTTTCGTGAAATCTTTCATGCACTTTCCTACTAGGCTGAGGAATATATATATCCCACCATTTTCACATTGGCCTGTTATAGCGCCACCAACATGTGGATTTTTGCAAAACACATTTTTTGAACAAAATGCCTCAAATCATCCAATTGCCATCAAAGGCATAAGAACAAATGGCACCCTTTTCACATTGGCCTATTATAGCGCCACCAGGAGGCCACAACCTGACCTGGCCTGGCGGAGACCTGTGCCCCGAGGGGCACTTTATCTAGTTGGTTAGTGAAATACAAGGAAGTGTGCTTCCTATGCCAGATCTTCCAATAATGGTTTTCCCCAGGCTTTCATTTTTTAAAAATAAAAGCCTGTGTACCGAGGCTAGGGTTCAAGTGGTTAACAGGATATCAAGTCCCTTTTGGGGATCAAGTGCATCATGTGTATAAGTTGACCAAAAAAATCAATCTGTTTGTGAATGCTCTTTACAGCAACACCCTGACTCACACTGATGGAGTTACACAATCAACTATGAAGTGCATATTTGATTACTTAATCAATACCTTCTCAATGTTCCACTTTTCAAGTCACACTTTTTTATGTTTTATGTTGCCAATGCTTTTATCGGACATGAAAATGCAGATGAAAATGTTCCCTCCAGAACTATAAATTTAGATGAAAGCTTCTCTCTCTCTCTCTCTCTCTCTCTCTCTCTCTCTCTCTCTCTCTCTCTCTCCTGGGTGCCTGGCCTACTTGAAACGATGCAAGTTGGAGTAGGCTGGACTGGATGCTAGGGCTGGGGCGGTATGGGATTTTTGTTACCACGGTAATCTCATATTGACTATATTTGTAAGAGGATACAGCAGCGTATGTTCTCCCTACGCCGACTTAGATCGTTTGGTGCTAGCAGTCAGATCTTGTCTCTTTTCTATACGTCTGTTGTTCAAACTGTGATGTTGTACTGTAGCACGGCCTGGTTTAACAGCCTATCAATGGTATATAAGAACAAACTGTATAGCCAAATTAACATCTGCGCTAAAATTGTTGGTAGGCCAGTTGAGGTTGTGTTACGTTCCTTTAAAGAAGCCCAGACCAAGAGCATGCTTAGACTGGCGAAGAGCATCTCCTCTGACCCCTTATATGTTTTAAATGATGAATATCAACTGTTGCCCTCTGCAAACCAAAATCAGTAAACCAAGAGGATATGTTCTATTGTTCTTGTTCCTGTCTGCTTCTGTGATTTGTGTCCTGTAATGTACCTTGTGTAATGTATTGTGTATGTCCTGTCTGTATCTTGAACGGTGACGTCATGGACGCAAAGCAAATTTCAGTGAAAGCTGACAATAAAGTTGTATCGTAATTCGTATCGTAATCGCCCTCCCCCTTACCGTCGGTATGGCGGTAATTACCGTCAGCTCCATATGGACCCTGGGCAGAGGCCCTGTCCAGGTGTCAGAACAGGCCATCTTATGGAGTTATGTGTCAGGCATGCCCAAATATGGAGTGCTGTGATGTCAGAACAGGCCAGCTCCATATATGGACATGGGCAGGGGCCCTGTCCAGAGCCCGGGCAGAGGTCTTTTAGTGGCGGTTCTGGACAACCGTGGGTCCGACTGACTCGACACCGGGCACGTGCACCCCTGTGGTGGTGTGGAACGCGTGTGTCGAATTTGAAGTCGGTGGGGGGAATGGTTCCCGTAATCTATGGATTACACACACAGAACGATGCAAGTTGGAAAGGCATGCCCCACCCAGATATTATGTCTGTCTCCCTTTTATGCCCATAAATATGGAGTTCTTTGTAAGGCATGCCCAAATATGGAGTATATTCAGCCAGATGTGGAGTTCTGTGTCAGGCATGCCCAAATATGGAGTGCCTGCTCCAGACCCGGGCAGAGGCCTTTATGGGGAGGTTCTGGACAACCGTGGGTCCGACCGACTCGACGCCGGGCACTGCACCCCCTGCTGTGATGTGGAACGCGTGTGTCGAATTTGAAGTCAGTGGGGCTAACAGTTCCTTGAGTTACGTGGATTACACACAGACATACAGACAGAGACTTGGTGCATTTATAGATAGATAGATAGACAGACAGACAGACAGACAGACAGACAGACAGACAGACAGACAGATAGTTTGAAGTTCATGTCAGTCTATTTCATTCAAATGGTGCTGCATATAATGGCTGTAAATAAGATCCACACCTGTGTTGGGTCTGGTGCTGTGGTCATGGCTGTAAATAAGATCCACACCTGTGTTGGGTCTGGTGCTGTGGTCATGGCTGTAAATAAGATCCACACCTGTTTTGTGTCTGGTGCTGTGGTCATGGCTGTAAATAAGATCCACACCTGTGCTGGGTCTGGTGCTGTGGTCATGGCTGTAAATAAGATCCACACCTGTGTTGGGTCTGGTGCTGTGGTCATGGCTGTAAATAAGATCCACACCTGTGTTGGGTCTGGTGCTGTGGTCATGGCTGTAAATAAGATCCACACCTGTGTTGGGTCTGGTGCTGCTGTGGTCATGGCTGTAAATAAGATCCACACCTGTGTTGGGTCTGGTGCTGCTGTGGTCATGGCTGTAAATAAGATCCACACCTGTGTTGGGTCTGGTGCTGTGGTCATGGCTGTAAATAAGATCCACACCTGTGTTGGGTCTGGTGCTGCTGTGGTCATGGCTGTAAATAAGATCCACACCTGTGTTGGGTCTGGTGCTGTGGTCATGGCTGTAAATAAGATCCACACCTGTGTTGGGTCTGGTGCTGCTGTGGTCATGGCTGTAAATAAGATCCACACCTGTGTTGGGTCTGGTGCTGCTGTGGTCATGGCTGTAAATAAGATCCACACCTGTGTTGGGTCTGGTGCTGTGGTCATGGCTGTAAACATGGTCACCTGTGTTGGGTCTGGTGCTGATGTGGTCATGGCTGTAAATAAGATCCACACCTGTGTTGGGTCTGGTGCTGCTGTGGTCATGGCTGTAAATAAGATCCACACCTGTGTTGGGTCTGGTGCTGCTGTGGTCATGGCTGTAAACATGGTCACCTGTGTTGGGTCTGGTGCTGCTGTGGTCATGGCTGTAAACATGGTCACCTGTGTTGGGTCTGGTGCTGCTGTGGTCATGGCTGTAAACATGGTCACCTGTGTTGGGTCTGGTGCTGATGTGGTCATGGCTGTAAATAAGATCCACACCTGTGTTGGGTCTGGTGCTGCTGTGGTCATGGCTGTAAATAAGATCCACACCTGTGTTGGGTCTGGTGCTGCTGTGGTCATGGCTGTAAACATGGTCACCTGTGTTGGGTCTGGTGCTGATGTGGTCATGGCTGTAAATAAGATCCACACCTGTGTTGGGTCTGGTGCTGCTGTGGTCATGGCTGTAAATAAGATCCACACCTGTGTTGGGTCTGGTGCTGTGGTCATGGCTGTAAATAAGATCCACACCTGTGTTGGGTCTTGTGCTGATGTGGTCATGGCTGTAAATAAGATCCACACCTGTGTTGGGTCTGGTGCTGCTGTGGTCATGGCTGTAAACATGGTCACCTGTGTTGGAGCTGGTGCTGATGTGGTCATGGCTGTAAATAAGATCCACACCTGTGTTGGGTCTGGTGCTGCTGTGGTCATGGCTGTAAATAAGATCCACACCTGTGTGGGGTCTGGTGCTGTGGTCATGGCTGTAAATAAGATCCACACCTGTGTTGGGTCTGGTGCTGTGGTCATGGCTGTAAATAAGATCCACACCTGTGTTGGGTCTGGTGCTGTGGTCATGGCTGTAAATAAGATCCACACCTGTGTTGGGTCTGGTGCTGTGGTCATGGCTGTAAATAAGATCCACACCTGTGTTGGGTCTGGTGCTGTGGTCATGGCTGTAAATAAGATCCACACCTGTGTTGGGTCTGGTGCTACATGTGGTCATGGCTGTAAACATGGTCATCTTTGGGGTGAAGGTCCATGGGGGCACAACCTAAGCCTTGTTCGTGCAACTAGGAGAGCTGTATCTCACCACCACATCTTCTGCTGCTCACATGAAACGATGGCCCTCTCCTCCTCCCTCCCACCACCGCTGCAACATCTTTGATGCCTGCATCTGTCAGAAATCCTGGGCCCCTTCCTCTATCTATACCCTCCCTACCCAACCCCCACCAGACCCTGTCTGAAGTCATGTGCAGCAGCTCAGAAACCTCGCTGCTGTGTCGGTCGATAGCAGCAGAAAGACATTCTAGATCTTGTGTGAACGGGATATACAGTATATATATATATATAAAGAGAGAGATAGTATAACCTATACTAAGCCAGGATTGTGAGTATTATGTGAGTGTGTGTGTATGTGAGACACATGCTTTGGTGTTAGGCCTCCCTTCTTAAACGGCCATTTATAATGGAGACGTTTGTCCATATGTTCCAAACACAAGCGTATTTGTTCACATACACCAAATTTCTTGTCAACAATTTATCCACTTGACCTATAGGGAAGGGTGATTGAACCAGCCCCAGACTTCATTGGGTGATTTCCCAAACTGAACATTTACCACATTGAAAAATAAAACATCAAAACAAATATGAATGACAATGAAAATATACATGACATGTGAGCCTATGCATGGCAACAAGTGCATACATACGTCACCATGATTCACAGCATGTTGTCCCCCTCCTTCAACAGACAGTATTTACCCCTGCAGCTCTGCTAATGTGATTTGATCGGTCAGGTTTTGTTTGTCGGACATCCCCTACCGAGCCGGGGGCCTTGCTGGTGTTTTTTTGTGTGTTAGACTCTGTGAGTGTGAGACCTCTTTGCAATTAGAGAGGGAGTCAGAAAGATGTAGAAAGACAGATGGGTAGAAAGAGACACAGAAAGGGGGGAGGAGGGGGGGGTAGTGCCAGACAGAGAAAATGAGAGAGAAGGAGAAGTGAGAAGACAGTTTAATATTGAATATGCAACGCATTGGATAGCACTGACAATCCCCCGCCGCCCGCGTTGGAATGACATTGAATGTGTTTGTGCATGGGGAGGTAGAGTGTGACCGGGCCGCACAGGGCTCACCGTGGTTGTCACGTAGAGCCAGTGTCTGTGTCAGTGTGTGTGTGCAGTTGTGCGGTAGACGTGTCTGCGTGGGACCAGGGCTCACGTTACCCCTGGCTGTCAGAGTCAGGTTCCACTGGCTCTGTCTTCACCAGCGGCCACCTCAGACGACAGCGCGGACGCACTGTACATTCTCAGGATGAGACCTGTGACCCATGTATGGCTTTCTGTCACAGCAGGACTGCTGTCACTCTAACCCTTTGCTCTGCTCCTCTATACCGTGGAGCTGAAGTTCACATTTTGAAGCCTTTAAATTCACACCATGAAAGCCATTACATTTACATTCAGGGTGTTTTGCCAATGCTCCTATCAGGATGTGTCAAGTTAAATGTTTAAACAGTTGATCTGGACATAGTGGATAAGACTGTGAGCTACATTTTGGGGATGTACTGTAGGATGACCTGTTGGTTATTAAGACTGTCCTACACTGAAAGGCAACAAGTTAAATGGCACTGGCTGTACTTTCATTTAGTTACTTTATTAGTTTTACTTGATTGTTTTACTTATCAAGTATCAAGTACTTATTAGTGATTATGACCATAATACACTGTAAATGTAGCAAAATTATAGCTGATGTGTTATCCATGCAGGCATTGTGGCCAACAGAGATATTGTGAGGGAATAAAGAGGACTATAAGGTGCCAATAATAATAATAATAATAATAATAATAATAATAATAATAATAATAATAATAATAATAATAATAATAATAATAATAATAATAATAATAATAATAATAATAATAAAGGTCCCTATCACAACATAATAGAGAATTTAATGTTTGTTTTGACACCGATTGTTTTACAAGTATCTAATTAGCACTAGTTATAACTTCATAAACCTTTTTATGAATAATTATAATATGCATAATTATGAACAGATTTAAACAGAATTATAACGGATATTATATAAGTGCATTATAATGCATTGTCCTCTTAAAGGACCTATATATATATATGTAAGGGATAATGTATGGCTCATTGTTTATAGATAAATCACTGACAGGCTTATTTATATATAAACATTATCCCACTTATTACATGGCTACTTAATACATCAATTAATCAATTGACCCAAAACACAACAAAACAAGATATTTCCTTGCTTGCGGTAATGGACGTCTGCCCAGCTGCAGCACTGTCGGAAAACAAGGAAGTGAGTTGATCAAATAGAATCAATTTCCAGGTACTGCTTTGTCTATTTCTCACTCAAATGTTTTCAAAAACATTTTTGAGAGCAATATTTAGCTGTAAATGACATTGTCTGTGTGTGTTTACATGGCTGTCATGTTGGAAACAGCAGTAAATCAGCAGGGCACAGCAGGTGCTCTGAGGGTTTGATTAGGCCTGTTATAGAGCGGAGCGGTCATTATCCAGAAATAACAGACCGTTGAATTTGGTGATTGACCAATCAGAATCAAGCATGTAACCAAGCCGTGTAATAAGTCAACATAAATAAGAGTAACAGAAAAGCCATTATTGCAATGGTGTAAATTTACATTTTACCTGTCCAGATCTCAGCACTGCCAGAAGCCCTTGATCAGATGGCTGTGGGGATCTGGAGTATTATTAGCTTGACAATGGTGTCACATTGTAGAGGGTTCCTGGTGCATGGGCCTAAGGACCTGTAGTGCTGCTGCATGGTTTTCCATTCTACCAGGACGCTAATTGCATTCACAAGGCTGTCAAATCAGGGGCAAGTTATGTCAAGGTTCCAACATCAAGGTGTTTATTGTCACATGCACACACAGTTGGTAGCAGCATTCTAGATTATGCAAGGCTTTAAAAACAAACCTTTATCAATGAGACTTGCTGTAAGAATTGCCACGCATTTGAGCTCCAGTTACATGAATAAGTATAGCACACACAGACATGGAGCCACGGGTGAAAAGGAGGATGCAGTCATGATGGTTCTTTTGTTGGATAGAACTAGATGAACATGTCGTACCTGTGTGGTTTGCTTCAGATTCACAGGCACAACAGTCAAGATTAAAATACCGGTAAGTGTCACTGTGAAAATCGCAGCCACATTGAATGCAGCAGGAAACGGCAGGGCAACACAGGGTGCTTGACAGCACATTTATATTGCTAAACGACAAACAGAATAGGCAATTATTTCAGTCATTTACATCCATTTGGAAAACATACCTGTTGACTTTTTCCAAACGGTGACTTAATCAAGTCATAATGGTGGAAACTAAATGATCCCCAGTTGATCTCATAGGCCAATCATGAGGATGGAGGAGGCCTGGGTGCATTTAAATGAACCTCTGCCCTGACCACAAATGAGGTAATGACATGATTATCCGTTTGTGTGGGGGATGTGTTTTGTGTATGTGTGTGTGATTAAGTATACATTATGTATGTATGTGCGTGTACATGTGTGCGCACATGCGTGCGTGTGTGTGTGCGTGCGTGCGTGCGTTGCCGTGTGTGTGTGTCTGTGTGTGTGTGTGCGTGCGTGCGTGCGTGCGTGCGTGCGTGCGTGTGTGTGTGTGTATGCGAGGGGTGGTAGTGTGAACGCAGCTGGTCACGTCTCGGCGTGGCAATAAAAGCCGGAGCCAGCGTTGTGACAAAAACTCAGCCGCCCCATCACCATCCAGTCACACTCCACCCCCTCCCCCCTTGACACGCACGCACGCACGCACGCACGCACGCACGCACGCACGCACGCACGCACGCACGCACGCACGCACTCACACACACACACACACACACACACACACACTCACACACACACACACACACACACACATACACACACACGCCACCCAGGCTTTTAACTGCCGCCTCTATTCACAGTGAGCACCAGACACATTACAGAGACGGCTGGGAGAGAGGGGGGAAAAGGGAAGAAAGGTTTTGTGAGAGACAGAGGGAGAGAAAGGGAGATGGCGAGAGAAAAGGGGAAGAAAGGGATTGGAAGGAGAGAGAGCGAGGGAAGAGAAAGGAGGAGAGACGCGAGCGGCGAGGACGAAGACAGGGAGGGTTTTCTAGGCCCTGTGGCTGAAAAATTGGTTTGAAATGCTGTGAAAAGCCACTGTTTACTACCCTTTCCTGCCTCCCTTCTGACAGCACTCACATCAAAACAAGATTTGTCCCCCCCTCCACCTCCTTTTCCCCACTACCTGCCCCTCCCCCACCCACAAAAAATGGAATGAAGGAAAGAAAGGAAATCGTTGCTTAAAATTATGGTTCTCTTCTCTTCTCTTCTCTTCTCTTCCTGAAGAGAATCATTTGACTCTTCGTGAAATGATTAGTCTGTCCAGAACAAGTAGTAAAACCAGTCTGCACTGCAGTATCATGGAAGAAGAGTATTATTTTGTGTCTTGTTTGCAGTAAGAAAACAGATGTTTTATTTTGCGACGTCATACAAGCGCGCCAGTTCATTGGCATGATATTATCTTTCTGCACATAATTGTAAAATGAAAATATTTACAAGAAAGTGTTTAGTTGCAGTCAGTGAGTTTGTGTGGCCCATACTGTATATCTTCACTGTGTACCACACACACATGTCAATTTGCTAGAATTTGTAATGCTCCGATTCATGTTTCATTGCGTGAGTAGAGGAAAAAAGCGGTGTTAATTGTTCACCGTAATTCATTAGTGGCCATTATTTATGGGTGTGACAGAGAGTGTCAGCCAGGCTCTGGTTCCCAGGCAGAGTCATTACCATAGACGAGCAGCACCGTTGGCAGGCGTCAGCCAGGCCTAATGAGGAGATCGACAGTAAGTCGATAATGGATTAGAGGCGGTATTGCGTGATACAGCATGGTAGAGTAGCTGAGCTGACGATGATGGGTAATTGATTGCTTTATATGTTACACAGAAGCCTCCCTTGGTTCAAACGGTAACAGGTACCGTCGCCCCATGCCATAATCCATCTCGCCTCTCACGCTGACCGCTCGGTGCGGCGGTTCTTGTATTCTTTATTTTGTTTTACTGAGACTAAGGTTAAAAATAAGTTTACTGTTAGGCTAGCTCTGGTCCATAGCCTCCTGCACTTTACTGCCGTTGCATTGAGGCTATGCGACCGTTCTATTTCCTGGCTTGCATGAAACGCGGACCAACCTCTCCTCTTTTACAAAAATAAAAAGAACGTTTCACCTACTCACCAATACAAAGGCGGTTTGTGTCATTAGAAAGCCTACTTTCCTTAGTGGAAACACTCTGAGCCCCACACCACAAGTATAAAATGTACTTTTTGGCCAGAAAGGGTTTTTGTTTCACCGGAGGGTTCTCTCTTGGCAATACCGGTAGAGGGCGCAGTGGAGTAACTAAATGTATTTTTTTCCCGGTGGAAAACAAATCCCTTTCTGGCCAAAAAGTACATTTTATACTTGTGGTGTGGGGCTCAGAGTGCGTCCACTAAGGAAAGCAGGCTAATGACACAACCCGCCTTTGTATTGGTGAGTAGGTGAAACGTTCTTTTTATTTTCGTAACAGAAAAGTTGGTAAGCGCAAGTTGGTAAAAGGGCGACTTTGTTGGCATTAGTTCAAACTGATAATGTAAACAGATAATCTTGTTTCACACTCTTTTGGTATTGCACTTTTAAAGTAAAACATTACAATTTTGTAAAGTTTTACTTTACATCATCCCTCAGTCCTTTTGATAGCATGCACTTCCTTCCATAATTTTCTATTTGAAAAAATGTGGTCTATTTAAATTGTATTTACAGCCACTACTTATCCCTATGGCCACTACTTATCCCTGCCCCCACCACCACATAAGGGTCCCTTGAGCTGTGGTTGTACTGGTCAGCTTCCAGGTTTTACAGTGTTTCTGTGTCCAGTCACTATCTGTTGTCAATTTTGTCCAATGAAAACAGGAAAAGCAATGACCACAGTGACAGAAAACCTTTCTCCTCAGCTGTTTCCAGCATTATACGTCCCACAAATGTGTGCTTGAACTACAATCATGGAAGTCAGGCCGCATCCCACACTCCAGGCTGTCTACAGTATGATGACATTATCATCAGACTGGCCCAGATGATTATTTCAGACCCCTACCATGTCCTCTACCCTGAGTATCACTTTCTTCCCTTATAGGCAGAGCTGCCAGAGCCCCCCTGTGCCCAAACCGCTTGAATTAAAGCTCCTTTGTCCCCCTGTTCATCAAATCCCTAAATGACCAGCTAGCCAGAGCAAAAACCTCTGTAACGCTGCTTGTATTTTGTGTGTGTGTGCATGTGTGCATGTGTGCATGTGTGACTGTGTGACTGTGCGTGCGTGCGTGCGTGCGTGCGTGCGTGCGTGCGTGCGTGCGTGCGTGCGTGCGTACATACACTACATATATTTTAATTATACAGTTTATGTTGATCTTGCTACACACTACAGTATGTTTTTCAATGGGCAGTGTGCAATTTGTGGACAGTCTGTGTTGTACCACTGTAAATTTCCGCTATAGGGACAGTCGATCCTATCCTATCCTATCCTATCCTATCCTATCCTATCTTTCTACCCACTAGTCAGCAAAGACTCAGGATACACTAAACAGAGCTGTATCAAGCTAATCACGGTGCTATCAAAAACACAATTTCAATACTCTGGGGGTTGAAACTGTGCAGCTCCACTGACAACTACTGTACAAGACTTTCAGGTGATCCAGACACTCAGAGCGGGGTGTGGCAGACAAGTCGTTGCATTTATACAGTCTGAGGGCACCGGAGTTCACCCCTCTCTGGCTGTTTGGAAATTCAGAGCACTCTGTGTCGCTGTTTGAAAATTCAGGGTGCTGCGCTCTGGGCACACAGACCACTCTGAGTGAAAAGAAGGGTTAGATCTGAGCATTTACTTTATTTGTTTATTTTGAAGGGACAGGGTATATTAATTAATTAATTAATGTAGCGTAAATACACATGCCGGATTTAGCAGTGATGCTAATTTTCAGAACAATATGGCGACAATGGCCTCAGAAACTATTGCAAAACGCAATGGTTTTGGATTGTTAACAGTACTATTCAGCACACAAAATAGGTAATAATATGTTTATACTGTACATTGGATTTATTAGCATTCATTTTAATTAATTTTAATAGATGAAAATGTCAACGTTAGTTAAGCCTTTTTGACGTTGTTATACCTTTCATGTTGTCTTATATAGCAACATCATTTATTTTGTATTTTTTTTATAAGAATTTGAAGGTTTTCAGAAAACCTTAGGTTAGGTCTTAAGGTGCGTTCAGACTTGAATGGTTAGAGCGGCACGATTACATACAAAGCCAATGCAAAGATGAGAAGTTGCGCGAGCACCGCGAACGGGTGCGGTACGACCTGGCGCAGCACAAACGGGACGACCCGAGGCGAATATTTAAATTCAAGTCTGAACGCACCTTAAGAAGGTGTTTTTAGAATCAGCCTCAGGGTTAAAGAAGCACTATTTTTACCATTGAGCTTTTCATCTGATTGCCCAATTATGTTTTCCTCTACAATAGGCTGAATAGTCTAATAATCGACACACACATGTGGTGTTTCTGTCTCGCCTCCATGCTGGCAAAGTGTGTCTGGACATTGTGAGCAATGTGACCTGCTGTGGTACAAGGAAGAAGTTTTTTTTTTTTCTTTTTACATTTTTCTTGAACCTGAACTTTGAACATTCAGTGGATTTTCTGTGGTCTGGGGGTTTCTGAATAATTAGGCTCAAACAAGTGCACTGATGTGCCTGTAGAGTGACGATAGCGGTCCACAAATCCCACCGGGCTGCAGGGGCGATGATTTGACAGGCAAAGTGCCATCTGCTGGCTAAAATAAGGCGTTTTTCCATTGCATCTGAAGAAGCTTTAGAACCAGAGATAAAAACACCTGGCATGGCATACTGGAGTGGATTTTTCTGTTAAATCATTTTAATACACTTTGAAGGACCATGACAAAGACTTTAAATGTTGTTAAAAATAATGTTATTATACCAAGTATTAAAAAACTGTACTGTACTGTACTGTACTGTACTGTACTGTACTGTACTGTACTGTACTGTACTGTACTGTACTGTACTGTACTGTACTGTACTGTACTGTAAATCACACCTGTGTGAAGTGAGGGGCGCTATTATATTAAAGTCTATCTCATGTTGATTAGGTGATGTAATGGGGATGTAAAACAAACGGTGCCAACACAAACATTAAACGCCATTAACAATAAAGGTGGTTGCAAACCGGCCGCCTTTTTCGGAAAACCGATGGAGAAACGCCGCTAAAAATCCGAATTCGCATCCGATTCGCGCCCGGTGTGTGGAGACCTTTAAGAGACAATATGACGTAAACGACACATTATGACGTAAATTTTCCCTTCATTGTCAATGCGTTTACTAAACAAACTTTGAACTAAAGACAAAGCTTAAACCTGTGTATAGGAGGGGGTAGCGCCCCTCAAAAAACTTTTGAATACTTATTTTATTTGAGTAAGTTCAGTATAATTTTGACTGTGCTACTTTAACTTGTAGTGGAGTAAATTTGACCATTAGAATCTGTACATTTACTCAAGTACTGGGGTTGAGTAATTCGTCCACCACTATCTATGACATCAAAACCAGATTAATCTGAAATCGGAGCAGATTGAGCAGCACCCATTGTAGACCTCTCTGCCAAAAAGAGGCCAGAAGAAAAATTGAGTGGGTTAGCGTGTAATGCATCTATTTTTAGGGGAAAATGTGAGTGAAATACTTGCACTGTAAAGCCCTCCACATGATAGGACATTAGGATAGAATACATCCCATAGCCTGGAGGGATTAATAAATTAATTGTTAGGCAAACCAACATTCCATAGCCTGGATGGACGATTGCTCTACAATTGACTAGAACATGTAGTTTGGAGGGCAAACAGGCGCAACCGACCCTCCAAACTACATGTTCAACCAACCACAGATCCTGCATCTAATATAATGTCCTTATTCACATTCACATTGAAGGCAAGCTATTCTAGTTTTATGTGAGACATTGATATAAATCAAATTACCATATTCACAGGGCCTTCTCTATATCGGTTAAAAAACTACAACATGACCTCTTGGCCCAGTCCTTCCCTGACAAATGCGAAAGAAATCAAGCCAAATGCTTAACTCAATTTGAAGGGGAAAATTCCCTCTCTGCGTCACACGGCTGCGCTCGTAATTATCCTGATCACCTCGTGTCGACTATTAGGAATGTGATTTATTATTCTCATGGTGGCAGCCAGCCTCAGCCAGGGGATGGAGGCTTTTTTCTTCACTCCCACATGCCCGAACGGACGTGTGTGCACTGCACAAGACTGGAGTATAGAGTGGAGGGAGGGGACACTGTGTGTGTGTGTGTGTGTGTGTGTGTGTGTGTGTGTGTGTGTGTGTGTGTGTGTGTGTGTGTGTGTGTGTGTGTGTGTGTGTGTGTGTGTGTGTGTGTGTGCGCGTGCGTGCGTGTGTGCGTGCGTGCGTGCGTGCGTGGGGGGGGGGGGGGTGGTATGGGAAAGCTAGATCCATATGTCTGCGCTGTCAGACAGCCACTTGTTAGAGGAAGTTTAGCCTCCCCGTGCCTCCAGCCACGGCCTTAATTATTAACAACATAGCTTCCCTCCGCCTTGGAGCGAGGGGCCGCTCTGTGAAAAACGCTCTGCAGAGAGCAGAGCTGGATGGCGAGCAGGTGCCACGGGGGTTCCACAGTAAGGGGCCGCTGTGAGGGGACGGGAGGATTACTGGGAACCATGTTTTAGTGTATTCTTTCTCTCTCACCTCCCCTCCTCGCCTTCCCCCGTCCCTCTAGCACTTGTTAGGCCCGGTAGATGGAGTAATTGGAGCTCGCTTGTACACACACAAGCAAAAAATAAGAACAAAGAAACATTTCAAATGTGAGTATCTTGGTTTCTCTAATCAAGCAGAGTATAGGCTATCATCAAGTCTGTAGATGCTGTCATCTGAATTTCTCCTTTTTGTCTCCACCATTGTGCACCCTGTCCGTCCGTGTGTCCGTCCGTCCACTATAAATCTGCCTTTTATAGTGCCACAAGGAGACTGACTAGTACTTCAGATTTTATCCAAATAGCACACAAATCGATACACATTATATTTATCATGTCATGTGATCAAGACGGATCTGTGTGCTTCTTGGTTGGCTAATATGATTGCCATCTAAAGTTTGCAGGTGTGGCCCGTTTTGAACAAAAACTACTTTGACAAACAATGAATGCCACTCTTTCAACATTGCCCTAGTATAGTGCCACCATGAGGCACATTTAACAATAAATAAATAAATATATAAAAATACATGTTTTTGTTTATATTACTCCTACACATTTTGTCCAAACATCACAAATGTTCCTGACCTGGTGGTGACCTGTGCTCCGAGGAGCACCTTTTCTAGTTTACCTTGGTTTTAACCCACCCCTGCACCATCAGCAGAGCAAGAAAGCATTGATTGGCTCTCACTCCGGGAGAGAGACAGGAAGTAGTGATTTCCTAATGCCAGAGGGCGGTAAATGAAGCTGTTCTCGGGTATCTGTCCTCCGTCCTCAGCTGTAAACAGCACACCTACATCAGATGTGTTATGGATTCGCCTATAGTGGTGCATCTTATGTAACTGAAACAGGGTTAATACAGTTCAGTAAAATCAAGCTGTGTACAGAAACTGTATAAATAACTGTAATTGACGAGGGTGAAAACAACAAGGTATAAACTGTAACAATGACATCTCTATGACTAAAACTTACTTTGAGTTAGCCTACAGTATAACTATCATTTTTCCACATTGGGTCCCACATGTACAGTAGCTCACCTCAACAGAGGGACTGCATAGTTATTTTTAGGGCTCTAGTGGGAGCTATCTTGGATCGAATCGAGGAAAGTAATTGCTGATCTGTCTCGGTGGGCCATTGAGGGCTAAAGTGAGACATGCAATAATAATTCATTCATTCATTGATTTTAAATGAAAATAGTGCAAATTGTGTTGAAATAATCTTCCGGGAAATTATGTTATAATAGGTTTCAAATAATCTAGTTATTATTAGTATTATAAACTGTATTACTTTATTTGGCAATTTTGTGCTCCCAGTGATAGTGATAGTCCCAGTATAAGTCTCCCATCTCTGGAATGACATGTACTCTACTGTCCCTTTTATAATCGGCTATGTTCAAATCGAACCAAAGCCTTCACTCCTGCCCTGCGCCTTTCCTGCTTTCCTGCTGCACTGTATACACTACCACAACGAAGTACTTGGAAGAGCGGACATCCTACTTTAAACAAGACTATGGGCCCTATTTTGGGGCGGATTGATGTGAGGTGTGCAATGGACAGGTGAATTTACTATTTCTGGAGGAGAGGCGAAGTGGTGTGTTTTTCCCCGCCTGTGTGTGTTTGGTATTTTGGGCACTCACCGTGTGTCGATGTGGGAGGAGAGGTGCAGTTGGGGTTGTGTTGTTTGCAAATCAACAGCAAACTGCAATTCTGGGGTCAACGAGGACCATTTGCCAGCCGTCTGCTTGGACATAGGTCAAGCGCCATATAGCGAGGCACATGCTCATCCATTTTATTCCCCCGGCACACCAGTGGCGCAGGCAGGAATGAATTATTAGCTGGGCCTGGGACCATCTGGGTGGGCAAACTGGACAAAATGTTAGCATTAATTAATTAATTCATAATTAATTAATTAATACCCATTTTTAATTAATTAATACTCGTGTTTTTGCCTTAAATGTCCTACAAATATTAAGTCAGGTGTGTTAGAGATTGACAGGTGTAATGTCAAGCTGGTACAAGACACTTCATCCTTCACATTCCCAAATATACCGGTAAACTAAAAATCCCACCCGTGTGAAGTGAGGGGCGCTCTTTTCATACATCA
This sequence comes from Electrona antarctica, assembly GCF_951216825.1. Taxonomy (NCBI): domain Eukaryota; kingdom Metazoa; phylum Chordata; class Actinopteri; order Myctophiformes; family Myctophidae; genus Electrona; species Electrona antarctica. The sequence continues at coordinate 29,330,125 of NC_136809.1, read as the reverse complement.
TTATGCATCATCTCATTCCGGCCAATCACAATTTGTGTCCTCACCTTTGTCTTCAATGTTTGTGTTTACACAAACACTCAAAGCTGGCCATTCATTGTCAATGGCATTCAATGTTTGTGTTTACAGAAACACTCAAAGCTGGCCATTCATTGTCAATGGCATTCAATGTTTGTGTTTACAGAAACACTCAAAGCTGGCCATTCATTGTCAATGGCATTCAATGTTTGTGTTTACACAAACCCTCAAAACTGGCTAGCGCCCCTCAAGTTAATTAGCAGATAGCACCCCATAGCATAGCAGCAGACAACATGGGCACAATCAATGAAAATTCATTCGGCAAACATTTCAATTATGACCTTTGATGTCTTCAATCACGTAGTAATCCATAATCAAGGTCAGACGCAAGTCCTCAGGATACAACTGTTGTACAGTAGCTCCTCTATAGGACTGCTGACTTCCTTTCTTTCCAAAAACTTTGCAATAAAGGTTTGACATTTAATTGTGCGGCTAACATTTAGGCTATTCTCAGAGAGGCTTCTCTTTTATATTGAATCATAAACAAAGACACATTAAGTTTCCAGGGTGAAGAAAAACAAGTATGCTGCATTCTAGAAACAAGCACATGATGACAGGCATCAGGCAGGCATGACCAATCAAGCTACGCCGGTACAGATGGACAAACTACAGTAGGCAGTGCCAGTGGCTATCATAGGCTATATGGATCCAAATAGGAAAAGATGAATATTAATAATAATACAACCCACTGTCATAGTTTGCTAAATCGAATGCAGTGATTGCATCCACATTATGTAATACTAGTCTGTGACTCATCATATGATATTCTTTTTTTTTATGTTTTTTTTTTTTTTTTTTTGCTGGGCCCAGTTCAGACATAGGTGGGCCTAGGCCCACCCAGGCTCACCTGTGGCTGCGCGCCTGTGGCACACTAAAGCTAGCTCACCCAGATAGACGTTTCCAAAATCACATAAACCCATTTTATATATGTTAATTGCTTGTCTGTTTTACTTTGAATCCAACAAAACTGTTATGCGTCATGAAGTACAGAGAATATTGAAGGCTTAATATCCATAGGTTTCTCCGAAAAGGTTTACTGATTGGTCAACTGGATCATTAGACTGCCGCCAGGTGCTTACATACTGTGTGTATAACAGGAAGCAGACGTGTACATGGATCCAGCAGACTGCCTTTCATATGCGAGCATACTCGAGGCAACCACATTTTATAGACAACATTTGTCATGGGTGGGTCATACAGACATTACAGATGCACAAACAGGGGGGAGGGGGGGGGGGGGGGGGGGGGGGACATGGTGGCACAGTCGGTAGTGCTGTCGCCTCACAGCTAGAAGGTCCTGGGCGTGCTCTCTCCTCCGCGTCATCAGTGCCCATACCCGAGGTGGGGTTGGCAAAAGGGCCATTCTGTGTGGAGTTTGCATGTTCTCCCCGTGTCCCCTAGGGTAGGTACCCTCACAAAAAACATGCAGTAATCCTGGTCTCTAAACTGCCTCCCCTGGCCAGCCGGGGAGCCTGATGGAGGGGAAAGGAACTGGTCAGAATTACGTCTTCTACTGTCAGGTGAATAGAAGCAGCTTGGACTCCTCATGCATAGAAGGACACATGAGGTCGGTCCGCTGCCCTCCCCATGTTGGCAGACGAAGTGTAGCGCCCATGGATTACATTAGATAATTGACACTGGGTAAAAAAATGGGTTGCAAAAATCGTGGGATAAAAAAACTACCGGGGGAAAAAACAGCGCAAACAAAATGAAAAGGTCCTACTAGACCTACTATGTCTATACTGTATGTCCATGACTCAAAGCAGGGCATCTCAGGAGGCCCACACAGCAGTCATTTTGCATACATCTGTTTGCGTAGTTTATTTGGCAAATATGAATTTGCTCATGGGATTTACAATGACAAATGCTTCTCATAGGACCAGTGCCATACGTATTAACTATGTTATTTGCCAGATAATTTAACATAATCTGTTCTGGCGATCTGTTTGAGGTGCTGTGAATTGAATGCACTGCAGCGCTACCCATTGGGGACTGGTCTACTTGGAGCGATGAAGTTGGAAGTTGGAATTGCAAGCCCCTCCCAGTTATTATGTCTGTGTCCCTTTTATGCCCATATATGGAGTTATTTGTCAGGCATGCCCAAATATGGAGTCTATGCAGATGTCAGAACAATCATTGGGATGTCAGAACAGGCCAGCTCCATATATGGAGATATAGGGGTGATCAGTTCCAGAGCCTGGGCAGAGGCTTTTGTGCTGGTTCTGGACAACCGGCTATCCGACAGACTCAACACCAGGCACTGCACTCCCTGAGGGGGTGTGGAACGTGTGTGTCGAATTGACCACAATGGAAACAATTAAGTCCCTTTTTGTATTATCCTTTTGGCTTCAATGTGCCACGTGCTGTTTACATTTCTGACTAATAATCAATTGTTTGACGATTCCGTAACTCCTGCACAAGGACATCAGTGTTCTTTTGTTAGAAACTACATTTCTAAGGCTTTTCTTCCACGTGGGAATTACTAGTATGCTGTTGCTCTGAGCACAGGGCATTGCTCTATGTTGTACTGTGTAACAAAAGATTGTTTTCTTTTGTTGATGTTAAGCATCCTTGGGTTTTTTGAAAGGTGCTATATAAGTTGAAGTTACTATTATTAAGGGTCAATGCATCCAGACGCATTAAAGTTCAACAAAGTTGAACAGTTAAAGTTTCATAGGCACATGGAATGCCGAAGCGTCGAACGGGAAGCTCCATCACTTCGCCCAACACTCCCTGCTATAAGCATCATGGGAGGCACCATGGGAAACACCATAGGAAGCAGGAAGAAGCCTGAAGCTCCATAGAAGACAGGGAAGCACCATAGAAGAGCAGTTGTTTCCAGTTGTCCTGGTTTGTTGTCCTCTCTCCCTGCAGTTGGTAACAACGTTAGCTGACAATGTCAGCCAACTGCACATTAAGACAATGTGACTCCTTGACCTTTACATTATCCCCCTTGTATTCTCTCTCTCTCTCTCTCTCTCTCTCTCTCTCTCTCTCTCTCTCTCTCTCTCTCTATCTCTCTCTCTCTCTCTCTGCCCCTGCCTGCCCCAGGGACCTCATGGTTCAACAACAACACAAGCAAAGCCCTCTTGTCTCAGTGAGTACTCCAGATCGTCCTTCATCTGCCCACAGATCAGCCATAGACAAACACATGCTGTATGCATGCCATTGCCATATACACACATCACATTTGTGAGGCAGCTTGTACACACCCTGGATATGACAGTGGTATTTCGTAGGGACTCTTGATGCTGAGTGCCAAGCACAAGGCCAGGGAATAGGGATTGAACCCCGACCTCCCAGTATCTCTGGACACCATCTCTACAAGGCGGCAAGGCCACTGAGCTGGACATGTGGAAAAGGAAATGGCTCCTTGTTAACCACATTAAACCTGGCTTCCTTATTGTCTCCACCAGGCCGAAGGCATGGGGAGAGAGTATGTTTTGCACTCCGTCCGTGTGTGTGTGTGTGTCCTTCCTTCCTTCCTTCCGTCCTTCCGTCCGTCCGTTATCAGCTAATCTCCGGTACCGTTGGCCCGATCCATGCCAAACTGTGCACACACACTCCATGGATGCCAACGATGAACCTCTGCCCCAAATATTCCTCAACGGCCTGTTATAGCGCCACCATGAGGCCGATTTAGGCAAAACCCATTTCTGTAGATTACCCGTACAGATTTTATCCATACATCACACAATTCGGTATACACTATCTACATAGTCATGTGATCAACACGGATTTGCACCATTTCCCATCTTCCATCCTGATTGGCTAATATTGGCTTCCAAAGCTCACATGAATGCTCACAAAATGCCAAAAATCACAACAACAGTGTGCAATTTCCGTGAAATTATACACGCACATTTCCACTAGGCCGAGGACGACATGCCACTCGACATGCCACACTGATTTTCCAAATCAGCCTCATGGTGGGCGCAATAACAGGCCAATTCCTGTTTTTAGCTATAACTGCATCAATCTGTATACAACTTATGTATGCGCACTCCCTAGAGGCCATGGAAAAACATTTTCCCTGCATCCCTCCACATCTGCCGGTTATAGCGCCACCATGAGGCCAATTTCTGCTAAACACATTGCTTATGTTAGTCGCACAGATTTCATCCAAATCTCACGCAAATCGGTACACACGATCTCTGTAGTCATGTGATCAAGACGAGTCTGTTGGATTTCTCAGATTCTACACTGATTGGCTAACATTGCCTTCCAAAGTTTTCAGGAGTGGCCTGTTTCGTTCAAAATGCTGCACATGTCCTGCTCATCCAGAATTCTATCCTCAGAGATGCTATGAGTGATCTGGCTCTGCATTTCCTCAACAAAATTAAGAAAATTGTTGCAAAAAACAAACAAACAAAAAAACATGTTTATATTACTCCTAAACATTTTGCCAAACATCACACACAGTCCTATCCTCCTGGTGGAGACCTGTGCCCAGAAGGGCACTTTTTCTAGTTTTGGGAATGTCATTATACAGTAGGTGTCAAATATCCAAACCCAAGAACTTGTACATAGTTTCAATGTTTTTTGAGGTACAGCATGCGTATATAGAATGACATATTAAAGGACCACTTCACCACTTTTCAACATCTCTTCATATATTGGTCCTCACTAATGTTCATGATAAAACACCACCATTTGTCTCATAGGAGGGCTTTGGGCAGTTCGGACACCCGTCCACCAGTGACATCATCATTAGGTAGATTTTTTTTAAAACAAGATTTGTTTTAAAATATATTTAGATTTGTATTATCATGAGAACGATGGCTTCAACTTTTGCATTGCAACTTTTCAGGAAAAGAAAGCCTGCCGTTTCTATTAGCTTGGATTCACCATCGATGATGTGAACTGCCCACAGCCCTCCTATGAGACACAGACTGAGTAGGAAAAAATGGTGGTATTTTATCATTTGAACATTAGTTAGGACCAATTTTAGGAAGAGAAGTTGAAAAGTGGTGAAGTGGTCCTTTAAGACCAACTTCATTACAGGATTGCAATTACAGATATTCAGAATATTCAGAATTAAATATTTGGAATTACATTACTTTATTTTGCTTATTTGCTAACAGAGATCAAGATATATGTGATATTAGTGGAATAGTTCTCACTTCTTTAGGCAACCGTAGAGTTCTGTAGAATTGTATAATAGAGTGGAAATAATTCAGTGTGATCTCATCTTCCTTTCTGACAAAACAAAAATAAATGCTTAATTTATGCGTAATAGCATGGTTATCAAATTATAGTATAAAGGTGGGGAAATCATCGGGAAGTAATTACAATTATTCCCTGCAGTTGCCAATCCTCCAACGAATTGTAGCAGCTCTCTAAAAGCATTGCTTGCAACAGTAGTTTTTTATTGAGAACAATAGATGATCTAAGCTATATTAATGACATTCTAAACCATATATTCATCTATTGGTCGTAAATCGGGACCACTTCCAAAATGGAAGGTATGGGGGAGTGTGGGGGGGCTATTGGCCGGTCCATATACAGAAAAAAAACAGCATGTCGGGAATATACATAACACCAGAACATACAGTACGCTACATATTGATGCCTGCATGGATACAAACACACACACACACACACACACACACACACACACACATATATGCACGCACGCACACACACACACACACATATATGCACGCACGCACGCACGCATGCACGCACACACACACATATATGCACGCACGCACGCACGCATGCACGCACGCACGCACTCACGCACGCACGCACGCACGCACGCACACACACACGCACGCACGCACACACACACACACACACAAGCAAGCAAGCAAGCCATCAGTCACAGCGTGCAGGCGCTGCGGGTCTGGGGGCATTTACATAGATAGATGATGGAGAGATTATGGGGCACCGGGGTTATTAATCACTCTGGCTGAGCGTGAGCAGAAGAATAGTGGCTCCACTGTGTCACTGTTCCCTCCAGGGGTGTCTCTTTACCTGGGGTATACCTCCTCTCTTTCTGTCTCCTTGAGCCTTCTCTATAGCTCCACTGCAGCATTGTTAGGAGTGTCTTGGTATTCTGTATGGCTGCAGGGTATGTGTGGTGTGTAGGTAATGGTATTCGGCTACTATCTACTATAAGGGATTAAATCCAACATATCCTGGTTGAGATACAGCAGGAAGTGTCATTTCAGATTTCATATGAGGTCATGATTTCTTGAGTGTTTTTTTTTTCTTCTTCTTTTTTTTAGGATAGTGGGCGACGGGCACTTGTCTTTTTTCTGTCTTTATTGAGATAGACAGTAGGGAAGCTGAGAGGGATATGGTGAAGTGGAAGCACATGAGACCGTCTCCGGCAGGATTTGATTCTAGTTCCAGTGGGTGTTTTATATATGGTTCTGGTCCTGAAGCCATGCCTCTGTACTATCTATGTTATTACAATTGGTGAAATGTTCTGTGGGTAAATGCTCATATCTTTCATATTCAGTCATCGTATTCATTGGCTAGGACTGATCATGTGTGATCATGTGGTGTGCACCCATGCCTCGGTTTGCTGAGATGACCTGATTTCATGGGTCACAGTTTTTAGTATAACACCCATGTCATGTTGTCAACAGCTAATTATGCTTCGCGACATTTAGTTATACATATTTCCCTCCCATTGTGTTTTATTTAAGTCAACGGGGATACTTTCCCAGACTTTCTCATACCCTGAACAGCCCTGTTTTGTTGTGAATGGAAGCCATCTTTGTTTTAATTTTAGATTTAGATGGACGCTGACATTTATGCAATTTCATTAATTAATTAGCAGGGGCAATATTGCAGTCGCTGTACCACACTGTTGAGACGAAAAGAGAGCTGAGCCAGAAGGCAAAGCTCTCTGTCTACAGAGCAATTCATCTTCGCAATCTTCAGATACAAGCGGACAAAATTAGTTTTCTCAGACGGGTGGCTGGCATCTTCCTTACAGATAGAATGCGAAGTTCAGTCACATGAGAGAGACTCGGAGTTTCTTTGTCCCACTGGGAAGAGACAAGGCCCGACCACCGAGAGGAAACACTGAGACGAAATGGACATGGTGGCCAAAGTAGGTACTGCAGCTCGAGCGGCACTGGGCCAAACATTGAGCCAATACACAACAACGGCGGCGCTCGTTCATGACTCGCTCGCACACACACACACACATATACGATACACTCGTTCATGACTCGCTCGCACACACACACACACATATACGATACACTCGTTCATGACTCGCTCGCACACACACACACACACATATACGATACACTCGTTCATGAATCGCTCGCACACGCACACACATACGATACACTCGTTCATGACTCGCTCGCACACGCACACACATACGATACACTCGATAATTACAGGGCTCAAATAACATGGCTCAGATCAGCACTCATTTAAAAAGAAAAAAAAATATGAAAATCATGCTTTTTGGCGACCTACTATACATATGTATACGTTTTTCATGGTTTTCCAAAACTGTATATTTCAACGCTTGATATAACCACTTTCTAAAGGTCGGAAAAAAGAGACCTACACCATTCGATTCGGCGTGCTTATAGTGCAATAGTGGGGGAGGGGTAAAAAAACCCCAGATGAAAATCATGCTTTTCGAAGACATAGTACACATAAATTATAAGAGCATAATGGAGATCCATGTGTTGTACCAACTTGGTTAATTTGCAAGTGTGACTCGCGTTGCGGCAACCACACTCCAGAAATCTCCATATATGGGCATAAAAGGGACACAGACAGATGGGTGGAACGGGTACTCTGACACGGGTACAACGGGTATTGCATAGCCGGGTGGGGCATTGATCTACAACTTCCATCGTTACCGACTCTGTGCCCGACAGCCGGGCACCGGTACTACAGTATGTCGTAGAAAACCATGAAAAACGGCATACTATAGTATGACGTTTTGAAAAACTGAAACCTATGGGTATATGTGATACTTTGCATTATATTGATATTCCACAATTTATGAATGAAATGTGCCACAAATCAAAGTTTGTGGCAGTTATATAGGTAGTTATATAGGTAAAAACACAAATCGGCCAGTACTAGCGCCACCATGAGGTTGATTTGAGGCCTTTTGATTAAAACTGAGCACTCCTGCAAACTTTGTTGTTGTTTTTCTTCTTTGTAATTATTTGTTTGGTCCAAAATATTGTGTTTGTTGTCATGATTTGTCACGACAAGAGTTGGCTTTGTACGACGCTTATAAGGTCTTTAAATAAATACGCTTCGAAATGTCTATGGGAAAAATGCATTGAGAATTATTTCCTGGGCCTGGCATCGTCATGAAAGGGGGCGGGACTGCGACGCTCTATAGAGAGACTGTGTACAAATGTGTTAAAACATACTCTCTTCATGCATAGTCTGTCCTATACCGTGGGTCAGCTGCCCAATGTACAGTACTGTGTGTTTGTAGTGTTTACCAGAGGCATCCAGAGCTGTGTGTCCCATGCCATGCGTCATCTGCCCGATGTGTATGTGTGTCTGTAACTTTCGATAGAGGCGAAGCCCTGGGTTGACTGGCCTCTGCTGTTTTTGTCCTTATTATTTTGGTTATTTGGTTTCGTTTTGTTTAAGTTTATTTTGTTTTGTGTTGTGCAAACCAGCTCACTCAGTCTAACACGTGTGCAAATATCAGGTTTTGAATATAGGCTAAGGTATATTTAGGCTCTGGCTATACCTTGCCAGTAGCTATACGGGAGGGCTAGAGTAGTAGTCCCGACAAGTGGTGGGTCACGTGGTACTATAGGCTGTATGGGGATTTTACTTGTGTGTGTGTATTACAATTTTCTCTTCTTGCAGTGCGAGTGACTGAGGCTGTGTTCTTTGAAGTGTGTGTGTCCTTGGTGGCGGTGAATCTTTCCCCTCACTCCCTCACTCCCTTCCTTCCCGCTGTCAGTAAGGACACCTTTGGTACCCCCGGCTACTGGTATTTATGTAGGCTACTGTCTTTTTAAACCCTTTTAATATTGACCTGTTTTTGTAATAAAGTCATTTTAATTAGTATTATGTAATTAATAAATAAATAAATACATGTTCTAACCTGATGCTTTCTGACAGTGAATTCAAGTCTTATTTAGGCATTTCATTAGGCATATCATTAGGCATTAGGCATTTCATTCTGCCTTGATTATTAATAAATCAATATATTCATTTCAACCTGGAAACGCACGTCTCTGCTCACTTTCGTTATCTCAGCCCAGTGGGCCTAACAATTTGTAACATTGTGTATATCATATATTCTCTGGGTGAAATTCCCAGAGTGGCGTAGTCTGGTTCTGTTTCCCAGAGTGGCGTAGTCTGGTTCTGTTTCCGGGCCTTAGTGCCCAGGTCACACTTGGTTTTATTTGATCATGATGCAACTGGTCATTTGTGCCAGACTAGAGTTTCTGTCAACTCTTTGTCCAATCTCTCATCTCGCAAATTGGTCCACATTATCTCTGGGGTCGTGTGATCAAGATGTATTACTCAGAAATGTCTTATTCCATCTGTTACCGTCACTCCTACTCTAGCCTCCAGCTACAGCAATAATAGAGTTGACATTTCCAAGCACGTATATAACTTTAGAGAACACAATACCAGGTTCTCAGGACTGTTCTGCTGATGCAACGTGCGTGATGTTTCGTTGTCTGTTGACGCTGCTGGAGCCATAGCTCCATTTGGAACCTCTCTCTCCGCTATATGTAGCTCCGAGATAAAGTTCCACTGACCTGGGTAACGGCAGAGCGGGATACCGGCAATTATACAACAGGTAGTTAAGAGTAAACAATCTGATTGGTTGAAACAGCCTTCTAGCCGTGCTTCAAACGGCATGATGGAACACCTAATCAAAATAAAGAAATCACCTGCTCTGTTCTCCCAGAGCGCAGCAGACTCGGTGGCTAGGATAGCTAGTTTCTTAGGACATGTGTGGTCGTAGTGGCTACATCTGTCATTAAAAAAATATGACTTTTTGCGATTATCTTAGTTTTAAGGGTAACTGTTGTATAATTGCAATATTACACTCGAGGGGGTGCTTTAACATCATTTATGCACTTTTGCGCTGCCTTTCGGACCTGGAGTTCCTGCAGCATCGCAGGCGTGCATTAATGACGTTAAACCACCTCCTCTCGTGAATATCCATCCATCCATCTTCAACCGCTTATCCGTAGTCGGGTCGCGGGGACAACAGCTCCACCAGCTCCACCAGAGAGCTCCAGAGCAACTTCCTCTGGGGGATCCCGAGACGTTCCAAGGCCAGTGAGTCGAATCCCTCCATCTGCGCCTTGGTCTGGGGGGGTCTCCTCCCAGTGGGACGTGCATCGAGGACCTCCCTAGGGAGACGCCCGAGAGGCAACCCAACCAGATGCCCGAACCACCTAAGCTGCTCCTTTCCAGGCGAAGGAGCAGCGGCTCTACTCCGAGTCTCTCCTGCGTGACTGAACTTCTCACCCTATCTCTAAGGGAGATGCCAGCCACCAGTCGGAGAAAACTCATTTTGGCCGCTTGTATTCGCGACCTTATTCTTTCGGTCATGACCCACACTTCATGACCATAGGTGAGAGTAGGAAAGAAGATTGCTCGGTAGACAGAGAGCTTTGCCTCTCGTGAATATTGCTAATTGCCATGATGCACAATTCTTACCTTTTTCCGCACATCATATCCAAAAAGTAAAAGTCGGGGGACCTGCTCTCAGATGTTTTATTTTTTAACAGGCAAGAAAACAGGTTGAAATAAGTGTTTAAATCGCTTATTTTGTCAGACAGATTGTTTCCGGTACACTTCAGAGTACAGTCTGCCGTAAACAATGTCACAAAGTCATAGCACTAATCAACAATGGGCTTCTTTTGAAAAGCATCTTAACCCTGTGTTTTTTGGTCTCATGACTGAGGTTGATGTTTTCCATTATGATTGCTTGCTTTTCCTGGGTTTCCATGTTTCATGTGACTACCGGTAGTTGTTATTTACGGTGTGGCAGCAAATGGTCCAGCCCTCCAGAACAATCTATCAATTGATCGTTTGTGGAATTAAACAGATTTATGTCATCTAGTTTGACAGTAAAATTATAATTTATAATTTAATACTGTTGTGTAATAAGCCACATAGCAACATAGGCAAAAAAACATACAGTAAGGGTTCTACCCTTTACGTCCAAATAGTTGATATAACTGAAATGCTGCCTCTTATCCTCTTCTTCCTCAACTGAGCATAATGCTTGCAGTGGAACACGGTTTCTCTCCCAGTTCCGACAGCGACACTAGCTTTTACGTATACTTTTCCTTACCACCATTCTCTCTCTCTCTCTTTCTCTCTCTCTCTCTCTCTCTCTCTCTCTCTCTCGATCATGATATCTTGATGAGATTGAATGTTTAAGCACACAATTGCATGACACCTCATCTTTGCACGTGCCCCGTTTTTGTAACCTCCCTTGTGGTATTTGGCTTAGCTTTTGTTTAGAACAGCACCCCATAACATTTAGAAATTATAAAAATGTCATTAGGGCCCGACCCATTCTGCTTGTTCTATGAATTTTGAATTGGGAGTGAGAAACCGAGGTAAAGTGTTGGGACTGTTCGAGACTCTGAGAGCAGTGGAAGGATGCAATGGTGCCATAATTTGTGACGACAGGTGGAGTACTCTGTTCCTCGCAGCTGTTTGCTCTGGTAAATGTACCAGCCATTGAGTGACCCCAATGGGACGTGACACCTCGACCCCCACCACCCACCTTCCACCCTCCACCATATCATCCCATAGTTCCCTTTTTCTCCCAACCATCATGTTCCTTCTCTCTCCAAACATTCCATGCAGAATCCATTTCTTAAGGAGGTTTTCTGTTGGGCTGTTTGAGTCTTTTATAGATGACAGCCATGGTGACTATAGTGTACTGTAAGTGGTGCTTTTTGTTAACAACAAGAAGCACCACAGGAGCTCATGTAATCCTTGATCACCATGGCTTTGACCCTTGTACTCCTGTTGATTCAGGAACTGAGGCACATTCTACTGATGCACCCATAAGTCACTCTGGATAAGAGCTTTGACCATACGGTAATAAAATGTAAATGGCCAAAGTGGTTGGTGGGTGGATATATACTGTATCTAGGTGAGTTGATGGATGAATGGATGGATGGAGGGACATACAATGAATAATAGAACAGTGGATGCATATATCAAAGCACACAGGATTGCTAGACAAATTTGAATAAGGCCCTTATTATGAGATATAATTTTGCGATAGAAAAACCCCAGATACAAATGTAATTTTATTTTAGCGTGTGTGGACGGCATATAATTTCTAATAATAATAATAATAATAATAATAAAACACACATTATATGAACATATAAAACAGTTTAATTAAAATTCAGAAAAACATAGACTGTTCATAATCCAGCTGCTCTGAGCAACAATCCAGAAAAAAATATTGTTAGGAGACTGTGGTGAATCTTCTTTGGTCATTCAAAATTGTTTTAGATTTGATAAATGTAAATGCATCTGGTTGTAAATGCATCACATTGCCAGTCCCTCCATTAGGAGCTATAGCATTGGCCTGTTGAATCGAATCCCCTGTATTGGCCGCTAGGAAATGTGATTAACTTTGAGTGCTTTAGAGAGGCGCAACAACAATGGATTATTCTTACTCTGCTGTGGAGTGATATACAGTAGGCTATGGCTCTGACATCTGTCTTGGATGGCGACATGTAGCCCACGTTCAAAACAACAACAAAAACTATTGAGCTTTTGCATCAATTAATGTAATATGCAGTGTTAGGCTTTTTAGAATTTTATTTAATATTTCTCAATTTAGTGGCAAGACTCGCAGCCAACCACCACTGTTGGACTGGGGATGGTGTGATAGACGAAATCTTAGCATGGAGTCGACAGCTGTTTCTTTTCACCTGACAGTGAGGAGTTTCATTGGCAGAGTGTGACACATGTCCCCCAGATCCCCCACTGAAGGCACCCTGACCACATTTTCACCAAACTGTAGGAGTCACCAACAGTGAACACTGCAAATAGTTTTTGTTGGGCGCCGGTGAACAAGTGCTTTACATCACATCTACACCACTCTCTCTCGTCCTCAGATACCCTGGTTGACAATTATTATTTATTTTAATCGTGGACATAATGTAATATATTTTAATATAAAACTGTTCATCAGCCAAACAGGCACTAAACTTTA